>NC_045790.1:17637728-17941156 GCF_009873245.2 Balaenoptera musculus | reverse complement strand
CCAGTGCTATGTTGAATAGAAGTGGTAAGTGTGGACATTCTTGCGTTCTTCCTGATATTAGAAGGACAGCTTTTAGTTTTTCACTGTTTAGTAAGATGTTTGCTGTGGTCTTTTCTTTTTCATATGCCTTTATTGTGTTGAGGTACATTCCTTCTACACCTAATTTGTTTAGAGTTTTTATCATGAAAGGATGTTGAATTTTGTCAAATCCTTTTCTGCCTCTATTGAGATGATCATATGATTTTTCCTTCATTTTGTTAGTGTGGTGTATCACATTGGTTGATTTGTGTATGTTGAACCATCCTTGCATCCCAGGAATAAATCTGACCTGAGCATGGGGTATGATAATTTACATTTATTGTTAAAATTGGTTTGCTAATACTTTGTCGAGGATTTTTGCATCTATGTCTATCAAAGATATGGGCTGTAATTTTCTCTTCTTGTAGTGTCTGTGTCTGGCTTTGGTATCGGGGTAACGCTAGCCTTGTAAAATTAGTTTGGAAGTGTTCCCTCCTATTCAATTTTTTGGATGAGTTTGAAAAGGATTGGTAGTAATTCTTCAAATATTTGGCAAAATTCACCAGGGAAGCCATCTGGTCCTGGATTTTCTATTTTGCTTTTTTTTAAATTATTGATTCAATCTCCTTATTTGTTATTGGACTGTTCAGACTTTCTGTGTTATCTTGATTCAGTGTTGGTAGGTTGTATGTTTGTAGGAATTTATCCACTTCTTCTAGATTATCACATTTGTTGGCATAATTGATAATGGACCCTTATGATTCCTTTATTTCTGAGGCATCACTTATATTGTCTCCTCTTTCATTTCTGATTTTATTGAGTTGTCTTTTGTATTTTTTTCTTAATTCGTGTAGTCAAGAGTCTTTCAAGTTTATCTTTCCAAAAAACACCACTTAGTTTTGTTTCTATTTTCTATTGTTTTTCTGTTCTCTGTTTGATTTATTTCTGCTCTAATCTTTACTATTTCCTTCCTTCTGCCAAATTTGAGATTACTTTTTTCTTCTTTTTCTAGTTCCTTGAGGCATAAAGTGAGATTGTTTACTTGAGGTTTTACTTCTCCTTTAATGTATGCATTCATCACTACAAACTTCTCCTGTAGTACTGCTTTTGCTGCATCCCATAAATCTTGGTGTGTTGTGTTTCATTTTAGTTTGTGTCAAGATTCTTTTAAAATTCCCTTTTGATTTTCTCTTTGACCCAATGGTTGCTCAAGACTGTATTATTCAACATGATAAATATAATTAACATTGCTGTGTGTCATGCATGAAGGTTAAGAGAGTAAATCCTAAGAGTTCTCATCACAAGGAAAACATTTTTTTCTTTTTCTTTTATTTTGTGGCCATATGAGATGATGTTCACTAAACTTACTGTGGTAATCATTTCTTGATGTACATAAGTCATATCTTTATGCTGTACACCTAAAACTTATGCAGGGCTCTATGGCAGTTATATCTCAATAAAAGTGGAACAGGGGAAAAGAGGATATTGTTTAGTTTCCACATATTGGTAAATTTTCTTATTTTCTTTTCTTTATTAAAATTTTGTTTTTAATTTAATTCTTTGCTGTGTTGGGTCTTCGTCGCTGCATGCAGGCTTTCTCTAGTTGCAGTGAGCAGGGGCTACTCTTTGTTGTGGTGCACGGGCTTCTGATTGCAGTGGCTTTTCTTGTTGCGGAGAACAGGCTTTAAGGCGCTCAGGCTTCAGTAGTTGCAGTACTCGGGTTCAGTAGTTGCGGCACGTGGGCCCTAGAGCGCAGGCTCAGTAGTTGTGGTGCACGGGCTTAGTTGCTCTGCATCATGTGAGATCTTTGCTTACCAGGGATTGAACCCATGTCCCCTGCATTGGCAGGCAGATTCTTAAGCACTGTGCCACCAGGGACGTCCAGATATTCCTGTTTTCTTACTCTTATGGGATTTCTAGTTTCATACCATTGTGATCAGAAAAGATACTTGAAACTATTTCAGACTTTTTAAATTTGTTAAGACTTGCTTGTGGCCTAACATATTATCTATTCTGGAGAATGGTGTGTGTGTACTTGAAATGAACGTGTATGTGCTGCTGTTGGATGAAATGTTTTGTATATGTCTGTAAGGACCATATGGTCCATAGTGTTGTTCAAGTCATGTTTGTTGATTGATTTTCCGTCTGGGTGTTCTATCCATTATTGTAACTGGGTTATTGAAGTCCCTTACTATTCGTGTACTGCAATCAATTTCTCCATTTAATTTCGATATTTCCTTTAGAGCTTTCTGTGCTCTGATGCTGGATGCATATATAATTGTTACATCCTCCCGTTGAGTTGACTCTTTTATTATCATATAGAAACCTTCTTTGTCTATACAATTTTTGACTTAATGCCTATTTTGTCTGTTATGCATATAGGAACTCTCACTTTGTTTTGGTTGCCATTTGCATGGAGTATCTTTTTCCATCCCTTCACTTTGAGCCTATATGTGTCTTTTAATCTAAAATGAGTCTCTTGTAGACAGCATAAGGTTGGATATTGTTTTTGTATCCATTCAGCCACTCTATGCCTTTTGATTGGGAAGATTAATCCATTTATATTAAACTAATTATCGATCAGTAAGGACTTACTATTGCTGTTTTGTTAATTGTCTTACGTGTGTTTTGCAGCTGTTTTGTCCTCTTTCTCTGTAGCTTTATTTCATTGTTGTTTGATTATTTTTTTGTAGTGATTTACTTTGATCCTTTTCTCTTTATCTTTTGTTTATTTATAATAGGCCTTTTTTTTGTGGTTAGCTGAAGGCTACATAGAAACCTTGTAGTTCTAAACATCTATTCTTTTACTCCCACCCAAACTTTGTGTGCTTATAGTCAATTTCCTTCTTTTTATATTGTTAACAAATTTCAACTTTTATCTCAGGGTGAAAGTACTTTATACAGCACCATTACAGTGTTATTATGCTATATTTGTGTGTGTGTGTATGAGTTTACCATTGAAATTTATGCTTTTGTTTGCTTTTGCATTTCTGTTCACATGTTTTCATTTCAAAGTGATCTCCCTTAAGCATTTCTTATAAGGCAGGTCTAGTAGTGATGAACTCGCTTTGATTTTGTTGACTTTATCTCTCCTTTATTTTTAAAGCATAATTTTGCTAGGTATGGTCATTTTTGCTCACAGGTTTTTTTTTTTTTTCAGTACTTTGAATATATCATCCAACTCTTTCCTGGCCTGTAAGGTTTCTGCTGAGAAATTCACAAATTGTTTTCTGGGAGTTCCTTCATATGTGCCAAGTCACTTTTCTCTTGTTCCTTTCAATATTCTCTCTTTGTACTTCACATTTAACAAGTTGATTATAACGTGATTGCGTGTAGTCTTCTTTGTGTTGATCCTATATTGAGCCCTTTGATCTTACTTCTACTGCTACACTATTTATTTTCTAGATATCTTATATCCTTTTTGTTCTTCAGTTCCTTCATTATTACATTCTTTTGTGGTTGATGTGTTTCCCAGTTTACCATTTTGATTCTCTTCTTATTTCTTTTCTGTATATTTGTGAGGTAGTTTTCTTAGTGCTTATCCTAGGGGTTAAAGTAAACATCTTAATTTTATGAAAAAACAAATTTGAAATAATAACATTTTCATTTAATAATAACACAAATTCTGCTTATTTACATCCCGCATCCTCGTTTACACTGCACTTGTCACAAATGACATCCTTATGTATTGTGTGCCCGTTAATAGCCTTATAATAACTATTTTATATATTTGTCTTTTAAATCACATTTTGAAAAGAGGCGTTACAAAGCCTAACTGCAAATGTGTTGGCCTTTTAAACTTAGTGTAGTTACCTTTACCATTGTTCTTTAATTCTTCATATGGTTTCAAGTTGCGTTTCATTTCAGCCTGAAGGATTCCTTTAACAGTTCTTATTGAGCAGATCTACTAGTAATGAACTTCATCAGTGTTTCTTTATATGAATGTCTTAATTTTCCTTTATTTTAAAAAAATCTGGTAAAATATACATAACGTAAAATTTATCATCTTAACAATTTAAGAGTGCAGGCCAGAGGCATGAAATATATTTACACTGCTGTGCTATCATTACCATCATCCATCCACAGAACTTTTCATCTTGCAAAACTATAATAGTCTGTACTCATGAAACAACAACTCTCCATTTCCCTTGCCCCCTCACCCCTGGAAACCACCATTGTACTTTCTGTCTCTGTGAATTTGATTACTCTATGTACTTCATATAAGTGGGATCATACAGTATTTGTCCTCTTGTGACTGGCTTATTTTACTTAGTGAAATGCCTGAAGGTTGATCCATGTTGTAGCATGTGTCAGAATTCCCTTCCTTTTTAAGACTGAATATTGATTTATTGTTTGTATAGGCCACATTTTGTATATCCCTTCATCCCTCAATGGACCCTTGAGTTTTTTCACCTTTTGCCTATAGTGAATAATTCTGCTATGAACATGGGTGAACACATAACTCTTTGAGTTCATAATTTCAATTCTTTTTGAGTATTTAATAGGAACTCGAATTATGGGATCATATGGTAATTCTATTTTTAATGTTTTGAGGAACGACCATACTGTTTTCCTTTCTGTGTGCACCATTTTCCATAGCCACCAACAGTGTACAAGTGTATACATACTATTGGATATTAACCTTATCAGCTATAGGATTTGCAAATATTTTCTCCCATTCAGCAGGTTCATTTTATTTTTGGATGAAAGAAGTATTTTTAAATTTTGAATACCTAGTTTATCTATTTCTTTTATTACCTCCACTTTTGGTGTCATATTCAAGAACTCTTTGCCAAATTTCATGTCATGGTTTTCTTCCCAGAACTTTCTTCTAAGAGTTTTATAGTTTTAGGTCTCACATTTAGGTCTTTGATTCACTGAGTTAATTTCTGTATGTGGTGTAAGGTAAGGGTCTACCATCATTCTTTTGAATGTGGATATTGTTTTTCCAGTACCATTTGTTGAAATCGCTATCCTTTCCCCATTGGGTGGTCTTGGCACTCCTGTTGAAAATCATTTGGTGATGTATATACGGGTTTACTTCTGGGTTTCTATTTTGTTCCACTGGCCTATTCTCCATCCTGTATGTGTTTTTATGCCAGTACTATTTTGATTACTGTGGTTGTGTAGTAGGTTTCGAAATCAAGAAATTTGAAACTTCCAATTTTGTTCTTTTTACACATTATTTTGACTATTCAGGCCCTTTAAATTCCATATGAACTTTAGGATGAATTTTACTACTTCTGAGAAAACCTCACTGTGATGTTTAAAGAGATTGCTTTTAATCCGTACATCCCTTTAAGTCGTGTTGACATATTAACAACATTAAGTCTTCCAATCTGTGAATACAAGATGCCTTTACATTTATTGGTGTCTTCATTAATTTCCTTCAGCAACGTTTTCTAGTTTCCAATGTACATGTCTTTTGTCCCGCTGGTTAAGTTATTCCTCGTCTTTTACTATATTTCATGATATTTTAAATGGTATTTTTTTTTAACTTTCCTTTTCAAACTTTTCATTCTTAGTGTATAGAGAAACAACTGATTTTTGAGTGTTGATTTTGTATCTGGCAAATTTTCTAAATTCATTTATTAATTCTAACAGGTTTTTTTTTGGTGCATGTGTGTTGTCTCTGAACAAATATAATTTTATTTCTTCCTTTCCGATTTAGATGCCTTTTATTTTTTTTCTTGCCTTATTTATTTGGCTAGGAATTCCAGTACTTTGCTGAATAGAAGTGGTGACAACAGGCATCCTTCCTTTGTTCCTGATATTAGGGAGAAAGATTTCACCACTGAATATAATAGCTGTTGGTTTTCTATCTGTGACCTTTGTTATGTTGAAGTCATCAACTTGTATTCCTGGTTTGTTGAGTTTTGTGGGGTTTTTTAAATCATAAAATGGCATTGAATTTTGTCAAATGTTTTTTCTGCATCAATTAAGATGATCACATGGAGTTTAGTCCCTTCAATCTGTTTACGTGCTATACTACATTGATTGATTTTCATATGTTGAACCAACCTTGCCTTGCAAGAATAAATCCCATTTGGTCATGATGTATAATCCTTATAATGGGCTGTTCTGTCTCTTATTATTTTTTAAAGGGTTTTTGCATCAGTATTCATAAGGGATATTGGTCTGTAGTGTACTTTTCTTGTAGTGTCTTTAGGTTTGTAATTGATGTAATGTTAACCTCATAGAATGAGTGAAGATACATTCTCTCCTCTTAATTTGTTTGGAAGAACTTGAGAAGGATTGGTGTTAATTCTTCTTTAAGTTGTTGGTAGAATTCACCATGAAGATACCTGGTGCTGGGCGTTCAGTTGTTGGGAGATTTTTGATAACTGATTCCATATCTTAACTTCTAGATCTGTTCAGATTTTGTATTTCTTGGTAGGATGTGTGTTTCTAGGAATGTGTTCATTTCATCTAAGTTATCAAATTAGTTGGTATACAACTGTCAATAGTACTCTATTGTAAGCCTTTTTATCTCTACAAAATTGGTAGTAATGTCCCTTTCTTCATTTCTGATTTTACATATTTTGTTCTTATCTCTTTTTTTAATAGTCAATCTAACTAGTTTTGTCAATTTTGTTGATCGTTTTCCTCTTTTTATAGCTATTTTGAGGCATAACTGACAAAACTGTAATATATCTAAAACGTATAACGTGATTATTTGATATACATATATATTGTGAAAGGATTCTCACAATCAAGTTAATTAACATACCCATCACCTGTCATATATTTACTTTTTGTGTGTGAGGACACAAATTCTACTCTCTCAGAAATTTTCAGTTACAGAATACAGCATCATCAGTTAGTCCCCATGTTATACATTAGCTCCTCAGACCTTATTCCTTCATTTTATCCCTCATGTTATAACTGAAAATTTGTATCCATTTACCAGCGTGTTCCCATTTCCCCCCATGCCCAACTGCAGGCAACAATTTCTGCTCTGTGTTTCTATGATTCCAACTTTTTTTTAGATTCCACACATAAGTGATACCATGCAGCATTTGTCTTTTCTCCATCAGGCTTATTTCACTTAGCATAATGTTCTCCAGGCTCATTCATGTTCTTGCAAGTGTAAGGATTTACTTTAAGGCTGAATAATATCCCATTATGTATGTTATATATGTATATTTGTGTGTATGTGTGTGTGTGTGTGTGTGTGTGTATGTATCAGATCTTGTTTATCCATTCATCTATGAGAGACAGGCAGGTTCTTTCCATACCATTACTGTGAATAACATTTCAAAGTTTGTTTTTGTTTTTGTTTTTGTTTTTTTCCTGTACCACGTGGCTTGTGGGATCTTAGTTCCCCAACCACGGATTGAACCCGGGCCCTCCCCTCAGCAGTGAGAGCACGAAGTCCTAACCACTGGACAGCCGGGGAACTCCTAAAAAAATATGGTTTCTTTTTGCTATATGACCAGAAGTGGAGTTGCTGGATCACATGGTATTCTAATTTTATTTTCTTGAGGAATCTCCATACTGTTTTCAGTACTGCTTGTACCAATTTACATTCCCAAAAACAGTGCACACAGATTCCCTTTTCTCCACATCCTCACCGGCATTTATCTCTTGTCTTTTTCATAATACACATACTAACAGGTGTGAGGTGATATCTCATTGTGGTTTTGATTTGCATTTCCCTGATGATTGGTGATGTGAATCACCTTTTCATATACCTGTTCCCCAAATGTTTGTCATCTTTGGAAAAATGTCTTTTTAGGTCCTTTGCCAATTTTTAAATTGTGTTATATGGTGTTTTTGCTACTGAGTTGTATGAGCTCCTTGTATACTTTGGATATTAACTTCTTTTTAGATACGTGATTTGCAAATATTTTCTCACACTCCATAGGTTGCTTTTTCTTTTTCTTAATGGTTACCTTTGCTGTTCAGAACCTTTTTCGTTTGATGTAGTCCCACTTGTACATTTTTGCTTTTGTTGCCTTTGCTTTTGGTGTCAAATCCAAAAGAACAGTATGAGATTAATGTCAAGGAGATTACCCCCTATATTTTCTACTAAGAATTTTAAGGATCAGGTCCTATGTTCATGTCTTTAATTAATTTTGAGTTTATTTCTATGTCTGGCGTAATGTGACTTTTGCATGTGGCTATGCAGTTTCCCCAAAAACCGTTTATTGGAGAGACTCTCCTTTTCCCATTGTTTATTCTTGACTTCCTTGCTGAAAACTAATTGACTATGCATGGGTTTATTTTTGAGCTCTCTATTCCTTTTTGTTGATCTGTGTTTCTGTTTTTTGCCAATACAGTACTTATTTGATTACTATAGCTTTGTATTATAGTTTGAAATCAGGAAGTGTGATGTCTCTAGTTTTGTTCTTCTTTCTCAAGATTGCTTTGGCTCTTTGGAGTCTTTTGTGGTTTCATATGAGTTTTAGGATTTTTTTTCTATTTCTCTAAAAAATGCTTTGGAATTTTGATAGAGATTGCATTGAATCTGTAGATCACTTTGGATGGTATGGGCATTTTCACAATATTAACCCTTCCAATCCATGAACACAGAATATCTATCCATTTGTTTGTGTCTTCTTCAATTTCTTACATCCGTGTTTTATGGTTTTTAGTGTATAGATCTTTCACCCTGTTAGATAAATTTGTTCCTAAGTATTTTACTTTTTTTCATACTATTGTAAATGAGATTATTTTCTTAATTTTTCTTTCTGATAATTCATTGTTAGTTGATATTCGTTCATATACAAATGCAGCTGATTTTTGTATATTGATCCTGAAACTTTACAGAATTCAGTTATTCTAACAGGTTTTTTTTTTTTTGCAGTGTGTTTAGGGTTTTCCACATATAATATCATGTCATCTGCAAACAGACTTATTTTACTTATAACTTTACAATTTGGATGCCTTTTATTCGTTTTTCTTGCTTAATTGCTGTGGCTAGGACTTACATTCATATGGTGAATGAAGGTGCAGAGAGTTGCATCCTTGTCTTGTTCCTGATCTTAGACGATCCTGTTCCTTGCTTCAGCTTCTCACTGTTGCGTGTGATGTTAGCTGTAGTCTTATCATATATGGCCGTTATTACGATAATGTACATTACATCTATACATAATTTGCTGAGTTTTTTTTTCACACACACACACTGTATTTTATTTTTACAAGAGGTAAACTGACACAATGCATTGTAAATGGATGACCACAACAAAAGCAACAATGATTGCAATTACCAAACACGAAACACACTCATACTATGTCATAATATTGACATTCAGTCCAGCAATCCTCCACTGTAACAGCTCCTTTACTTTGCAGTGAAAATTGATTTGTATATTTTTTGCCTCTGAGTCCTTGTGGGATTTTTTTTTTATTCAAACAGAAAGTCACAGAAATTATAATCATCCTCATCAGTTCACTCAGTCCCATGTAATTAATTTTTTTATCTTGATCTTTTGTTAGCACTTTTATGAATTCATCAGTTTTTCATTAGAGTTCTGAATATGCTTATTCATTCAGTTCAGCAGTATAGTTAGTTACCAGAAACCTGTACTTGTCAGAGTCTTTTCCATGAATGCCTTGAATATGAAACCCTTTTATAGGAACATTTTTGCGAAAGCATCAGAGTACACCCAGAACTGTCTGTAAATGACAAAAGACTTAAAAATGACCATGGTTAAAGATTTGATGAAAGTTCATAATAATGCAATTGACAAGGAAATTTAGTTATTCCTGAGATATACATTTTAAAGTAATAACTAGAATTATGACTTATAACATTATACCAGAACATATAAGATTTTTAGAAATTTCATGTACTGTCTGAAACATTTATATTAACATATTTCCATACAAATAACCCAAAGAAAGTTTCGTATTAGTTGTTTTTTTGGTTTTTTTTCTATACTGCAGGTTCTTATTAGTCATCAATTTTATACACACCAGTGTATACATGTCAATCCCAATCGCCCAATTCAGCATACTACCATCCCCACCTCACCGCGGTTTTCCCCCCTTGATGTCCATATGTTTGTTTTTGACATCTGTGTCTCAACTTCTGCCTTGCAAACCGGTTCATCTGTACCATTTTTCTAGGTTCCACATACATGCGTTAATATACAATATTTGTTTTTCTCTTTCTGACTTACTTCACTCTGTAGGACAGTCTCTAGATCCATCCACGTCTCAACAAATGACTCAATTTCGTTCCTTTTCATGGCTGAGTAATATTCCATTGTATATATGTACCACATCTTCTTTATCCATTCGTCTGTCGATGGGCATTTAGGTTGTTTCCATGACCTGGCTATTGTAAATAGTGCTGCAGTGAACATTGGGGTGCATGTGTCTTTTTGAATTATGGTTTTCTCTGGGTATATGCCCAGTAGTGGGATTGCTGAATCATATGGTAATTCTATTTTTAGTTTTTAAGGAACCTCCATACTGTTCTCCATAGTGGCTGTATCAATTTACATTCCCACCAACAGTGCAAGAGGGTTCCCTTTTCTCCACACCCTCTCCAGCATTTGTTGTTTGTAGATTTTCTGATGATGCCCATTCTGACTGGTGTGAGGTGATACCTAATTGTAGTTTTGATTTGCATTTCTCTAATAATTAGTGATGTTGAGCAGCTTTTCATGTACTTCTTGGCCATCAGTATGTCTTCTTTGGAGAAATGTCTATTTAGGTCTTCTGCCCATTTTTGGATTGGGTTGTTTGTTTCTTTAGTATTGAGCTGCATGAGCTGTTTATATATTTTGGAGATTAATCCTTTTTCCGTTGATTCGTTTTTGAATATTTTCTCCCATTCTGAGGTGTTGTCTTTTCGTCTTGTTTATGGTTTCCTTTGCTGTGCAAAAGCTCTGAAGTTTCATTAGGTCCCATTTGTTTATTTTCGTTTTTATTTCCACTACTCTAGGAGGTGGATCAAAAAAGATCTTGCTGTGATTGATGTCAAAGAGTGTTCTTCCTATGTTTTCTTCTAAGAGTTTTATAGTGTCCGGTCTTACATTTAGGTCTTGAATCCATTTTGAGTTTATTTTTGTGTATGGTGCTAGGGAGTGTTCTAATTTCATTCTTTTACATGTAGCTGTCCAGTTTTCCCAGCACCACTCATTGAAGAGACTGTGTTTTCTCCATTGTATATCTTTGCCTCCTTTGTCATAGATTAGTTGACCATAGGTGCATGGGTTTATCTCTGGGCTTTCTATCTTGTTCCATTGATCTATGTTTCTGTTTTTGTGCCAGTACCATATTGTCTTGATTACTGTAGCTTTGTAGTATAGTCTGAAGTCAGGGAGTCTGATTCCTCCAGCTCCGTTTTTTTCCCTCAAGACTGCTTTGGCTATTCAGGGTCTTTTGTGGCTCCATACAAATTTTAAGATGATTTGTTCTAGTTTTGTAAAAAATGCCATTGGTAATTTGATAGGGATTGTATTGAATCTGTAGATTGCTTTGGGTAGTATACTCATTTTCACAATATTGATTCTTCCAATCCAAGAACATGGTATATCTCTCCATCTGTTTGTATCATCTTTAATTTCTTTCATCAGTGTCTTATACTTTCCTGCATACAGGTCTTTTGTTTCCATAGGTAGGTTGATTCCTAGGTATTATATTCTTTTTGTTGCAATGGTAAATGGGAGTGTTTCCGTAATTTCTCTTTCAGATTCTTCATCATTAGTGTATAGGAATGCAAGAGATTTCTGTGCATTAATTTTGTATCCTGCTACTTTACCAAATTCATTGATTAGCTCTAGTAATTTTCTGGTGTCATTTTTATGGTTCCCTATGTACAGTATCATGTGATCTGCAAACAGTGACAGTTTTACTTCTTCTTTTCCAATTTGTATTCCTTTTATTTCTTTTTCTTCTCTGATTGCCGTGGCTAGGACTTGCAAAACTATGTTGAATAATAGTGGTGAGCGTGGCCATCCTTGTGTCGTTCCTGATCTTAGAGGAAATGCTTTCAGTTGTTCACCATTGAGAATGATGTTTGCTGTGGGTTTGTCATATATGGCCTTTATTATGTTGAGGTAGGTTCCCTCTATGCCCACTTTCTGGAGAAAACCCATTTATCATAAATGGGTGTTGAATTTTGTCAAATCTTTTTCTGCATCTATTGAGATGATCATATGGTTTTTATTCTTCAGTTTGTTAATATGGTGTATCACATTGATTGATTTGCGTATATTGAAGAATCCTTGCATCACTGGGATAAATCCCACTTGATCATGGTGTATGATCCTTTAATGTATTGTTGGATTCTGTTTGCTAGTATTTTGTTGAGCATTTTTGCATCTATATTCATCAGTGATATTGGTCTGTAATTTTCATTTTTTGTAGTATCTTTGTCTGGTTTTGGTATCAGGGTCATGGTGGCCTCATAGAATGAGTGTGGGAGTTTTCCTTCCTCTGCAATTTTTTGGAAGAGTTTGAGAAGGATGGGTGTTAGCTCTTCTCTAAATGTTTGATAGAATTCACCTGTGAAGCCATCTGGTCCTGGACTTCTGTTTGTTGCAAGATTTTTAATCACAGTTTCAATTTCATTACTTGTGATTGGTCTGTTCATATTTTCTATTTCTTCCTGGTTCACTCTTGGAAGGTTATACCTTTCTAAGAATTTGTCCATTTCTTCCAGGTTGTCTATGTTATTGGCATATAGGTGTTTGTAGTAATCTCTTATAATCCTCTGTATTTCTGCGGTGTCTGTTGTAACTTCTTCTTTTTCATTTCTAATTTTATTGATTTGAGTCCTCTCCCTCTTTTTCTTGATGAGTCTGGCTAATGGTTCATCAATTTTGTTTATCTTCTTAAAGAACCTGCTTTTAGTTTTATTGATCTTTGCTACTGTTTTCTTTGTTTCTATTTCATTTATTTCTGCTCTGATCTTTATGATTTCTTTCCTCCTGCTAACTTTGGGTTTTGTTTGTTGTTCTTTCTCTAGTTCCTTCAGGTATAATGTTGGATTGTTTATTTCAGATTTTTCTTGTTTCTTGAGGTAGGCTTATATAGCTATAAAATTCCCTCTTAGAACTGCTCTTGCTGCATCCCATAGGTTTTGGATCCTCGTGTTTTCATTGTCATTTGTCTCTAGGTATTTTTTGATTTCCTCTTTGATTTCTTCAGTGATCTCTTGGTTATTTGGTAATGTATTGTTTAGCCTCTAAGTGTTTGTGCTTCTTACTGTTTTTTCCCTGTGATTGTTTCCTAATCTTATAGCGTTGTGGTCAGAAAAGATGCTTGATATGATTTCAATTTTCTTAAATTTACTGAAGGTTGATTTGAGACCCAAGATGTGATCTATCCTGGGGAATGTTCCGTGCGTACTTGTAAAGAAAGTTTAATCTGCGGTTTTTGGATGGAATGTCATATAAATATCAATTAACTCTATCTGGTCTATTGTGTCATTTAAAGGTTGTGTTTCCTTACTTTTCTGTTTGGATTATCTGTCCATTGGTGTAAGTGAGGTGTTAAAGTCCCCCACTATTATTGTGTTACAGTCGATTTCCTCTTTTAGAGCTGTTAGCAGTTGCCTTATGTATTGAGGTGCTCCTATGTTGGATGCATATATATTTATAATTGTTATATTTTCTTCTTGGATTGATCCCTTGATCATTATGTAGTGTCCTTCCTTGTCTCTTGTAACATTCTTTATTTTAAAGTCTATTTTATCCAATATGAGTATAGCTACTCCAGCTTTCTTTTGATTTCCATTTGCATGGAATATCTTTCTCCATCCCCTCGCTTTCAGTCTGTATGTGTCCGTAGATCTGAAGTGGGTCTCTTGTAGACAGCATATATATGGGTCTTGTTTTTTTATCCATTCAATTTACTGAGTTTTTATCATGAAATAATGTTCACTTTTGTCAAAAGCTATTGCTGCATCCATTGAGCTGATCATATGATTTTATCCCTCATTTTATTAATGTGCTATATCACATTTATTGATTTACATGTGATGAACCATCTTTGCATCCCGGAAATAAACCTGCTTGGTCATGGTGTATGATTCTTGTAATGTGCTGTTGAAGTTTGTTTGGTAATATTTTGTTGAGGATTTTGGCATCTGTGTTCATCAAGGATGTTGAGCATTAATTTTATTTTCTTGTAGTGTGCTTGCCTGGCTTTGGTAGCAGGGTAATATTGGCCTTGTAAAATGAGATTGGAAGTTTTCCCTCCTCTTCACTTCTTTGGAAATGTTTGAGATAGAATGGTTAATTTCTTTAAAGTGTTGGTAGAATTTACCAGTGAAGCCATCTGGTCTTGGAACTATTTTTGGTTGAGAGGTTTATTATTTACTGATTCAATCTCCTTACTTGTAATTTGTTCATAGTTTCTATTTTCTTATGATTCAGTCTTGGTAGGTTGTATGTTTCTAGGAATTTATCCATTTCTTCTAGGTTATCTAATTTGTTGGCATAAAATTGCTCATAGTAATTTCTTCTGATCCTTTATCTTTGTTGTTACTGTTATGTGTGGTAATATATCCCCTTTCACTTCTGATAATACTGAGTCTTCTCTTTTTTGCCTAGTTAGTCTAGCTAAAGGCTTGCACATCTTTTTTTTCCTAACTTTTAATAAACCAGCTCTTAGTTTCAGTGGTCGTCTCTTGTATTTCTAGTCCCTGTTTCATTTATATCTGCCCTAATTTTTATTTCCTTCCTTCTGATAACATTAGGCTTAGTATGTTGTTTAGTTCCTTGAGGTTTTTTAGTTGTTTTTTTTTTTAGGTTATTTATTTTAGACCTTTCTTTTTTCTTAATTAGACTTTTATCATTATAAACTTCCCTCTTAGAACTATTTTTGCTGCAGCTTGTAAGTTTTAGTACATTGTGTTTCATTTTCATTTGTCTCAAAGTATCTTGTCAATTGCCCTTTGATTTCTTCTTCAGCCCTTTTGTTTAGGAGCCTGTTGTTTAACCTCCACATATTTGGGATATTTCTGGTTTTCCTCCTATAATGTATTTTAGTGTCATACCATTGTAGTCGGAAACGATACAGTGATTTCAGTTATATTATGACCTAACAGATGATCTATCATGGAGAGTATTCCATGTATGCTTGGGAAGAATGTGTATTCTTCTGTTCTGCATATGTCTGTTAGGTCCATCTGGTATTATGTGTAGTATGTGTAGTTTAGGTCCAATGTTTCCTTATTGATTTTCTTTTTGGATGATGATCTATGCATTGTTGAAAATGGGGTATTGAAGTCCGGAAATACTGATTTGCTGCCTATTTCTGCCTTCAGGTCAGTTACTATTTGCTTTATATATTTAGGGTGCTTTGATATTGGAGGAATACAAATGTATAATTGTATGTCCTGTTATAACTAAATTTATTCTTTATCTTTATATAATGACCTTCTTTGTCTCTTGTTACAGTATTTGACTTCAAGTTTATATAAGTTTAGCTACCATTGCTCTCTTTTGTTTTCCATTTGAATAGAATATCTTTTTCCATCCCTTTACTTTCAGTGTAAGTGTGTCATTAAAGCTGAAATGAGACTCTTGTTATCAACAGACAGTTGGGTCTTCTTTTTAAATTCATAAAACCACTCTATGTCATTTAATGCGAGAATTTAATTCATTTGCATATAGAGGAATCATTGACAGGTAAGGACTTACTAATTCCATCATATTAATTGTTTCCTGGCTTTTTTGTCATTCTTTTACTCCTTTCTTCTTTTCTTGCTGTCTTTCTTTGTGAATTGATAATTTTGTGGTGGTATGCTTTGATTCTTGTCTCTGTTTTTTGGGTATCTACTAAAGGTTGTTGATTCTTTGTTATCGTGAGACTTTCATACAACCTCTTAGACTTATGACATACTATTTTAAGGTGATAACTTAATTTTGAATACATACAAAAGCGCTACAATTTTACACTCTCCTTATTTTACACTTTGATGTCACAATTCACATCTTTTTATATTGTGAATCCATTAAAAAATTATTGCAGTTATAGTTGTTCTTGTCTTTAACTTTTATACTAAAGTTATAAGAGATTTACCCATCACCATCACAATATTAGAGTATTCTGGGATTAACCAAGATGGCGGCATAGAAGGACGTGCTCTCACTCCCTCTTGCGAGAGCACCAGAATCACAGCTGGCTGCTGGACAATCATCGACAGGAAGACACTGGACTTCACCAAGGAGGATACCCCACGTCCAAGGACAGAGGAGAAGCCACAGTGAGACGGTAGGAGGGGCGCAATCAGAGTAAAATCAAATCCCATAACTGCTGGGTGGGTGACTCACAGACTGGCAAGCACTTATACCACAGAAGTCCACCCACTGGAGTGAACGTTCTGAGCCCCACATCAGGCTTCCCAACCTGGGGGTCCGGCAACGGGAGGAGGAATTCATAGAGAATCAGACTTTGAAGCCTAGTGGGAATTGATTGCAGGACTTCAACAGGACTGGGGGAAACAGAGACCCCACTCTTGGAGGGCGCACACAAAATAGTGTGTGCATTGGGACCCAGGGGAAGGAGCAGTGACCCTGGGGGAGACTGAACCAGACATACCTGCTGGTATCTTTCCCATTTTTAAATATCATTTTCTAGAGTGTCAGTATTATAATTTTTGCTTCAGTTACCACATGTGATTTTAAAATCTTGTGGGTGGAAGGATAATCTATTGTATATACTCATATTTCTGTTCTTTTCATTTTTTCTTCCTTCCTAATGCTCCAGTATTTCTTCTTTTATCATTTACTTCCATTTGAAGAACTTCCTTTAGACATTGTTTAAGGGTAGGTCTGCTAGCAACAAATTCTTTTAGTTTTCTTTCATCTAAAAACATGTTCATTGCACTTCATTCCTAAAGAATAGTCTTGCCAGATGCACATTCATCAGTTGACAGTCTTTTCTTTCAGCACTTGAAGAAAAAGATTGTGCCATCTCCTTGTGAGCTCCAACGTTTTCTATTGTATGTGCTGTCATCTGAATTGGTGTGCTCCCCTCTCCCCCATGGGTAATGAGTCATTTCCTTCTGGCTGCTTTCAATATTTTTTTTGTTTTTAGTTTTCATAATTTTAAATATGTCTTAGTGTGGATATATTAGGATTTATTTAATAGTCACTTGGTTTCTTGAATCTGCACACGCAGGCCTTTTGCCAAATATGGGAAGTTTTCAGCCATTATTTATTTAAATAGTTTTTTAGTCCCATTCTCTCTTTGTGGGACTCTGATAACATAAATGTTAGCTTTTTTATTCTTGTCCCAGAGATTCTTTTTTTATCCCAGTCTATTTACTCTCTGTTGTTCAGATTTGCTAAGTTCTATTGACCTGTCCTCAAATTCTCTGATTCCATTTTCTGTCATATCAACTCTACCATTGACCCACTCCAATGACTTTTAAATTTTCTAATTTTTAGTTGTATCATTTCCACCTCACTTTTTGTATACCTTCTTTTTGTTGAAATTTTGTACTTTTCCCTTTGTTTCATTGTTTCAAGAGAACTTACAATTGCTTGAAGCATTTTGATGATGGCTGCTTTACTGTCCCATCTCAGTATTGGTGTCAGGTGACTGTCTTTTCTAATTTGTGATTCCTGGTTCTTGGTATGATGGGTAATTTTCTATTGTATCCTGAACATTTAGCTGTGATGTTAAGGGACTCTGCATCTTGTTTAAATCTTTCATTTTAGCAGGACATCATTCTGTCTTTAGGTTTGGCCCCCAGATCCTGGCCTAGCACTGTGGGCTGTGTTTGTTCCAATGACAGTTTTCAAAACTCTTGTGATACTGTGAATCTGTTTGGTTTATTTGGTAACACTCTTGCCCCCACTTTTCCCTGCTGTTGTTTTTGGAGTGTGTGGATGGAGCGTCCCAAAACAGGCTTCTTTGTGTCTGTAAGTAGTGGATGCTGTGGCCCAAAATAGGAAAAGTTTCACTGGCTGAGCCACTGATGTGTCAGGGTCCCCCTTCCCACTGTCACCTGGCCACCTGGTATCTGTCAGTAGGGGAGGGGAATCTCTTCCTGGGCTGGCCAATTTAAGGTGAGGCAGAGGGGACATGTCCTAGCTGGTGGTGCCTAGCTGCCAGGTGTCTTGCATGTAGATGGGGAGTCTCAGGTATGTGGGGATAAAGAACACTTTGTGGGACAGGTATTTCTTTGGCAGAATTGCCCTGGCTGCTACCAGCCAACTACCTAGTGTCCCTGGGTGAGGGGAGGGGAGTGTCAGTCCTGTGAGAAAAGAGAGCACTTCCCTTCACCACTTACTGTTATCAGGGGTCCTAATTGATACCACCTGCTGGTGCTGCTGGGCTCACCTGGTGTTGTCAGCAGGACTTCCATTCCATCCAGGGAGGAATGAGCCTATTTGGGCTGTCTTTTGCTAGTTTGAGATCCAGGAAATACTGGGCCACTCTCCTCTGTAGGGTGGGGGAGTGTAAGAAGCACTGTCACTATGTTGTTATTCTAATCACAAGGTCAATTCTCCAGGAAGTAGAGCTTAATTGCCCTCCCTAGGAGTATGAGCTACACTTACTAATTACTTTTAACGAACAGGGTATGCAAAGAGAAAAATGGTTGATTTTGTAGTGGAGAAACCTGTCCAACACTACCTTTATCAAGTGATCAAGGTTAACATCACCAGGAATAAATCATGTTGGCATCATGTACCCCTTGATACGGTACACTTCGTTTCTGTGGTATTCTTGCAAAAAGTCCATGATGCAAGTCTAATGAGAAAACTTCAGACAATCCCAAATTGAGGGGCATTCAATAAAATAGCTGACTAGCTCTTTTCAAGTGTCAAGGTCATGAAAGATGGAAACAGTGAAACTGTCACAGATTTGAGGACACTAAAGAGACATGATGACTAAATGCAGTGTCAGATCCTAGACTGGATCCTAGATCATAAAAAGGACAATAGTGGAAAATCTGAATACAGTGTGCAGTTCCTAATAGTGATGTCGCAATGTTACTATCTTAGCTTTAATAAACGTACTATGATTGTGTAAGCTGTTGATATTAGGAGGAAAAAGTGAAGTTACCAGTTGCCATTGACATTCTACTGTAAGCAATAGACTTCTTTGACTTATATATTTATTGTTATAGACTTGTAAGTTTCTCTTTTTCTTCCCAGTGGTTTATAAAAAAATTTTTTTTTGCCCACCCATCTTTTTAAGCCAAAACCCATGGTAATTATTGCTTCTTTCTCCCACAGACTGTGTATACGAGACTGTGGGACTCATGTCAAGAAGAGGTTTGTTTAAGCTATAAACTCTAAATACATAAAAAACAGTGAGCCCTCTGGTTTAATCAGAGTGCTGGCAGAGTTAAAACAATACAGCTCACAGATTTCTCAAATCACTATAAAGGGAATTATGGTCCCCTAGCAGTACTTCTTAAAAAGCCCTTTTCTTCTCATCGGCAAACTACTTCTGTCTTCAGCTGCTTTGGTCGAAGCCTCAGGGAGGGTTGAGGAAACCATTCTCCGTCATGCTTCTTCCTGTGCTTCCCTCCCCTTTCCCATCATGAGATCTCAGGAACCGGGATGAGGAGGGTGAACCCTAAGGGAGGGGGGCAAGGAGACCAGGCTGAAGTGTGAGTCAAGGTAGGCAGGGTCAGGGTAAAGGCTGAAAAGTCTGTGTGGTCATTTCTGGGCCATCCAGAGGGAGACTCAGCCCAGGAAGTGTACCCCTAAGTGCTTCAACAACCTGTGAAAATACCAGACAGTTCTCTGCGTTTTACCAAGAATTCTGAAAGATACAAGAACATGACTGTGAAAGATGTTTTAAGCCAGTAAAGGCTGGCATGAAGAAATGTGATCACGGGAGTTCTCTGGTGGCCTAGTTAGGATTCTAGGCTTTCACTGCCGTGGCTTGGGTTCAATCCCTGGTCAGGGAACTGAGATCCTGCAAGCCACGTGGTGAGGCAAAAAGAAAGAAAAAGAAATATAGTCACAGCTTCAGCCTGCATGCCATGGTTTCCAGGAGAATCTTTGACAAATCGTGACCTGAAGCACTGAATGTGCCCTGGAACATTGTAGGTCATGCAGGAGAGTGGTTACTACTGTGTGGATTTTTTTAAAATAGCAGATTTATTGAGGTATCATTCACATACCATACAACTCATCCATTTAAAGTGTGACTTTCAATGTTTTTTAGCATAGTTACCAAGTTGTGCAACCATCACCACAATTTTATAACATTTTGATATTCTCCCTCCCCCCAAAAAAGCAAATCCTGTACCCATGAGAAGTTACTCTCCATTTCCCCCAACCCTATTCCTCCTAGGCAACCACTAACCTGTCTTTCCCTGTGGTTTTGCCTGTTCTGGACATTTCATATAAATGGAATCATACAATATGTGGTCCTTTGTGGCTGCTTCTTTCACTTCGCCTGTTTTCAAGGTTTACCCATGTCAGCGTGTATCAGCACTTCATTTCTTTTTATTACCAAACAATATTCCATCAATATGGATATACCACATTTTATTTACCGATTCATTGGTTGATGGACATTTGGGTTGTTTCCTCTTTGGGACTGTTACGAATATTACTGCTATAGACATTCATGTACAAGTTTTTATGCGGACATACGTTTCCATTTCTCTTGGGCATATACCTAGAAGTGGAACTGCCAGGCCATATGGCAAGTCTCTGTTTAACCTTTTGAGCAACTGCCAAACTACCAAAGCAGCTGCATCATTTTACATTCCCAACAGCAGTGTGTGAGGGTGGGTTTTTTAATGCCAAAGAATTTAGTTTGCTTGGGAAGCAAGTTACTTCTAGAACTCTTATTTACTGTGCATTTAAAGATATTCTTAACGCCTTTTTAAAAATTGGAACTTTATTTACTATGAGACCAAGCGCTTTAATACAGTTGAAACTAAAGATACATAAATTTTGCATCCTGCCTTTTTACTTAATTGTGTGGGAAGCTACACTTACTAAGCATGCAGGCAGTTTAATGACCGTATAATACTTTATCATAAATAATATACCGTATTTCCTCCACTGTTAACATTTAGGATTTTTTCAACCCTTCACTTACATGCTGCGATGAATTTTTTGGTATATAAATAGGTTTCTCTATTCTGAGATACTAAGAGATTGCCACCAGTACAGGACAAAGAACATGAACACTACTAAAGCTCTTGACTTACATCGGCAAGCTGCTTTAAAAAAATACTTACGACAACTTATGGTCCCACTATCAGTATATGAGCGTTCATTTCATTGTGCCTTCTCTAGCACTGGATGTTCCTTCTTGTTCAGAAAACAAAATCAAAACCAAAGCCTTAATTTTAAGAAAAATGTTCTATTAAAGTAACATATAGAAAATTACACAAATCAGGGAAGGGCCTGGCAGTCCAGTGGTTAGGACTCCACGCTGTCACTTCCAGGGCCTCTCAGTGCAGCCGAAAAATAAAAATAAAATTACACGAATCATTAATGTCTGTATAGCTTGATGAATTTTCACAGAGTGAACACACCTATGTAAACAGACCCATCTCAGCAGACAGGACATTTCAGCACCTCAGAAGTTACCATCACCCCCTCCCTGGGGAAGCCACCGTCTTAACTCCTAATACCATAGGGGAAAAAAGCCTTGATAATCTTAATGCATAAAAATGTATAAAGTAAACCAAGTTACCACAAAATTCCTAACCCTTTTCACCATTTGTTTCTTTTGGTAATCCAGGGCCTATACTTTGCAAAGATAGGTTTCTTTATTTCAGGTTCCCCAACTGGGTGGGAAAAGAGGGAACCCACATGATTTCTAATCCCAGGGTCTCAGATTTGACCTCAGCTGTGTGCCATGCTTGTGCCCAGTATCCCTCCTGGGAATCTGTAGAACTTCTTCCTTCCTGTCTTGCTTAGGTAATGATGGGCTTTTTCCTGCCCTTCATGAATTATCAAACCAAACTCTAGAGGATGTCACTCTAGGATTCTAAGCCAACAACAGAACTTTCACACAGTGAGTGAAGCATTTTACTCAAGGGAAGACCAGAGCTAAACCCATGGCCCTACTCCTGATCAATTTTTCTATAGGAGATGATCTCTTTCTAGAACAGGAGAGAACAAGTACCTTAGGAAGCCATTGCTCTTTTCCCCACAGACCTGGCAGAAGCTTGGAATGAAGGAACTCTTGTTTTTCCAGGTCTGGGAGCACAGGACATTTTTCTCCAGCCTGCCTGGTCAGCTGTGTTCCCTGGTCTTCCTCTTACATTGAAAGCTAAGAACTTGCATATAGGAAATGATGTCAGCACAAATTCCGGTGACTAGAGCTTTTGGGGGAGCACTTGGTCCTCTGCTGCTGCCACGTGAAGAGAAGGAATACAGAACAGGATTTTCCTCAGAGTCTCTTGGAAGATTCTAACATATTGCTGTTCTCAGCCCTGTCCCCCAACCTCACCTCAACCACTATATTATATTATTTACAACCATCCCAAGACAGGGTGGGATAACATTACTACCTTTTACCCAAGAATCATGGTGGTCAAGTAATTGACCTGCATTTGATGGCAGAACTGGGGTTGGAACTCGGGGGCTCCTGAAATCGAGTTGAGTGTCCTTCTGTCATTCTGTACCTCTGCTGTGGATAGAAGCCTTTGGACTGTGGCAGCCTATGTGGAAAATCATGGGCTTTGGAGAAATCCCATGAAATCTATGCCCTATACTATAAACTATGAGAATTTAGGTAAGTTATTTACCAACTCTGAATCTGTTTATCATATAAAGGGAGGCAATACCTACTCTAAGCTGTTAAAGATTAAGTGAAAACACTACAAAATACCTTGCCGACTATCTAGGTTTGAATCCCGACTTCGCCTCTTTCTGATTGGAGGAGAAAATGTTTTAATCTCTGGACCTCCATTTCTATGTTTGTAACAGTATATCTTTTATTTAAAACAAACAAACAAAAAAACCTTATTTTACTGATGATAAACTGATCACAGTTATGGAAAAATTCAATGCCTGCACCTCAATGACTAAGTCATTTAAACTTAAGTTTCCTCATCTATAAAACAATCTGAGCAGGGATCTCATCCTTATACTGTAGGGTGGTGGTAGAAATCAAAAGTCATTGAGAACCATTTAAAAACTCATGATCAAGGAAATATTAAGGCTCCACGTTTCTTAGAAGACTTTGTGATCTTAAGATGCCTTAAGTGTCCAGGGGAAGCTACATTGTATTGTGTCTCTTATGTATCTGGTGAGATACTTTCCATTTTGTTAATGTCAGTACTGGAGCTAGATATTAAATAACTTGCCTGAGGTCACAGAGTTAGTATGATTGACCTGGCTCTGACTCACAGCTTTCTTCTTCAAAAACAGTGTTTTTTCAGGATGAGAAGGTCATGACCAGGACCTTAAGTTTTGTTAGAGAAATGAGACCTCTGGCCATAAAGATGGGTCACACAGAGTCTTGGAATGGCACCATAGGGCTACCGGGAATATATTCATAAGCAAATCTGAGGGAGGATGGGCTCAGGCCTGACATCTTTTTCAGAAGAGCAAAACCCAATAGCAAACTCTACTGACCCTGTACTGCCTTCTCTCCTCACCCACCATCACTGCTCCCAACTGGATCAGAAGAGAGGCCTCCAGACAGCTGGTGAGAGGCCAGTCTCCCGGCAGCTGGGAGGTCCCATCCTTTTCGCCCACTGAGAGCACCTCTCATTTCTGCTACCTGGTATCCACCAAGGAGCAGGTCTCAGAGGACAGGGTGGCAGTGACTAGGGAACCCTTGCAGCCTCAGGGCAAGACAGGCTCCTGTGCCTCCAAGAAGGCAAGGAGCAGGGATCAGCTCCAGGAAGCTGTTACCCTGCAGGCTGAGGAGTCTCGGAGACAGAGCCCTGTCCTCTCCAAGAGAGGTGCCCTTCCCCAAGAAGAAGCTCAGGAAGGCATCCTTGGCATCACCCCCAGGCAGCAGCTGAGTGCAGAGAGGCGTCCTTAGACGCCCCCCAGGCCCAGCCACCACTGCTCATGGCTTGGCCACGTCTAGAGAGTGTGCCCTCCTAGAGCCGAAATATTCCTGAACTCAGTGCCCAAAAAGAGGAGGGGAAGGCTTGCATTCCACCCCCAGCCCCGCGCGACCCTGACCAGTTTTATTGAGATGGAATTGACATATAACATGGTATAAGTTTAAGGTGTACAAAGTGATGATTTATGCATCTATTGCAAAATGATTGCCACAATAAGTAAGATCCATCTCCTCACAGGGTTACAACTTTTTTTCCCTTATGATGAGAGCTTTAGACATCTATTCATTTAGCAACTTTTTTTCTTTTTTCTTTTTACTAGGAACTTTCAAATACAGTATTGTTAACCAATCATCATGTTGCACATTACACCCCCAGGCCTTAGTTGATAAGTGGAAGTCTGGACCTTTTGATCACCTTCCCCCAGTTCTCCCTCCCCCCACCCCCTGCCTCTTGTTTGTTCAAGTTCAGTTTCCCCCCCCCCTCCCCGATTCCATAGATAAGTGAGATCATGCAGTATTTGTCTTTGTCTTATTTCACTTAGCATAATGCCCTTAGGGTCTGTCCGCATTGTTGCAAAAAGAGCCTAGAATTTAATTCTGAGATAGCTGGCTGACAACTATAGCATCCCAGGACTAATTGGGGCATAGATTTCTAGAAAGGGTCAGGTATGTCCTTCTCAAGCTGTCCTCTCTTCTCTTGCTCTCTCCTCCCCTCCTGCCTCCTTCCCCCTGATCTACACACTCATGTTCTCAAGCTGACAGTTGTCACCCACGCTGCAGCCTTGGGATTGCCTGTTCAGCCAGGGTTTCTTGTACTAGTGGGAGGGCATGAGGTGAGGAAAGTTCATATCAGGCAGGCCACCGAAACTTCTACTCTAGAGAACTTTCGAGGGCACAGAAAGCACTGACTCTTTTCTGAGGCCTGCTCTGGGGCTGGCCTGGCCCCAAGTGGGGAGAAGAGGCTCCCCAGCGGCAAACCCATCAAGAACCATGACTTGAATTCCTCTTCAGTTTGAGGTCCAAGTCGGTCACTCAGAGAGCTAGTTGGGGAAACAGCCTAGCTAAATAGCAGAGGTGTCTGTGTGTCTGAGGCGGTGGCCGGTGCTTTTAACACTGTTACAGAAATAAAAGCAAACTGGAAAAAAAAAAAAAAAAAAAGCCCTCTTGATTCTTGCTGCATTTCCAGTATTCACCACAAGGTGGCAGTGGGCTACAGGAAAAGAGGGAGCTCTTAGGCACAGGGTGTGCTCTTCAGCCCATCTGTCCCTGATGGTGATGAGGGGCCCTCCTTGGCATTCATGTCCCCCTCCCTTAGTGGGAATCATCCCAGGCACCTCCTTTCCCCTCCCTGCCCTTCTTCCACCCCTGGGTCTCACCATAGTCCCAATGGTTCTACACCCAGAGCTCCCTTCTGTATTCTTTCAGGGAGGCATCCCTTCCCCTGGGACTGGATAGCAATGGCTGGCATTTATGTGTTTACTATGTGCCAGGCAGAGATCTAAACATTTACATGAATCATTTGATTTAATTATCAAAACAACACTCTGATGCAGGCACAACAAGTCACCCTGTTGGACAGATGAATTGGGCGAATGGAGATTAAGAGCAGTTTTCTTGGTCACGTGGATCAAAAGCCCTTGGGCCCAGGCTTTACCTGAGGCCGTTTCCCCAGAGGTGGAGCCACAGCCACGTGGTAATCCACCTGCGTCAGCAAACCACAGTAAGTCACTCACAGCCAAACTCCCAGGAGTTCCCAGTTACCACATAACAAAGCCCAAACACAGGCTGGCCTCCCATCCCTCCCCAGGCAGCAGTGACTGTGCTAGGAGCAGCCTCCTTCCCACCTCCCAGGCCTTCTCCCAAATAAGGTACTTCCAGCCTCTTTGGTCTGGCCTTTTACCGTATCAGGGAGATTATCCTTATCTGGTCACAATCCTATTCTACCCTCAAGTCCTATTATGGCATGAAAGATGTCCCCTCAAAAATTCACATGTTGAAGTCCTAACCCCCAGAACCTCAGGACACGACCTTATTTAGAAATAGGGTCATTGCAGATGTAATCTGGTAGATGAGGTCATACTGGAATGGGATGGGGGTGTGGGAGGCAGGCCCTAATCCAACATGACTGGTTCTTAGAAAAAGAATGTCATGTGAAGACAGTGACGCAAAGAGAGTGTCATGTGAGGATGGGAGTGATGCGGCTACAAGCCAAGGAATGGCAGAGATGGCCATCTAACCACCAGGATCCAGGAGAGATGGGGAAACAGATCCTCCCACACAGCCCTCAGAGAGAACCAACCCCGCAAATATCTTGATCTTGGACCTGATTTTCCGACCTCCAGAACTGTGAGGCTATACATTTCTGTTAAGACGCACAGCTTGTGGTACTTTGTTATGGCAGCCTTAGGCAATGAATACAAGACCCAATTCCAATACTTCCTCTTCAGAGCCTGCAGGGGCTTCCCCTGCTGTGGGTCAGGACTAACATCCCTGGCGGACCCAGGAAGGCAAGGAGCAGGTATCAGCTGCAGGAAGCCTTTACCCTGCAGGCTCCAGAGTCTCCGTGGCACAGCCCTGTCCCGTCCAAGAGAGGTGCCCTCCAAGAAGATGTCTTGGCATCATTCCCAGGTAGCAGCTGGGCGTGCCCATGAGGAAGCCCCACTTAGTCCTGGCTCTGGCTGGGTCCTTAGACCCCAGGCCAGCCACCACTACTCATGGCTTCCTCATCAGTGATGTCAAATGTCGGAGGGCCTTGCATTTCAGCTGATGCCTGTCTACCTTCGGGCTGAGAGCTGTTCAAGGACAGTGTCCTGTCACCTTCAACCAAGACAGATCCGAACTGGGGACCTGAATGAGGCAGGGGACCCTGGGAAGCGGTAAAGTGACCAGGGCCAAAAAGGGGCAGATAAATGGGATGGAAGGAGGAAGAAGGAAGGGAGCAATAATTTCTCATTTGGTCTCAGCACCAAGGGTGGTCCTGAGGTTGTAGGGTCTGCTATTCCTCACTTACCTGCCTTCCACAGGGCAGTGCTGGGACTGAAACTTTCCTGAGGCCCCTTGGGTCCTAGTGGGGAAAGAGCCTGTTAAGTATTACTGATCTGAGCTTTACATACACATTCTCATGCCCACCCCTAATGATCGATCCAGGAGGCATTGTGATTTCTATTTTACAGATGAGAAAACCGAGGCTTGCATTTCGTAACTAGACCAAAGCCTCAAGGAGGCCAGGCCAGCAGCAGTCCCCCCATCTGCTCTACCTGATCCCCAAGCCCTGGCTTTTGGAGCAGAACACCCCCGCCCCCATTGTGTTGGGTGCAGACTGTGGCCCTGGGGTTTGAGGTGGAGCCACACGGGGTCACTGGAGCAGCCAGCTGTGACCCCTTCTGCCACATGGAAGCTCTGAACCTCCTTATCACCAACCTCCCTTGCTGAGTCTCATCGAAACCACCAAAGTCCCTGTCCCTGTCTTGTGACGGAGCCCAGAAAGCCCCGGGGCTGCCTGAAAGTCAGCTGCCTTGAAACAAAGGGCCACTCGTGCCCTTCCACCCCTCCCCCGTCACACAGCCCAGCGGGGACAGCAGGTATGTAAGCAAATGGGGGAAATAGGGCCACAGCTGCCGCCCAGCCCGGGCAGCACTCGGTCTTCTGAATTCCGGTTCCCACTAAGTGGTGATTACTGCAACTGCCTGGGGCCTGCTCCTTCCAGCCAGCTGACTGCAGCCAGGGGGGCGCCGGGAGAGCCGGAGCAGCTGGCGGCGTGCACTTCGGGTGGGGGCAGAGCCTCAGCGGCAGATGCCAGGCCCTGATTATTCCGGGAGGGCTGCAGAGAGGTCGCATTTGCACGTCAAAGGGGGTTGGGGCCCCAGTGCCCTCCTCTTGGGACCTGGGTCTATTCTGGGGAAAATCAAGTTGCTTTGAGTGAGTTCCACACCCGGGTCCACCCCCTTCTTAACACGAGGGCGGGTTTAAACATGACAAGGAGGAGTTACAGCCCACTCACTAGACCCTCCCAGGGACCCTCTGTCCAGCAGCTCTCCTTCTGGTGGAGTCTGTTCCGGTGGGAGGGGCTTTGGCGTTTAGCCCTGGCTCTGTTTCAACTGCCCTTTCATCTCAGTCCCCCCAACGTCCCTCCTTAGGGGCTGAATCATGCCCCCCAAAATGTTGACATCCTAACCCCCAGTACCTGGGAACGTGAACTTATTTGGAAATAGGACCACAGCAGATGTAATTAGTTAAGATGAGATAGGCCTCTAATCCAAGGTGACTGGTGTCCTTACAAGAAGAGGAGAGACACAGAGGGATGCCAGGTGAAGACACGGAGACACAGGAGAGAAAATGGACAGGGGAAGACACAGGCAGAGAAGGGGGTGACGCTGCCACAAGCCAGCGGACACCTGGAGCTGGCAGAAGCTGGGAGAGGCAAAGAGCAGTTTCCCTAGAGCCTTCCGAGGGAGCACAGTCTTGCCAACACCTTGATTTTGGGCTTCTAGCTTCCAGAACTCTGAGATGATAGATTTCTGCCCTAAGCCACCCTGTTTGTGGTACTTGTTAGGCAGCCCTAGTACACTAGTAGACCCCTGAAAAATAGGGGGTAATATCCCTATGTAACTAAAGAAGAAACAGGCCTGGAAAACTGCTGTTCACAGGCCATGCTTCTTTGCAAAGTGTCACGAGGACCTCGCTGTAACACCTGAGCAGTGTGCTGGGGCAGGGGGCGACCAGCCCAAGTCCCCCCCCACCCCGTCATTACACCCCAAAGTAATTCAGGTTGTGACCAGGGTCCTGAAACCACACGATGAAATGGGAAAGAAGACTGGACGAGAAGCAGAATCACCCCTCCTTTACCCAAATCCACCTTCTCTCCCTCCCGGGGCTCCCGTGCTGTTTGCACAGGCTGCCTTGTCATTACTCAGGTGTGTGTCTCCTCGCCCAGCCCCGGGAACGGGATGCATCCCACAACCTAGCTCCTCCTCCTCTCTGCTCAGTAAGTGCCACTGGCTTTGGCTTCTCTCCTGCCGGGTAGTGGGGTAGGGGGTTGAAAGGAATTATCGCCCTAAAGGAGTTCACGGTCTGCAGGAAACCACGGAGGAAGATGTGTTCAACTCCTTCCAGGCCTGACCCTGACCCCTGGGCTAAAAAGCCACTGTCCTGCTTAGCCTCTGCGAAATGGGGCTGTTAACAGCCATGGCGGCCTTGGGTGAGATGTTCTTTGCACGCTGCAAATGCTGTTGTGAGCAGATAGGGTAGGGGGTCCCTGAAGAAAGAGAACCAGGCATGGCTCTCTTGACATAAGAGAAGGCATTTTGGGTCTAAGCCGTTTTGTGACCTAAGCCTGGCCGCAATGCTTGCCCTTGAACGGGTCTCAGTATTTAATGATCTTAAGGGAAGTGAGGGAATGCAGGAACAAAGGAAAAGTAGTCAAGAAACAATAGTCCAGTGATAGAACAAAGTCCTAGTTTCTCCTCAAAGAGTATATGTAACGGTCTGATACATACCGTTGAGTTCTGCGGGAACTAAGGCCCCCATCCAAGCGGAGGATGGAAGGATGATGTTGACTCTCCTGACTTCGATGAACTAAAGCTAGGACTCTGCTGACCTTCGCCCCAAGTCTATGCTGAGTTCTCCTCTGCCCAA
Source organism: Balaenoptera musculus (assembly GCF_009873245.2). Classification (NCBI taxonomy): domain Eukaryota; kingdom Metazoa; phylum Chordata; class Mammalia; order Artiodactyla; family Balaenopteridae; genus Balaenoptera; species Balaenoptera musculus. Next base: position 17,911,582 of record NC_045790.1, on the reverse strand, counting down.
GCCCCTTCATGAATATGCATGTACCCTTAGCTTAAAACTTCCCCAGTTCGGCTGTTCGGAGAGACATTGCTTTGGTGTTCTCCTTACTTGCTGCAAGTCATAAATCCTGCCTTCTGCCCTTTGCCTCAGCTGTCTGTGGGCTCGACACCCAGCAAGAGGCGAACCCAGCTTTCGGTTAGCACTGTGTCCTGTAAGACTCCACCTCACTCCCAGCAGTGGGTGACCTAACAGGTGGGGTTGTCTCCTCACCCACAACCCAGGCCCCCCAGTCACGACAGAACGGCCCTCCTCCTGGTCCTCCCCTTCCAGAGACACTGGCCTTCAGCTTTCCAGCCTCCGTGCCCCTCACTCAGGCCTGCAGATGCTGCTAGCTTCTTGACGGGGCAGGACGGGAGGCGGTAGAGGTAACGATTCTCCTTGTCTGTCCCTCCAGCCTCAGGAGGTGCAGATTGGAGCAGCAGTAAGGGGGAAAGACAGCCAAGTGGGAACCAAGGGAGAGCGTTGTTCCAACAGTCACTCGCTGTGCGGGTGACCCTCGCTGAGGGCGCCTATGTCGTGGGGATGGTGCATCTCACAGCACAGGGTTGCCATGGGTCCTGGGGGATGTGGACCTGCAGCCACGTAATCAGTGTGCTTTTGCCACAGGGTCTGGAGTCATTGGCCTCTCACCGCCTAGAGAGAGAGAGGAGGGCCAGTCACTGTGCCTGCCCTGTGGGGACACAAAGCAGGGGATCCCGCCCCAGCCTCCTGGCCAGGACGCTGCAGCAGCCTTAATGATCTCCGCTTCCTCATTAGGCTGCTGAATGGACAGCCTCCGCCCTCCGCAGTCCGGCCTCCCCATTTTCTGGCCATTTGTCTCCAGCCTTTTCCCTGTCCTCTGTGTACAGCACAATAGCCTGGAAATGGCCACTTCCTCTGTCATTTACTGCCTGGGATGGCCTCACCACATAGTCTGAGGATGAGAGCCTTCGCTAAGTACCCTCCGGATCACCATAGCCAGGGTGGGGTGGGGGACCTAGACCCTCGGAGGTGAAGGGGTTCGCTCAAGGTCATGTGGGGGAACTGGCAACAGAGCCCCGTGTGAAGTCCGACCCCCCATCCAGAGCCCTCTGCTGAGCACCCACTGTGGCTGAGGAGGTGCCAGCCAGCTTTGGGGGCCCCTGCCCGGAGGTCACCTACAGCTAAACTGGTGGGCTGGCTCTTGGGCAACCCCGAGAACAGCACAGCACAGCCCGCCCCAAGCCTCCCTTCCCTTGCGGGCCCCAGTTCCTCCCCATGCCTAGTGTCCCATCCCTGGAGATTTGCTGGGGACATCCTAGGAGTCCTTAAACGTACCCTTCATCAGACACATTACATATATTCAACCAGTGTTCCTTCTCTTCTCTGTAATGGCCCAAATTCATAAACAAATACGGCTCTCGGCAGTGAGCGTCAGTGAGCACCTACCGAGTTGTGTTTTGGAGGCTCGAAGAGGGGAGTTGTGGATGTAAGCTGCACTTGAGCTTCGCACAGGACCCTTGGCTTGATCTTGGTGCCATCCGTGAGGGCCTGGAGGCTGCGGTGGAAAGAGCTAGGATGGAGGCCCCCATGCATGAGGCTTTGACTGGTGGTGCTGGGTTCCGAGGCGAGGGCAGACAGTAATGGGGAGGCAGCGAGGAGGAGGGGAGAAGAGGGAGAGTAGGGACCGTGGTGGACGCACGGTGGGTGACCCGGATCCCCCCTCCAGGAAGAGACTCATCCCCCCACCTGTCCGGAGTGTCGTGGCTGCAACTGTCAGCGGAGTCCCTCTCTGCGCTTTGCCTCCTGGTCCACAGCCACACCTCGTCCCGGGAGTGGGGACAAAGGCCCAGCCCTCCTGCCCCCCCCCCCCCGTGGGAGGCTCAGCGGAGCCTCGCGGTGAAGTCTCCCTGCACGCAGTCCTGCTGGCTCCCTTCCCTGCGGCGTGGCCGGAGGCCTGCTCATCTCGGTCGCAGAGTCGGCCTCCTGGGAAGCCTCTCCTGTGTGAGAGGCGCTTTCTGGAGGTTGACCTGTGCCCCGATGAGAGGGAGGGGTGAGATGGGAGGCACGCAGTGCCTTTCCCCGTTGAGAATCCCCTCCACCCCCTTCCCACCCACACCCACATGCACACACCTCTCGGGCCCCAGTTTTCAACATCAACTTTAAAAACACTAGAAACTAGGGGAAAGGAGCACTGTCTTTTATTTTCTGCTTTCCCTTCTGTGTGTGTGTGTGTGTAAGAAAAGTTAATTAGCTTAATAGGCTTTTTCCTTTTCTGATAGAGTTATGCCCTTTGGGGATCTGTAGGTAGAAATACCCTATGAAACTAAAATATTTGAAAGATGGCAGTATGAAATTGAGCCTGAGAACGGTTTGCTTTTCTCGGGCTCAGGAAGCAGGAGGAGTGAGGTGGGAACCATATTGGGAAAGACAGGCTTCGGGCTGGGGGGATTTTACTTAGGTGTTCCCGTAGCTGTGTCCTTCTGTGATGCCAGCTCTCACTTGGAGCTGGCCGGCTGGCATCGCTGTGGCCCCTCCCGCTTTCTAAGTATAGTCTTTGAGGCCCAGCCAGCTGGGAGCCAGAGCCAAGCATTTCCCTGGAAAGCATTTGCTTGCACAGGGGCCAGGCCAGGGAAGCTGGTGCAGGAGGCTGGTGGGACTGGACTGCGGGCAGAGGTGCTCAGATCCCTCCCGTTTCTTATTTCCTTGGATGGGCCTGGCTCCCTTGGGCTCCCTGTGTGCACATCAAAGCCTTGGATGGATGGTCCTGAGGCTCCTTCCAGGCTGACCTCTGGGTGGGCGGCCCTCTCCTCCAACCTGGTGGTGACCAAAGTGGGGATCAGAGCAGGCTGAGCTGCAGGCTGAGCTCCAGGCTGCTCAGCCGGGCGTTTGCAGGGGCTGGGGGTCAGCTGGGCCCCCAAGAGCCTGAGGCACTCAGACGGGAGTGGGGGACAAAGGCAAGGTGACCTTGAGGAGCTGAATCCCTCGCTGCAGCCGTGCCCAGCTCCCCCCGACCCTGGAGCCCAGCGATCTCACGTGACCTCACTTTTCTCCAGCTTGGGAAATACTTCAGAAAGCAACTCACTTCCTCCGAGGTCACCTGTCCCGGGATATCTATACTTCTGAAAGCTCAGCCCAAGGACGTGCATTGCTAACAGTGGAATTTCAGGACTCTGTGAGGGAACGGCCTTCTTGAGGGGAAGAGGGGCCTCTCAGCCCGTGGGAAGGTGGGGAAGAGGAGTTCAGAACACAGCCTTTTATGGTCTGTCAGCCACCTGGGGGCTGTCGTAAGGGCGGAAGGAAGAGGCAGCTTCCTGTCAGAGCGAGAGGCTGGGCAGTGGCCACAGTCAGGCCTCACACACTGGGGGGTCCTGGCCTCTCCGAACCGCAGCTTCTTCGTACATAAAATTCACGGTTGCTGTGAAGGGTAAACATAGTGTGGATTTGGGAAGTCATCCAGCCGCAGCCCAGGAGCTGATAACTTCCCTTCTAGGGGTGGACCGCACCCCCTAGTCGCCACCCTGTGACCTGCTCTGCTTTGCCCACCCTCCAGCCTGGAAGAACCAATCGAGCCAAGGGAACCCTGGGCCTTGAACCCTCGGGCTACGTGCTGCCTCGCTCTCGGCCCGCAGCCCAGGAGGGTGCCACCGGGTGATGGATGCTGGCAGGCAAATAGTCCTGTTATTTTTGTTGCAAGGAATTTAATTTGCCTCACCTGTCACCGGTTACAAAAGCTGTCGTGAGCCTACTTACCTCTAAATTAGCCGTCATTGAGGCAGTAGGGGGTGGGGAGAGCAGAAGGGAGAGTGCGGTGGGGACTTTGTGTGTGTGTGTGTGTGTGTGCATGTGGGCACGTGTGCGTACACGCGTGTGTGCAGGGCGGAAAGAGGGGAGGGGCCGTGAGAACCGAGAGGCTGCGCTGGGAGAGACAGTGAACTGGGTTCTAACTGGCTCCCTCCAGGCAGGGGGTTTGGTCATTGCCACAGGCTTGCTCGGGCCCAGGCCTGCTCCAGCCCCTCCACCCCAACTCCCAGCAAATCCCTCTTTGTTCCTTTCTTCCCCCAGCTGTGCCCTTTCTCCCAGGAGCTTCCCCTGACAAGCCAGCCTTCTGGAGTTGAGAGCTGGGGAGAAAAAGCTGGGGGTGGTAGGGAGACAGCTAACCAGAATAAAGTCAGCCGTTCCCCAAGGCGGGGAGCTTTGCTAAGGCCACTGGAGCCTGGGCCACCATTGTAGTTTATCACAGTTTGAAGCAGTGACATTATATTAACAAATAATAATAATTACAGTAACAATAAATTATGATAGCAGTAATAAAAATAATAGCAACACTCGATCTAACTTTTATCGGCATCATCTCATTGAATTGTCAAAACCACCCTCTGAAGCACAGGGAGGTTAAGTCACTGATCCAACATCACACGGCTCGGCAGCAGTGGAGTCTGGAGGTGAACTCAGCTAGCTCTGAGGCTGCACTTGACCCCTTGTCATGCTTGCCATAGAGGCTCCCTTGGCCGGTCTCACAGTAGAACACAGAACTGGGCAGCGGAGCGGGTTGTTTTTTTTTTCCATAAAGATTGTGACTGATGAGAAATGTCTTCGTGTTTATTGAGATTGTGTTGATCGTAGTTGTGCTGTTTCAGGGACCGTGCTTTGACGTGTGGTTAGAGTCTGGTTTGCTGAGATAGGTGTTGTAAACATAAAATGTAGGGACTTGAAGCCGGTCAAGTGGACTGAACTTTATTCTGAGGTTAGAGGGGAGCCCCTGAAGGTTTTGGGTAAGGGAGGGGCATGGAGGGAGCAGCACGGGGGGGATAAAGCTGAATGCTGTGTGTCAGTGGATTTAACGGACCAGAGTGGGGGCAAAGAAACCAGCGGGGATCTGAGAGTTGTCAAGGTGACTAGCTCTGTCATTCCCCAGCTGCATGACCTTGAGAAAGTCCTCTCTCCTCTCTGGTCTCTCTTTTGCACATCTGTAAAAGTGAGATGGTTGGAATTAGAAGATATCTAAGATGTCTTGGGCATTCTGTGATTCTCTGGATGACCTCGGCTGGGCCAATAGATGCTGGAAGAAAAGAAGGCGCTTTTTTTCCCAATTAATTAATTAATTAATTAATTAATTTTTGGCTGCGTTGGGTCTTCCTTGCTGCGTGCAGGCTTTCTCTAGTTGTGGTGAGCGGGGGCTACTCTTCGTGGTGGTGTGCGGCTTCTCATTGCGGTGGCTTCTCTTGCTGCAGAGCACGGGCTCTAGGTGTGCCGGCTTCAGTAGTTGTGGCTCACAGGCTCTAGAGCACAGGCTCAGTAGTTGTGGCACACAGGCTTAGTTGTTCCGTGGCATGTGGGATCTTCCCAGACCGGGGCTAGAACCTGTGTCCCCTGAATTGGCAGGCAGATACTTAACCACTGCACCACCAGGGAAGTCCCAGGGGGAAGGCTTTAAGGAGTGGAATCTAGAGAATCTAGGATCTGATTGGATAGGATGATGGAAAGGTGGAGTGTGGGGTCAATGATGGCTCCCAGTGCAAGGAGAGATTGATGGGACATCATGGGAAAACAGTCTGTATTATACATACAGTAGGCTGATAAACTTCTGCTTGGGGACCAAACAAGGCAGACCCCTCCCACCAAAACAAACATATATATATATAAATTAATTAAAGCTGAACATGTCTCTGTCAAGTTATGTGGAAAGATGCTATTTTACCTTTAGCATCTATGTAAGGATTGTGCTACTTCGCAAAATTTGGTTCTACACATGGAAGAACAATGTTTAATGCTTCAGACTTCTCGAGGGTTTTCATAGGAATTGCTGGGCAGAATTGTTTTTGAGGGAGAGGAAGGTGAGGTTAAAGGCTGCTCAGGGCTGGGAATTCCCTGGACTTCCAGTGGTTAAGACACTGTTTGCGGGGGGCACGGGCTTGATCCCTGGTCAGAGAACTAAGATCCCACATGCCACGCAATCAAAAAATGGGCAGAAGACCTAAATAGACATTTCTCCAAAGAAGACGTACAGATGGCAAAGAGGCATATGAAAAGCTGCTCAGCATCACTAATTATTAGAGAAATGCAAACCAAAACTACAATGAGGTATCACCTCACACCGGTTAGAATGGGCATCATCAGAAAATCTACAAACAGCAAATGCTGGAGAGGGTGGGGAGAAAAGGGAACCCTCTTGCACTGTTGGTGGGAATGTAAATTGACACAGCCACTATGGAGAACAGTATGGAGGTTCCTTAAAAAACTAAAAATAGAATTACCATATGACCCAGCAATCCCACTACTGGGCATATACTCAGAGAAAACCATAATTCAAAAAGACACATGCACCCCAATGTTCATTGCAGCACTATTTACAATAGCCAGGTCATGGAAGCAACCTAAATGCCCAACAACAGACGAATGGGTAAAGAAGATGTGGCACATATATACAATGGAATATTACTCAGCCATAAAAAGGAACGAAATTGAGTCATTTGTAGAGACGTGGATGGATCTAGAGACTGTCATACCGAGTGAAGTAAGTCAGAAAGAGAAAAACAAATATCGTATACTAACGCATATATGTAGAACCTAGAAAAATGGTACAGATGAACCGGTTTGCAGGGCAGAAACTGAGACACAGATGTAGAGAACAAACGTATGGACACCAAGGGGGGAAAGCAGCGGGGCGTGGGTGTGGTGGTGTGATGAATTGGGAGATTGGGATTGACATGTATACACTAATATGTATAAAATGGATAACTAATAAGAACTTGCTGTTTAAAAAAATAAATAAAATTCAAAAAAAAATCCAAGATCAAGGTGAAAAAAAAAAAGAACCTGCTGTATAAAAAAATAAAATTAAAAAAAAAAAATCCCACGACCAACAACAAAAAAAAAGCTGCTCAGGGCTGCAGGGGATGTTTGGGGGCAATAATGAAAGATGCTGAGGTTACAGCAGTGCCGTGAGCCACCTGGCAAGAAAAAGTCTGCTGAGACCCACCCCCCCATCCCCCCAGAGAATGTAAGTTTTCCAGGAGAGAGAACTTGGGGTGCAAAGGAGTCCAGGTTAGGAAAGGACAATGGCACAGTCTCCCCAAATGTAGAAATAAGGGGATATTTTGGTTTTCCAACCTTCTTTCCCTGAACCAATTCCCCCTGCCCTTCTAGATACAGCACCGCCTAGGACCTACCAGCTATATCATCCTGTTTACTTCCTTCATATCACTTCTCGGAATGCAAAAATCACTTGATTTATTTGTTTAGTTCCAGAGTGTAAGCTCCATTAGGAGAAAGAAATGACCGCTTTTGTTCGCCTCTGTACAATTTCTGGTCTCTAGAACAGGGCTCGTCATGGAGTTAGGAGCTCAGTCAATATGTGTTGAATGAATCCATGCATGCACAGATGAATAAATGTAATGGTGATATTTCAGGCCTTGAGAAGCCTGGGCTGGGGAGAAATTTGGGGCAGCATGACCTTCCTCATATAACTCAGAAAGCACCTGCTGCAGAGGCAGCTTGGGAACCATCGCTGGTTTGTCTCCCTCCTGATGGGCCCAGCACACAGTTTGTCTATGGCTCCACGAGAAACCCTGAGAAACTATATATATACATAGTTTCTCTTTTGTTCTATTTTTTTCTAAAATAATCAGGTTTACGGGGGCTGGGGGTACTCAAGGAAGGCTTGCAGCCTTGACAGCGCTCCAGAGCAAGTGGGGTGGGGAAAGCCTTTGCCCCCCACTTTGCTGCCCATCCTGCAGCTGGAGCAGTCTTCCCATGACCGCATCCCTTTCCAGGCACCCCGCTTTTCTGTTACCCCAAGCCCTATGGACGGAGAGAGGCTTGTTGGTGTGGCAAGTAAGGGGATTGCCAGAGGGCATTTGGGTTATCTTTTCCTATGTCACGTAATAAATCACCCTGGGTTTATTAGGTGGCTTAAAAACACTGCCATTTAATGTGCTCTGGTCAAGATTCTGGAAGGGCCGAACGGGGGTAAGCAAATCTCTTGTTCCATGGAGGTTGGCTGGATCCTGGTCACTCAGCTGGAGCCTCGGTGGAAACACGGGACCCCTCCAGCGCCATGGGGTCACCCCAGCAGACTGGAGGGGCTTCTTACATGGCAGCTCGGGGCCCCCAATAGTATAAAAGGGGAAGCTGCCAAGCTTAGGCTGCCCTCTAAGCTTCGGCTAGAACTGGCAGAGCATCACTTCTGCTTTGATTGGTTTGAGTGAGTCCCAGGGCCTGCCTGGTCTAAAGGGGAGGGGGCTGCACGGCGTGATCCGTGGGGGGCATATTCCAGTGGGCGTCACCCATGAAGCGGCCTGCCAGCCTCGGGCCAGGTCCAGGAGAAGGGGAAGTGTCACGCCAGGCCTGACATGACCCCTTTGCCCCCATGCTAGGGCCTTGGAATTAAGACAGATGTGGGCTCCTGTCCAGGCTTGGTCAGCTAGCTGCCTGACCTTCCTTGGGCTTTGACAGCTCACCGTACCCCGATCCCCCATCTCACTGGCCTCCTGTGCTGCCCTGTCACCTGCACGGACAGGCAGGGAGACCAAGGCTGTGTGAACGCCTGCTCTGGAATACGTTTCTTGTCTTTCCTCTCCTTCCCACCCCTCTTAGGTCCCACCCTTGCTGCCAAGGCCCCCGCCTGCGCACCACCTTCCTGGAGACCCTGATATTTTCCCACCCAGAGGCACTGTGTCTTGTACCCTTCGTGTGCTCCACAGGCTGCCCCGTGTTTTTAATTCCCTCTTTATACATCCCTTCTGTCTCCTGCCACCTGAGTAGAAAAGCCCTCTGAGCCTCGGATCTGGGCCCAGAGCAGTAGGCAATGCTTGTCGGGGTGAACGAGGCAGGCTGGCACCGAGAAGGCTGGACAGATGGCCACGGTGGTGACTGCACCTTCCCAGCTGGTAGGCCCTGGGGTGATGGTAACAATAGCCACCCTGGTCTCCTGCCAACGAGGCCATACGCTATAGGCCAAGGAGTTGGCTGGTGAGGTGAGCAGCTGGAGGAGAAAGGCAGGGAGGCCTGAGTTTGGGGCTGGGGTTGGGGGGGGGTGGTCTCTGTTGGAGAACTCTTGGCCTTTGCAGGGGACCATGGCCCTTGGTCTTCTTTTCCCCCCTCCCCAGGGTCTGCCCAGGGCCTGGTCACAGATAAGGTCACAGGGTTGGTGAGGGGTAGGGACCAGCTGGAGGTCTGTCTGATGCCAAGGCCCCTGCTTTCCTACCAGCCAACACAGCCCTCGTCAAGGCTGTCCCCCCGCCCCCCCTCCACCCCGCTCCTTCACTGATGGGAAGGGACATCACCTTTCTTATTCCAAGTGCAAAGGCCCCAGGGAGCTGCCGCACCACAGCCAGGGGAAGGAGGGCAGTTGGGGAGGGCATGAGAAATGGCACTCTTTATTCATAAATAAAAACATAAAATTACCAGAAATAGTTTACATGGCCAAAAGGGAGCATCAAAAATAAAATAGCTCAAAGCTGTGAAAAGCAGAGCAAACCAAACAAGACCCGACCAAGAGAAAAATAACTCTGTACGTTTCTTCCAAATGCCAGTCAATCCACAGCCAGCCCGGGCCGGGGGTCCACAGAAGAGGAGAGGAGGGCAGCACATCCAAGTGCACAGGTGCACGGCCTCCTGCCACAGCTGCTGCCGTTCCAACAGCCCAGCCCGCCTTCTCCCTGGGATCCCTCTCTCCCAAGAGATGGCCCGGCCTGGGCCGGGACGAGAGCAGGGGCAGAGGCTCAGCAGGTGCTTCTGAGGCGAGAGGCATCCCCCTCCCAGTCCCCACGGAGCTCAGTGCCCCTGGGGGTGGGGCGTGCTCAGCAGGAGTCACCCGAATACAGAGGCCAGAGGAGAAACCCAGGGTGGGCGCCGCATTGAGAGTCTGGCCACTCCAAGGCCCAGAGGCAGAGTTCCCCTCTTGGTGTGGTGGTGCCGGCGTTGCTGTCTTGCTGCAGACCGCGGAGCATTTCACCATCCTGTGGGGAGCAGCAGGGGTGGCTCTGACCCCGCGAGCAGGTGTGCCAGCAGCCGTGCTCAGAGGGAGGGGCGGCGAGCTCCCACCGGCCCCGGGCCAGGCCACGTGGTTGACTTTCCCAGTCCCCGCTCAGCCTCTGCTGCTCGGAGCCGCCTTCCAGAGAGGCTAGGTGGGGCAAGGTCCAGAAATAGCAGGGAGGTTTGTGCACAGGGAAGGGAAGGGAAACCACACTGCAGTGAGGTCGCTATATTACACAACACTCGCACTCTGGTGCAACTGGTGCCAGCGTGGACCACCCTGGGGTCTTGGGTTGGTGGCAGCCCTGGGAGGGCTCCGCGAGTTGGCCTGGGGCAGGGATGCGGGGTGCAGGGCACGGTCACACCGCGGTGGAGCCCCTTCGCCCCCTTCCCCGGGTTTAGCACCCACCTCTTCACAGCGAGGTCTTGAGGGCACAGCGACGGGCTTTGGGCTGCTCTTTGTGGAGGGAGGGGTCCTCCAGCCTGGGGAGGGACAGCAGCCCCTTTCTCTATCCCGTGGGGCAGTCTCACTGGGAAGAAGGACTCAAACAAGGCACAGGCTGGTGGAGATGGAGGGACCAAGGGCCGTGGCACAGGGGGAGGGACATCTTTGACTTGGGGGTTTGCATGTGCCCGGTGGAGGGGACTGGCCCCCAGGCAGGGAGAGGGCTCTTGGCCTGTTGATTCCAGGTTTAAATCTAGCCAAAGACTAAGAGTAACGGCTTGAAATTCCAGAAAACCTGCTCTGTTACCTGAAGGCAGGACAGGCACAGCTTGACGCAGGGATTGGAAGGCAAAGCCAGCAGCAGGGAAGGTGGCCCTGCCCTCAGCCCAGACTCAGGGGAGGAATGGTGGCCCTGGAAGGATGGGGAGGCAGGAGAAGAAGCAGCTTCCCACTCCCACCCCGGGGCGGGAAGGGCCAGCAGTCGGGGACAGAACTGGGGGCACCGGTCTGGGACTGCTAACTACCCAGACGTTCTGGTCCCTCCTACCTCAGTGAACCCCTCTCAGCATGCAGGAGTGAGGCCCAGGAATCCGGCAACGGCTGGCTGTCCCAAGAACAGCAGCTGCGGCTAGAGGCAAAAATAGAACACGGAACGGTCTGGCTGCCTGCGAGATCGGGCTTGCTTCCGAAAAGAGAAGAGAGGAAGAAGAAGAAGAAAAGAAAATTCGCTGAACCAAGCAACTGAGGAACCACCTTTTCCCTGCACATCTTCAGAAGAGAAGCCCAGCCTCCTGCAGGGCCTGGGTCCTTGACTACGGGGCTCAGGTGGGGCTGCAGGTGGAGAGGGCCAGCTGGTACCCCCCCGGGCTGTTCAGAGGCTGTGTTGGCACCTCTTACTCTCTTTGGCCACCGGCACTCTGGGGCCCCTCCCTGACCTGTACAGACTCTGTCTGCACTTAGCCCTGGAGGTGAGAAGGGAAACGGCAGGCAGTGGGATGGAGCTGCAGATGAAGTGGGGGATGCCCAGCCCAGACGACCCTGCGCCATCTCAGGGGACACAGGTTATCCTGGATCCAAGCAAAGGCTTGGTTCTTGGGAAAGAAAAGCAGCTCAGGGTAGCTGCTGGCCAACTTGAAGCAGGTGGGGGAATCCCTACCTCTGGTCCCATGAGGAAAGATCTGGAGGCTCCCCTGGGAACAGCTCGAAGTCACACCCTCCCTGTGTGAGGGACAGGGGCGTCCTCAATCTTTCCCTCCCAGCACCCACCCCAGGGCCTCGGGTCTATGGCTTTAAGAAGAGTAGTCACAGATGTCAAAGGCCACCAACCATCCAGAGGCTGCTCATTTCTGGTCAGCAGGGCCAACAGGAACTGGCCATTACTACCTAGCTTCTCTCTCTGACCCACTCTGGGTCTTGCTGAGTCTAGATAATCCTGGGCTGGCCCAGCTCTCCCCTCCTTTCTGTGGCCTGCCAGGGTCAGGAAGCTCTGATGTTGCTAAGTCACGTTCTCCACACCTCACTCCAACCCCTACCCCTCCGTGGCCAGGGGAAGATAGCTCAGGTTACGACCAGGTCAGATTCCAAAGCTTCTGGTCACCAATGCTTGTGTTCTATTCCCAAGGCATCCCAATGTGCTGGGGGCCGGGGGGGCAGGGGGGCTGTGCAAAGAGGGGGAGCGAGAAAAGAAGTTGTGGGAAGAGAGGTGGAAGGGAGCTTCCATCCTGGGGAGGCCACTGGCCTTCATGGTGGTCACCACCCTCGCTGGGAGAGGGTAACTCTAAGTATTTTGAACAAAGGCCAAGGTTTAGGGAGCCCTTAACCAAATGACGTAGATCCGGGGACTCATCTCTTGGCAAAGCTAGAGGTCTGGCAGGCTGCAGGGGTGCTAAGCACTGGAACGTGGGAAAGGCGGGGAGAGGCCGTGTAGCAGCCCCTCCCCTCCCCTCCCCTCCCTCCCCTCCCCTCCCCTCCCCTCGAGGTCTGTGCTTCTCTCAGAGGCCTGAGCAGGGGAGATGGGGAGGGGAGCCCCCACTGACGGGCTCAGCACCCCTGCCTCCCAATGCCAGGTCCCCGGCTCCCTCCCAGGAGGAGGCCCCTCAGATCTCGGTGGCGATAATGTCCTCATAAGGGATGTCAGCCCCTTCGAGGTCAATCTCAAAGGGCTCCCCTGCACCATCCCCGCGGGCCAGCTGCTGCAGCGTCTTTTCCAGGCGCTGGTTCCGCTGGTACATGGCCAAGTAGCTCTGCTGCAGCTGCTTCTGGTACTGGATCACCTTCTCCTTCTCCTCCTTCCATACCAGCCGCTCATGCTGGAAGCCCGAGGACATCTGGTCGTGGCCCTGCCGCTCCTCCCTGAGCTCGGCCCGCAGCCGTTCCAGCTCCCGCTGCAGGGCAGGCACGTCCTCGGGGACGGCGGAGGCAGGCCCCAGGGCGGCCGTGTCCCGGCCCCGCGGCAGGGCGGCCTGGGCCTGCAGCTCCAGCAGCTCCTGTTCCAGCAGGTTCACCTTCTCCCGCAGGAGCTCCGCCTCGTTCTTCTTGCGCTGCAGCTCGTTCTCGCAGACCTCCAGCTCCAGGCCCTTGGTGCGCAGCGCGCTCTCCAGGTCCTGCATCTTCAGCTCCAGGCCCTCCAGCCTGCCCCGTGTATCCTTCAGCTGTGCCTTCAGGTTGAGGATCTCGCTGGCCTTAGCGTTGATCTCCGTCTGGGACTCCTTCAGCTGCTGCTTCAGGAGAGAGATCTCGCCAGACTTCTGGCACACCTGCCGCGGGGCGGGGACAAGAGAGAGAGAGCCAAGGGGTGAGAGGCGGCACCTGGGTGTGGTGTCCTTACTTGTAAACTGACGATTAGTAATAGTACCTATTTCATAGGGTTGTTGTAAAGATGAAATGAAAGAACCTAGGGCCTGGCATTAATAACCACTCTATGAATTATTATTATAAATATGTTTGCAATATATTTCTGTGTTATTGTGAACGTTTAATTTATTTTATTTAATTTATTGTTTTACTATACAGCCTGATTGGATAACCTGGGAATGAGGTCACAGCAATGTCCAGCTTGGTTCCGGATTAGACAAACAAGGATGGATGCGTTGTGATGCCAGCACTGGCTTATGTCTCTGACATGCTCTGAAGTGTCCCAGGTCCTGGCTGAGATACCATGGCTGGGGTAGGGTCTGCTGTGCCAACACTGATGGGAAAGAGGAGAGGGAGTGGTTCCATGGCTAAGGTCCTGTCCTCTTCGGGAAACCCGGCAAACAGAAAGTGACTCTCCCTTCCCACCTGTCTGGTGCCTCCATCCGTCACTTCCACGGAGAGGATCCTTTCCCTCTACCCCTGATAACACCTGTTGCTCTAATTCCCAGGATGAGTACAGGCAGCTCAGTGCAAACAGATGGCTGTGTGGCCGAGGGTGTGTCACCTCGACGTGGGGGGGTGATGCTGGTCTAACCAGACCCAAGGAGCCCTCAGCCCCTTCCCAGGGCAGGAGTCTTTGGGGTGAATGCTGTGCACACCCCCTCCCGGTCCCCTGCACCACCTCTCAGGAGAGAAAAGCGAGCAGGATGAGGGGGTTAGGCTGTTCTCCAGCGAGGCCAGGCCCAGGCGCTTCACTTCCAGGTGTGCCTGAGTGGGTGCATGTGTATGTGAGCCCCGTTCTTCCTGTTCTGCGTTTCTATCTCAGCCCACCAAATAGAAGCCCCACTCGCACTTCTGTGAGGACTTCTGTCCCTGAGACCTGCACAGCTGCGGCCACTCCTACCAATGGGTGGAGTCCCTTCCCTCAAAAGTCGCAGATGATACTATGCTCTCTCGTGGCTCTGGGGCCAGCATGAATTCAGGATGGTCTGTGGTCCTCCTGAGCCTCTGTGAGCAGATGCAGTGAGTTGGCCCTCAGACAGCCCAGCCGGGACTCGGCTCTCTTGCTCCAGCTTCTCAGCCGACGACTCGGTTAGTAAATTCAATTCTGGCCACGAGGCACCGGGGTGGGGAGAGGAGGAAGCCCAAACTAAGAGTACCCCCAACTTGGTTTACCATGGAGCCCCTTATTTGGGTCATGAAACCGGTACTTCAGCCCAGTTTTCCTGGGCAGTTGTGTTCTCCCCCATTGCGTAGAGCCTGGAGGAGACCTGGAGAAGGCTGGGGGGGGTGGGCGCTGGCACCGAACCCCTGCCCGTCCCCCCGCCCACGCCCGCATCCTCACCTCCCACTGCGTCTCCTCCAGCGCGGGGACGAAGCTGGTCTTCTCCTTCTCATAGGACCTGAGCTTGGTCTCCAGCAGGTCCTGCTCCTTCATGAGGCTCTCGAGCTCCTGCCGCAGCTGCCGCTTCTCCTGCTGGAGTTGGAGCACCTGCAGGTGCAGCACCTGCTGGGCGCGCTGGCTCTTCTGTGCCGCGGACTTCAGCTTGCCCTTGGGCTCCAGCCCCTCCAGCTCATCCTTGCAGCGCCGCGGTCGCTCCTCATAGGCCTGGCTGGCAGCCAGCTCCTTCTCCTCAAAGCTGCGGTGCAGCCTCTGGAGCTCACCCTCCCTCTCCAGCAGTTTCTGCTCCAGCTCCTGGATGGTGCACTGGTCCGTGGAGATGGGGGAGCGGATGGAGCCCTTGTCCGCCTTGCTCGGGTGGGCCAGCTTGCTGCCCCCGTCGGAGAAAGACAGGGCCTTCAGGCTCGTCATGTTGCTGTCCTGGAGGATGTTGCCCTGAGTGATGTTGTGGGCCGAGCCCCCAAAACGGCTGGCAGGCCCCACCGGCGTCACCAGCGGGTCCAGCTGGTAGCTGCTGGTGGTGCTGTGAGTAGGCAGGCTGGACATGGAGTTCCGGCCGGAGTCAGACAGCGCCCCGGAGCACAGGCCGGGCTTCAGCTCCTGCTCCTTGGGCTTGTCTGGAGGCGCGGGGTGCAGCTGGTGGCTGGCGCTCTCGGGGGACGAGTGGAGGATGGCGCCCGACCGTGGCAGCACCGGCTTGAAGGCCGTGGGTCTCACAGCACCCTTCTCCAAGTCCTGGGGAGGAAAACAGGCATACGGAGCCCGTGTCTTCCCCCGATGCACCCCAGCCGGGTATGCGTGCCGGCCACGTGGCCCCTTCCTGGTCGGGAGCCACAGGTGACCTCACCTGTCGCTCTGAAGGAGCCAAAGGTGGTGAGTCTCCCCCAAGAAGGAGAAATTCCTCTGTGCCTGGGGACGTCCTTAAGGATCATGAGGCAGTCTGTATTGTGAACTACAAACCTGTCACCATCTTGACCCACCTTCCACCCCAAGGTACCAAACGACTCTTAGATTCACTGGCTGAGACCCCCGTGCCAGGGCTCTGGGGCTCTGTGTGGTGCAGCTAAGGACACTGGACATGTGTCCTTGAAGAAGTCCATCCCTGCTTCACCTCCACTGCCCCTTGCAGTCAGCCAGGAGCTGGAACACTGGCCGTGGCCTGCCCTAGAGGTTGGGGGAATCGCTTGAAATAATAATCCTTCCCCTAAAGCCGTCCTTTTCATTATTAGAGGACTTCACAGTTTACAGGCTCTTTACTTTGAAAAGCTTAAAGCTCTACGCAAACATATGGGGCCATTTCCTAGCACATCAACACCACAGATTCATCTTCCCAGGTGAGGCCAGGGCACTGAATAGGAACAATGTTTTCACTGTCCACTGGCGGGACCCGTGAGAGCTTGAGCCAGCATGAGGGCTGGACTTCTGAGTACATGGGACTCTTTGCCCTCATCCCTGCTAGACTGATGATGAGAACAAACTCCCAGGCCTTAACCAGTCAAAGATGCTTTGGGGCCAGCTTGAGCAGGAGCTGCTGTCCCACTAGAGCAGAAAATGAGGGGAAAGCCCACGTCCATGAATCCTCTAAGGAGAGAAGCTGCCAGCTCTCTCCAAGTGCCCTCTCTACCTGTTCTTCCAAACGGTAAGCGAGCCCCCTCTCTTTCCCACGCGCTTGAAAACGTTGCTGTCCGTCCTACCGTGGCAATCATGAGTTACAGCCCAGCAGAGCTCAGGAAGGCTTTCACTTCCCCTTTGCTCTCTCCTGAAAGCTCACCCAAGACTTCTGCATCGGGGGACTGACCAACGTGCCCATCCCTTTGTCCAGGCTTGCTCTCTGCTGTGGCTCAGCACTCCCGCCCTCTCTGCATCACTCAGCCTCTCGGAGATGTAAGCGTTGAGACCTCCACCGCCACCCCTCCCGGCCCCAGGCCTCTCTCCTGCCTTTCCAACCCAGCCATCCACACCAGAGACCCCGCTTACCATTTCTAGCTGGTTGGAGAAGGGCATGAGCTTGGGTGGGGTGGACGGGCCGAAGTCCACCCCGGCCTGGCCCCCTAGGTCCCCACTGGACAGTGCAGTGTAATCGGGGCGGTGGGAGCCCCGGGCCTTCTGGCTGACCTTGATATAGAAGAAGTCTTCACTCTTGCCCATTTTGGAGCTCGACTTGCCATGACCCGAGTCCTGGGAGAAGCCAAATCTCAGCAGCCCGTCTGAATACCGATTGAGTTTCTTGAGGTGCGAGGACTTGCGCAGCTTGTACTGGGAGGCCCGGCAGTGCTTGCTGTGGAAGCCGTGGCCGGAAATGAGGCTGCTGACGCTGCCCATGGTGATGCAGGGCCGGGGACAGGCAGGGCAGAGCGGGGGACCTGGCGTGGCTGTGGCAGTCCTGGCTCCGCGAAGAGGCTGCGGTCATAGCAGAAGCCTCACAGAGCCCGGGAGAGCTGAGACCTGGAAGGAGACACAAGCAGGAATCAGCCTGGGACGGGGCCGGTCACTGCACGGTCCCCGCCGGTGACTTAACAGAGGAGGCATTCTGACTGTGAGATCTGGGCGACAGAGAAATGCATGTTTCTCCTAACAGAAGCTCAGCCCTGCCTCTGTTATTGGGCTCTCCTCTCATTCTTCCTTTGTCCTCTACTTCAGCAAACATCCGCTGGGAGCCTACATCGGGATGGCCCCTGGTCTCAGCACGGGGATGCAGGGGTGACTAGAACAGGCACAGTCCCCGCACTCATGGGGCTTGTGTGTGGCACAGTGTGGACTGGCCACAAACAGATCAATGTGTCCGACCTCAAGCGATCTAGGTGCTACGGGGAAAATAAAGCAGAGTGAATGGGATGGCATTCTGGGAGGTGGTTATTTTATGCAGAGAGTACGAGGGAGTCCTCTCTGTTGAGTATCATTTGGAGAGACCTCAAGAAAACGAGGGAGCAAGGCACATGGAGATCTGGGGGGAGAAGGAAGAAGCTCAGGGGCACCCCAAGGGCAAAGCCCTGAGCTCCTGTGTGGAGTATGCTGGGCATTTGTGAGACCAGCAAGGAGACCAGTCTGGCTGGAGGGTAGTTATTAGCAAGGGGGGCACAGGGGATGTAGACGTCAGAGAGCTAGCAGGTGCCAGGCAACAGAGAACGTGGCTGGCCATTAGGACTTTGGCTTTTAGCCTGATGAGATGAGGAGCCCCCAGATGGCTTTAAGCAGCTGACAACCTGATCTGACTTAGGCTGTGGAGGGTCACCCTGGCTGCTGAGTGGAGAAGAGGCCATGGAAGGGCCTGGGTGGAAAGTGGTGGGCCAGTTAGGGCAGATGAGGGACTCACATGGCTGGACCAAGGGCGGTAGTTATGGATTCAACTTTAGATGTAATTTTAAGGTTGAGCTGATAGGATTAGTTATAAGATTGGCTGCAGGGAGTGAAAGAGTGGAGTCTAGGATGACTCCAATAATTTTGTCTAAGCAACTAGAAAAAGTAAAAGTTGCCATTTATTGAGAAGCAAAAGACCACAAAAGGAGCCAGTCTGGGATGAAGTCGGGGTGGAAAATAGGAGTTTGGTTTAAGACATTAAGTTTGCAGAGCCTATGAGACATCCAAGGAGTGATGTGGAGTAGGGAGTAGGATGGCTGTGGAGCGGGGGAAGCTGCAGATTTCCATGTACAAGGTGTTTGTGCAGAGAAGCCAGGTTTGAGACTAGATGAAAAAGCAAAGGCAGGAAGACAAGAGAAATGTGAGGACTGGTTCACGGAGGCCAGGAAGGTGAGGGGGAATGAGGAAGAGACACTGAGAAGGCTGTGACAGAGATGCAGGAGACCCACGAAAGGCAAGGATGAGGAGGATGGTGTCAAGTGCTGTGCTGAAGTAAGATGGTGACTGAGAATCGGTCAGTGGATTTGGCCATGTGGAGGCACAGTGACCTTGACAAGAGCAGTTTTGGTGGAGGGGCGGGAAGAAAGGCCTAGACTGGAGAGCGTCAGGAGAAAAAGAGGGGAGAAATAATTGTACCCTTGGACACTGAGAAGTACGTGATAGACTTGGCTTGCATTCCCGGTTACGCTCCCTGCCAGCTATGACTCAGGAGGTAAACACTTGCACATCTTTAACCTTCAGTTTCACAGACACTTAAAAAAATTCTTTTAAAGTAATAGGGCTGCATCTTATAATCAATGCTGAAAACAGTAACAACGACTTTGCCAGTCACCAGACGGAGGAATGCACTGGAAGGCAATGTGGGCACTCTCGCAGGCACAGGCAAATCGCTGAGCGCAGGTCACATGATTTTCAGAGCTCGGAAAGGCTGTGTGGTTGTCACGCATTGGGAAGGGGTATTTCTCAGTCAGTCAAAAGACAGATGATCCAATTAAACGGGGGGACTACCAGTTTAATAAAATAGGAAATGCAGAAGGAACCCTGCATTCTTTATTATGCTCTAAATTACCCTGACAATCCGAAAGGGGCGAGAGACAGCCCAGGTGGGCGATGAGGGTGTATGGGCACAGCTGAGGGAGCCAGAAGACTCTTCAGGCGCTGAAGGTGAAGATTCAAACGTGCATTGTCATCTTGAAGAATAAAGTGGTTATGTTATGAACAAATACATTCTATATTCCAGTCCTAAAAGTACAACATAACAAAACAGCATTGTGTAAGCGTAATGTATTTTTTCCTATGAAAAGCTTTTATTAAACTGATGGCCTCTTAGAATCAGGGAACCATGGTGATGCCTCATGGGGTCATTATGAGCAGTTTATTGGATCCCATCAGAAGCTAATAGGTCTGGTACATTTATTGAAAGCCTAGAACATAGCTGGTGCTTCATAAATGGGAGGTATTTTCACTGGTATCTATGATTTATAATACTATCATTGTTCTCTCCAGCATTCGTCATCCCTGTGTTGTCTTTAATGGCCATATCTCATTTTCCAGAACTAGTTCTCTTCCTTCCAAATGCAACTTTCCTGCATCTCATTGCCTGACAGCACAACTTAGGAGTATGAAGTTACTCTTGCTGATTTAACAGCTGACAGTGACAAAATGTGTTTCTCATGCCCCAGGTCATCCATCTCTTGCTTAGCTGAGGCCTTCAGGTCCTAGGAGGCAAATATTCTATTGCTGTCCATATGTAGGGAATCTATTTTTGGCCAAAGGACTCTCCTGCACTCTGCACATTCTACCAGTTGGGCAACTGGTGACTTACTTTTTGCCCATCCAATTACACATTTGTGAGCATCTACATGGGTAGTGTTGTAGAGATAAGGCCACTGGCTATGGCATCAGACAGATTTGGAGTTGAAAATTAACCTCTCTGAGGTTTCTTTGCTTACAAAATGGAAATAATCATTATTTCACAGGATTAGTATGAGGATGAAGCAAACTCACAGACGTCAAGTGCAATGCTTGGCACATGGTAAGTGCTGTCCAGAGGTGTGTGTGATCAATACAAGGCCAGGACTAGGGTGCCATCTAGAAGCATGTAACAGTTGGAGCAGAACTATAACACTGGGAAGACATGTAAAATGAATCTGTTTGCAGCTCATACAACTCAATAACAAAAAAACAACCCAGTTGAAAAATGCGCAGAAGACCTAAATAGACATTTCTCCAGAGAGGTCATACAGATGGCCAATAGGCACACGAAAAGATGCTCATCATCGCCAATTATCAGAGAAATGCAAATCAAAACTACAATGAGGTACTGCCTCCCACCAGTCAGAATGGCCATGATTAAAAAGTCTGCAAATAACAAATGCTGGAGAGGGTGTGGAGAAAAGGGAACCCTCTTGCACTGTTGGTGGGAATGCAAACTGGTGCAGCCACTATGGAGAACAGTATGGAGGTTTCTCAAAAATCTAAAAATAGAGTTGCCATATGATCCAGCAATCCCACTCCTGGGCATATATCCAGATAAAACTATAATTTGAAAAGATACATGCACCCCTATGTTCATAGCAGCACTACTTACAATAACCAAGATTGACAGATGAATGGATAAAGAAGTTGTGGTGTGTGTGTGTGTATTGTGTGTGTGTGTGTAGTGTGTGTATACACACACACTACACACACACACACAATACACACACACACACAATGGAATACTACTCAGCCATAAAAAAGAATGAAATAATGCCATTTACAGCAACATGGATGGACCTAGAGATTATCATACTAAGTGAAGTAAGCCTGACAGAGAAAGACAAATACCATATAAATACCACTTATATGTGGAATCTAAATAAAATATGACACAAATGAACATATCTACGAAACAGACTCACAGACACAGAGAACAGACTTATGGTTGCCACGGTTGGGGGGGATGGGGGAGTGATGGATTGGAAGTTTGGGATTAGCAGATGCAAACTATTATATATATAGGATGGATAAACAACAAGGTCCTACTGTATAGCATAGGGAACTATATTCAATATCCTGTGATGAACCATAATGGAAAAAAAATGAAAAAGAATATGTATATGTATAACTGAATCACTTTGCTGTACAGTAGAAATTAACATAACATTGTAAGTCAACTCTACTTAAATAAAATTTAAAAAAAATAAAACATATCTGTTTGCAGCTCTCCTGCTGCACCGCCATCTCCTCTCACTTGGGCCTTGAGACAGCCTCCAAATTTGTCTTTTCCCCATCTGCTCATCCTAAGCACCTGGGGTGTCACAGTCCTCTCCCTGCTGAAAACCTTTCAAGGTTTCCTATTGTTCTTGGAGTGAAGCAGACTCTTCACAAGTCCCGCAGGCCCCGGCAGGCCCTGGTTTTGCCCACCACTCCAACCTCCTCACTGCAGTTACAGCCACGCTCATTTCTTTCTGCTGGTGGAACACACCAAACCTTTTTCCAGAGAGGAGCTTTTGTGCTTGCTGTTGTCTCTGCCGACAGTTCTCTTCCCTTAGCTCTTCCTCTTCGCACACATTTCCCTTTCTCACCCTTTAGTTTTCAACTCAAATATCACCTCTGCCAGGTGGATGGAAAAATCCATCTCCCTCATTCCTCTCTGTTAAGCCAACCTGTTTATTTCCTTCGCAACACTTGCTTTAACCTATAATAATCTTATTTTTAATTGTGTTTATGGTGTGTATCTCCACCAGAATTTCAGCTCTACGAGAGCAGGGAATTTGTCTCTAGAGTCCTAGGACAAAAATGAGGAAAATGAGGTGAAAACTCAGAGAGGTTAGAAGACTTGACCCCTGTCATTCAACTGGCCAGTGACCAAGGTGGGATTTGAACCCAGACCCAAATTCCATGATCTCCATGTGATAGCAGATTGCTAGGGACTGTAGGTGAGGCTCAGAGATATTAGGGGTTCTGTCCTGGAAACCAGGCCAGTTTCAATGGTTGGCAGAGAAAAAGCCTAGAGGGGAAAATCAAGCTGTGGCCTCCAGCCATAGCTTCATTTCTCCTTTGGGCAGAGGACAAGGTCTTAGGTACAGGTGAGCTCCTTCGTTGACCTGAACGGCAGCCAGGATGATGTGCAAAGCACAAGTACTGTGCTGAGCCCTAGGGGACTGAGAGGAAGAAGACAAATTATGCTGGGGAGCAAAGGCGAGGAGTGGGTGAAGGATGCTGGCTGTGACCCGGAGTGCATTCCTGTCCCTTAGCCCCGGATGCCCCGCTCTCCACTGCCCAGGTCTTAACACACAGAGGCGCTTTGAAGTTTGAGATTATCCCCAGATACACTTGAAGCTAAACTAATTACCTTGAAGTGTCTAGACTTGTTTGGTTTTCAGCTTGGAGCGCGCATCACAGAAAACCTGGCTGTGATCCATCCTAGTTTCCAAACCCTGGGTCTTCCAACCCACCCCCACCGGACTTGCTGCCTCTGCCCTCAGACACAAGGGGAAGGGCACATTTTTATTCTTGGGAAAGAAATCCCCACTGGCCAGGAGGGCGTACCTGGGGTGAAAGTGAGCAATCACGCTGACCTTGGAGATTCAAGAAGGGGAAAGGAAGAGGCAAGAAGAACTGGAGAGGAAAAAGTAAAGGAGCCACAGCACCTCAAGGGGAGCACGTCTCAGTAACCTTCTGCCTGGCCTCTGACTGATGTTACAGAAGAAATCCAGCAAGAATTAGACTTTAGGTCTTAAGAGAAGAGAGGAAAGAGAAGAACAGCCAAAAACAGCTGGTGGAGGGACTTCCCTGGCAGTCCAGTGGTTAAGACCCCGCACTTCTAATGCAGGGGGTGTGGGTTCGATCCCTGGTCGGGGAACTAAGATCCCACATGCCTCACGGTGCGGCCAAAAAAAAACCCCACCACCACCACCAACAAAAAAACCAGTTGGTGGAAAAGGACCCCTAGGCTACACGTCTCAGAATCTGGCCCCAGGGAAGTCAGGAGACTTGCTCTCAGAACCAGTGCCAGCCTCCCCCTTCCCCACGAGACCTATCCCACTGAGTGGGGCTCCTGAACCAGGCCAGGCAAGGACCACGGAAGCCTGGGAAGCCCTCAGCTGTGAGCTGCTGCTATTCCCGCGGCAGCTGCCCCCTCCCTCCCCATCCATCCCGCACTCTCCTTCCCGAAGGGAACCAGGGCTCACACCAGGGTGACACATTCCTCTGATGTCCCTTTCTGGAATACGGAGATTAGAGGCATGGAGTTGAAAAGGGATCTGTCTGGACTCAGGAAGGTGAGAAATACTACTACTCACCCTCCCATCACACGCCGGAGGGGAAGCAGCTATGGCCTTGCCCACATCAAACCCCAAACCCACACTTCCGGGCTGGGGAGAGCGGGGGTCCATAGCTGCCGTCCTGCCCACCCTCCCCGTCTGGAAAGGTCACCCACAAGATCAGGATGCTAGCCTCTATGGGACTTCCCTGGCAGTCCAGTGGTTAAGACTCCACGCTTTCAGTGCAGGGGTCACGGGTTCGATCCCTGGCCAGGGAACTAAGATCCCACATGCTGCATGGTGAGGCCAAAAAAAAAAAAAAAGGATGCTAGCCTCTAGCCTTCATGCCTCCCGCTCCCTACCTTCTCTCCTTCCTTTACGCCCTCCCCACCACCACCCAGGCCAGGCCGGGGGGCAGCTCTACGCTCTGCCTGGTACTCACCTGCCAGGGGCCTCCACCCAGGGCACCCACTGGGCCTGGGCGGTGGCGCTGCCAGTGGAGCAGTGGGAGGCCTCGCTCGCACCCTGAGGGAGCCTCCTCTGGCACCCAGGGCGAGGGGGGCTGGTGCTGCCCACCCTAGAACACACCCAGCGAGGTGTGTCCCCTAAAAGTGCTGAGTAATGTCACCTGCAGGCTGAGCAGACCTGATGAGGCTGCAGTGCCGGGGTTCATTTGGTCATTTATTCAACGAATATTTCTTCAGCATCTGACAAGTGCCAAGTACCCTGCAAAGTGCAGGAGGAGGGGCAAGGAAGGAAGGAGAGGAGTTAAGTGCATAGAAGAAAAAAAAGAAAAGCCAGACATTTAAAATATGCTTAAGTGTCTCTCACTACCTACTACACACCGTTGCTTTGTGGGTTTGTTTTGTGTGTTGTACAGTAGTTAAATCTCTGTGCAGAAAAATAAATGTCGTGTATTCTTATATTGGTATTCTTTATTGGCTAATGAATATCATGCATGTAATTTATTTAGAAATGCAAAACATTCTATTAAATGTATATGCATGTTGTTAGGATTATACCAAGGTTTCTTTCTTTAGAAGCAGATTGTTTTGGCATAACTGTAACTTATGAATGAATGTTAAATAAAATACACAGATTTATTTTCTTCATTATAAAAAAAAAAAAAAAAAGAAAAGCCAGAAATGAAAGGGCCAGGTGTGTGTCTGTGTGTGTCTGTGTGTGTGTGTCTGTGTCCACTACTTCAGCTGCGGTGTCCAGGCAAGGCCTCTGAGAAGGCGGCTTTCAAGAAGAGCCAGCCTGATGAAGGTTTTCGGTAGAATGGTCCCCTGAAGGAGAACCACAGGTGCAGAGGCCCTGAGGTAGGAATGGGCTTGGGCTCGGGGGTTTAGAGCAGGGGGTCTCCAGTGGGGTGATCTGGCGATATCTGGAGACAAGGCATTTTTGACTGTCATGATCGGGGGGGGGGGGGGGGTGCCACCAGCATCTGGTAGCTGGAGCACAGGACAGCTCCCACGACAAAGAATTATCTGACTTGAACTGTCAACAGTGCCGAAGTTGAGAAACCTGGCTTTAGAGGAACAGAAAGAAAACATGAGTTTAGAGCCTCAGTTCTGCCGCTGAGTGTGGCTTTGAGTAAGTGATTTAAGCTCTGTGCATGTTTCCTCACTTGTAAAATGGAAGTAACCACACTTGCCCTGTCACAGGACTTTATTATGAACACCAAAAAAAGTGAGAGCGTAGAATATACTGGAAAAAATCACCAACGCTGGTTATTGTATTATGTCTCATTGTTCTCCAGGACAATTCTCTGAGATACTCGATTATACAATAGGGTTTATTTGAGAAGAGAAGCACCCCGGGGCTGCACCCCCAGAACAGACCCTGGCCTGGCCGCAGAGGTCTCAGCGTGAATGCTTGCCCCCGTGACACCCGTGAACTTGGGAGTAGGCACAGACGGGGCTGCAAGATGTAGTCCTCCCCTCTGTTGGTGCAAAGCCTTGAGCCCTCTCTGGGCTCAGTTTCCAACCACAGCCTGAGGGGCTAGATTCATTTCAGCTCCTTTTTGAGACCTCCTAAGAATTTAATGAGAGTCATCGATCCCTTCCTCCCAAAAATGTACCCCCCCCACCCTGCTCCAACTTTTTGGCTATAACTTCTTAGCATTCCTTGAACCCGAATACCCTTCAATGGACCCAGTTTAAAAAGAGATTAATACATTCTGCTCTGGGGGGATCAAATGTGAGCTTTGGGGTTCCGGGGAGGAACAAATAACTTGGCCTTAGATTATTGACTTAACTAATGACTCCCTGCTTCCCTTCAGGGACCAGGGAGGTGGAAGCAAGGGGAGGAAGTGAACTAAAGAAATAGTGTCAGGTCAGTGCAGCCCTACCTCCCACGCTCAGACCCCAGGGTCCTGCAGCCTATTTCCCAAGACTTGGACAGACCTCGGACCTACTTCAAAGGGAGTCAGAAGGTGGAAGGCTGGTCAGAGGAAGCAGCTACCTACCCTGGGATGAACCAGGCTCCCTCCGGCAAGGTTTTCACCAAAGCTCACCCCAGTTCCTGACGGGCCACTATGAGAGATTTCTTCTATTTAATCCTAATTTTAATCGATTTTTTAAATACCGAAATCCTATAAATATCACCTAAGTAACTCGTGCAGAACTGACAACTGTTAAAATGTTGCCATATTTGTTTCGGAAATGAAACATCTCCAAGTGGAAATCCCCCTTCCCTACTCCTTTTTCCTGCCCCACCTCTCCCTCCCCAAGGGGAATCCCGATCGTGAATTTCGTGGGTATATTTGTTTATCATTAAATGTATTTGTAACAAATAAGGATACTCTACTATTGCTTTGGTTTTTACTTTACAGAAATGGTATCCTGTTTTGTGTATCACTCTGCGACCTTGATTGCTTTATTCCACACTTTATATTCGGGGTCCATTCGTGTCCCTTCTTTGCCTGCAGGGGCAGTGATCTGATCCTCACATTTCCTTCGCCAGTCCCTACTCAGATGTTCCCATTTCATTGCAAGAACCCTCTGGTAGATGATTACTTCTCCACATACGTGGGAGTTGAGTTTTTCTAAGATTTATTTTGAGTCTTGGAAGATGTCTAGTTTTTAGAGCACTCCACACCACCCCCCCTCTTAAGCTGAAACCCCTGAGGAGAGAAGGCATCTTAGTCCCTTATAGACCAACACATCAGAGGGCACAGAGAGTGGGAGGAGAGGCCCCAAATCACACTTCACCATATTACCCGGGGGTGGGGGAGCCTTGGCCAAACAGAGAGGTCATACAGCTGCAGGTGACGGAGGACTTCTTGCTCTGAGGCAGCCTGGACGCTGAGGACAGCATCTTCCATGGCCGAATCCCAAACTCCGGAGCCATGCAGGACCTCAGAGATCCTTTACGCCAATTCCTTCACTGCACAGAGGCGACACGGTGGTCCAGAGCAAGGAAGGGACTTGACCAGGTCACGTCGCAACTTCTGGACCCGAAACTAGTATCTTTTCCATTTTATCAACAGCACAGGAACAACTGGGTTCCATTTTCCAGATTGGAGGGCTGGGGGCAGTTCGTGGCTCCGTGAGGGGCATGTGTGTGAGGACGGGATGTGGGGAGTGTGTGTAAGGCTGACTGATACAAATGGGATTCCATCCTGTGGGCGGGCGGCACTGCTCCATTCAGAGATGCTCAGCCGTGGGTGTGGTGCCTGAGAAGACAGAAGAAGCTGCCCCAGGCTCTGCGTGGGCCCCAGCCATGGGTGGCGGAGCTGGCCGGCCTCCAGGAATGGCTGCTGGCTGCTGGGCTGGGGCTGGAGCTCTGACTGCATCACTAGTCCAGGACAACTTCTAATCTTGGCCATGGCAACCACACCTTTGCGTTCTCATGTTCAGTTCCATCTGTGGGACTTAGAGAACTTCACACTCACTATTATTCATCCACATGGTCCTCAGGGTAGACCACGTGCAAACATCAGGTGGCAAGAAGGAGAGGGGCAAGTCCTCTCACAAAGAACTTGAATGTGTGGACCTCAGCTTCCTTTTTTTTCTTTTTCTTTTATTTTGCCTGGGCCACGCATCATGCAGGATCTTAGTTCCCTGACCAGGGATCAAACCCGTGCCCCCTGCAGTGGAAGCTTGGAGTCTTAACCACTGGACCTCCAGGAAATTCCCTCAGCTTCCTTTTTTTTTTTAAAATTTTTATTGGAGTACAGTTGATTTACAATATTGTGACCCTCAGCTTCCTAAAGGAAGAAAATGACCCTCTTCCAGACCTGCCTTTGTCTCCCTACTGAGGGAAGCCCCGCCTACCATGGGAAGCCCCTTCCTCTGGGCCCACAGTTGCTACTCAGCTCACTTGGCACTCAGCCAGCACAGTCTGCAGACAGCTGTTGCATTACTGAGTTTTTCAGAAGCGAAGGGTTATCTCTCCAATGATCTTTAAACCTCCTTGAAGGCCAGGATGGGGCCAAAGCTTCCTAGTATCTGACATCGTATTGAGCATAGTGCTAAGAACACAATCGGTGCTCAATAGATATTTTTAAAAAAATCAGCTCACAGGGAGCTCAGGCATTACTGGCCAAGCTCGTGGAAAGGAGGACATGTGACTTCAACTGGGGTCCCACACATATGGATTGGAAGCCAAGTCTACAAAACTAGACTCCAAATCTGGTTTCAACCCAAACTTTCATCTCTTGGACTTCACTTGAGTCAACTGGTCACCTTGGGAAGAAGGAAATTTACCCTCTCCTTGACCTCCTAGTCCTTTTCAAAGTTTTGGGCCAAGACAAAGAAATATCGGGCAGAGTCTCTGTTTTCAGTGGGTTGGTTGAAAGACAAGGCAGATACACTTAAAAAGAGCTTAAAAGGCAGCACCAGTATAACTAAAGATGCAAGATGAACTGGCAAGACTGTGCTGGATTAGAGCCAGCTCTCTGCCTCCAGCACGTGATAAGTTTTTAATTTTTTCTCTTGTAGAGAAGTGAGGTAGATTCTCACTCTACTTTCTGCCTGTTATGGACTGAATGTTTGTGGCCCCCTAAAATTCACATGTTGAAGCCCCAACCCCCAATGTGATGGTGTTAGGAGGTAATTAGTTTTAGATGAAACTGTGGGTGGGGTCCTCATGATGGGATTAATGCCCATATAAGAAGAGACTGGAGAGCTCTTGTCTTCTCTCTCCCTCTCTCCCCGTGCCACTGCCCCCATCCTCCCCTCCTTGCTTCCTCCCTCTCCCTCTCCCCTCAGTGGGAGGACAAAGTAAAAAGACAGCCATCTACAAGCCAGGAAGAGAGGTCTCACCAGAGACAGAATCTGAAAGTGCCTTGATGTTGGTCTTCCCAGCCTCCAGAACTGTGAGAAGTAAACGTCTATTGTTTAAGCCCTCCAGTCTGTGGTACTTTGTTATAGCAGCAGAGCTGACTAGGACACTGGCCTCCCCCACTGCCCAGACACCTGGCAGAAGATGCTTATCTGGGCCGACAGGTCACCCTGTTTCTGGCATTGTCCTTTCCTTACATTTGTCCCTCCTGCTTCTCTGTCCACATGGTGCTGATAGCCCCAGAGTGTGGAGATCTGCCATTCTTTGTGGGGAGCTCTATAATGGATGGACACTTGGTGGGAAGTCAGGGACTCAGAGCTCTAATCCTGGTTCTGGAACACCAGCAACCAGGTCACTTTCTGGCGTCATCTGCTGTGACTTGCCTGCCCCTTCAGGTAAACTCCCTGGGGGCAGGGCCTGTGCCTGCACAGTTGTGGGTCCACAGGAGGGAACCGTCATGTACGATGCATTCATCAGGTCCCATCCATGGAGTGAGCTCTACCTGCATTACTGCATTAGGCCCTCGACAGAGAATCACAGATTGATGGATCTGTTTTGTCAGCTGGCAGAAGAGATAACCTTTCAGCATCTCAATTTCCTTCTGCGTTAGATAAGCACAGCTGATACCCACCTCACAGAGCAACTGCCAGGATTAAATGAAATCGTGTTTATGAAAATGCTTGACCACAATAAGAAGAACAGTACACGATGGATGAATTTAAACCAAAGTGCTTGTGAAATTATAAAGCAGTATGGAAAGGTGCTAGAACTAGATCCTCCTATATCATGAAGTTAAAAGAGCAGGTCTTTAGGGAAGGACTACACACCCCCACCCCCACTATCTCCCTGTGGTGGCAGGCTGGGACTTGGCAGCTGCCAGACGGGCCTCTCAGTCTCCAGGAGGGTAGCTGGGGCTTGCAGAGATGTGAGAGCAGTCCCGTGGCATCTGCCAGCTGGGCTTGGGGTAGGGGGGAGCTGGCTGCACTAGGCTGGTGGGCAGGCCCCCAGCCAGCTCCCAGGCAGAGGTCTCTCTGGGGCTAAATGGGGCGCGTGCCCAGGATTAATTGACTCCCCTTTCAAGATGCCTCTTCCCCCTGCCCCTCTGCCCCTCCCCTCAGCATGTTGCCTGATTCAGCTTTCCTTATCTGGAATTCCAGTGCTTGTACTCCTGTCCTTGACCTCTCCTCCCATTTGCTGTTCTAAAGGAGGGTCGGGGCAGGGGTGAGCCGGGGAGCTGGTTAATCATCTCAGCCTAGTCTGCAAACCTCCCGGCGCTTGGCTTGCTAATGCCTGGAGGGCTCCACTTGCAAAGCTCAGTACATTTTCTTTTTCTTTTTTTTTTTTTGAGTGAATGGATGAATGAAAGAGAGGCGAGGATGGAGGAGGGAGAGGGTGGGCAGCGTGGGCAGCGTGAGGAGAGGCTGAGGGTGTGGAGGGGGGATCAGGGGCCCACGCGGCTCTCAATTAAGTGCACCTGGGTTCCGTGGAAAGGCAGAGAGTGAAAGGGAAATCGCTGGCAGGCTGAGTCATTCCACTGGGGTGAACAATCGGAAGCAATTCTGCTTCCCACTGCTGGGGAGGAATCAAAAGCCATTCTGCCCCGCAGCCTTTTGTGTGCAGGCCGTGGTGCCCAGCTGCTGGCAGAGCCTTCCTCCGTCCCGGTGGGCAGCTTGTGTGCTAGCAGCGCTGACTGACAGTTCTCCCCAGGAACGCTGTTACCCACCGATCCCAACCTGCCCTTCTCCCTTCCAAAAATAAAGCCACCGTTACATGCAGAGCTCATGCAAATTGAACCCCACAGCTGCGAGTGCAGCGGCTGCTGCCACATGAGGGAACAGAAGGCGAGCCTCATGCACATTCATGACTTGGGTACCACCAGGCACCAGGGCCCTGTGAGCTGCGCAGCGTCGGTGAGGGGAGCCGCTTCTCCTCCTAGCGAAGGGGGCAGCATCTAAAGAACCAGATCTTAAACGGGGGAGTGGGTGAGACATCCAGGAGGGCTGGGAATCGGGCTGGACTCCTTCCCATCTCCCCTGGTCAGAGATAAGGAACCCAGGAGCACTCAGGACTTCGGAGGCCAGAATGTAGGGGACAGATAGACCTCCCTCTCTGCCAAACCCTTGCCACCCTAGAGTGCAGACTGAGTGGGTACCTTTTGGAAGGGTAATTTGAAGGTACTAGGTCTGCATCAGAACCAACAGGGTCTCGGACAGGGATTCAAACTTAGGTTTGACTTATTTACCATTTTGGTGGCTCCCTAAAGGATTCTGAGTTCAGGTTCAGGTTCAGTAGGGACAAATCTGTATTAAATTAGCCATGTGGGCCCTGGGCTTAGGAAAGGGCAGTGGCGATACACTGTTAGCTACGTGACATCCCTGGTCCAGGTACCAAAGTTGGTACCTGGTTAGCCTTTGGCAAATCATATGACCCAGCATCTTAAATTCAGTGGGAGATGTCTCAAGTTCCCTCAGGGTCCCTCAGGATCTCAGGCTGTGGAATGCCTTTGTGGCTCCACCTCTACAGAATTCTGACCCTTCCTTCCCCTGACCCAGCTCCACACTGTGGTCCTCTTCACTCTCCAGACCAGGTTCCTTGGTCCGAGGAAAATCCAGCAGGGGAGCGACCTCACGTTCCATATCATCACAGGAGCCAGGGAGAGGGAAATGCAGGGGGCCTCTCACTAATGCAGCACCACTTGAGCAGAAAAAGGGCTCTAGACCCCTTCCATGGCATCACAGAGACACCCATCTAATTATTCTACCTGTGTATGAGGCCTATCCTAAGGGGGCGGGAGCCCCCGGGCAATCTGTAAGATGGGAAACAAGTTGGTACCAGATCACAGGTGGAAAAACAGAATGCAGAAAAGCTTTTACAGCCCAGAGGTGCTGCTTCAATGCTCCATGATAAGAGGCTATGAGGCCCAAAGAGGTGGGGTGACTTGTCCAAGGCCACACAGCAAGGCAAGAGCAGAGATGGGGCTGGACGCCTGGTCTCCTGGCTTCCTAGCCAGCTTTCTTCCCACTTACAACTTTCTTTAACAAGAGAGAAGGAAGGGCTGGAGTGAAAATATCATTCTATGCTGCGAGGTACTGCTTTAAAAATACTCAGATCAAAGGATCTAGACCAAAGATGAAATGAAGTCCCCCACCCCACATCCCAGCAACCTGTGATGTGTTACCATCAGCCATAAACAGGGGCCGAGGGCAGGTGAGAAATGCTATCTTTCCATGAAAAATCAATGGCAAACTGGAGCTCATAAGTTTGGTTGGTGCAGGGGCATGTCAAGGGACAGAGGTAGCAAAACAGAGTAGAAAGAAGCAGGTAGAGTAGAAAGCCCTCAACCACCTACAACACCCCTGGGAGAGCTCTGCTTCAGGAATAGAAGAGGGAGATCTTACAGCAGAAGACGCTGAATCTTCTAGAAGGCAGGTAGGTGTGGGAGAAGGATGGAGGGTGGGTGGAGGAGGGGAGTGCTTGTCCTAAAGAAGCTCCCCTTCCCGCCTCACTTCTCCCCTCATCCCCACCACAGACTGGCTTTTATACCCACTGAGTGTATTCAGTATGTGTGAATGTGTACATGGGGTGCAGTGGAAGGGGGTGCGGGGAGTACCTGGTAGGTTTCAGAACTCAGGAAGGGACTGGAATTGGGGAAGCCCTTGCTCTGGATGCTGGAAATGACCTAGAATAGCTTGAAGAGTTTCAACTGGTCCCTTAGGGAGTGTGGCCTTCGGTATTCGGAGTTGTCCGTGTGCACCTGAGTGTGTTTCGTGTGCTCAAAGGCATGGCCCGTCTGTTGAGATCTCTGTGCACGGCAGGGGAACACGCCCCCCTCCCCGACCCCGGCCGCCACCATTCCTGATGAGTCTCGACATGTCCCGAGTTAATCCTCTCTTGATGCATCTCATGTGTCTAGTTAGTTGGGGAATTCTGACTTCTGTGTCACCTCTGCCCTGATTTCTCAGCCTCCTGCTTCCTCCTCCAGGGCGTGTTCCTGGCGGTGAACCGGAAACCTCACATCCAGCAAAGGAGCCTCTGGTGAGCATCAAGCAGCCCCGCTACCTTCCTGGAGCCTGCGGCCCCCACTGGCCCCGACAGTGAGATAATTAACCTCTCTTCAAAGCCCAGGGATCCCACAGGGCTGGCCCAGGGCTGCCCCTAAGTCCTCACTACTGTCCTCTCCGCGTCTGTGACACTTTACCTGTTAGGGGGACTACCTGACAGAGCCACAGGTGTGCAAAGAGGCTCTGCAGCGCCACGTGGAGACGCTGGGCCTCGGAGGTCCCTCCAGCTGCGCTCCTATCCCTCTTTGCCCTTCATGTTCCAGTGATGCTGAAGGGCTCCTGGTTCCCCAACTTGCCTCTCACTGTTTTCTATCACACTCCTCCCTCTGCCAGGATGACCTCCCTGACCTTGGCTGCTTCGCGGGGAAAGGTGGACAAGTACCCTTCCTCCCCCGTTGCCTTCTTCAGTGTGTCTGAAGGAAGCAAGGGCAGCTCTACACCCTGCTAGCAAATCAAATCCAAGACCACAAATACCCACTCCCTGCACTCTGGGGGAGGAAGAGGGCTGGGCACACGGCAGCTGCTGCTGGAGATCTCAGAGCAGATGCTGAGATCTGGGCAGGAGGAGGGGACCTCCACCCGGGGGTTCTTAAAGAACCCTCTGCAACATCTCCTGTGCTGTCGTTTTGAGCTGGTATAGCACACTGGGTCACCCAATCTCCCAGTGCCTCTATGAACAGAAACCATATCTATTTCATTGGATTTCTACGAGGATTAAATGAGCAATGTCTGTAGAACCCTACACTCAGTACCCAGTACATCGTAAGCACTCAATAACTGTTAGCTGTCATTGTTCAGTATCTCAAACACTATTCATCTTTCAAGGCCCACCTCAAATGCCGCCTCCTTCCCAGATGAATTCAAGGCATGTCAATCTCCAGATTCTTCTGGACAATGGTTCTCAAAGTGTGGTCCCCAGACCGGTGGCAGCAGCTTCACCAGGGACATTGTTAGAAATGCACATTCTCAGGCCCACCCCAACCCAGACTGCTGAGACCCAACAAACTGTGTTTTAATGGCCCTCCAGAGGATTCGGAGGCAGGCTAAAGTTTGAGAACCACTGTTCTGGTATTTTCTTTGTATTCTATCATCATACTGATTATAGCCTGGCTTGAATCACAATAAGCTCCTCGAGGGTAGGCATCGTGTCTTATAGTCCAAGGAAGCTGGGGAAATCCTTGTATTTTGAGCTCCATGAGCATTTTCATTAGATTTCACCTGAATAACTCCTAACCTTGCATCTCCTCCCCATCTTCCCCATCTGCTCAACCTTCCTACCCACCTGAGGCCCTAGGGAAAATATTACTCCACTCAGTAAAAGACCATCTTCCTCCCTTCCTCCCTTCCTCCCTTCCTCCCTCCCTCCCTTCCTCCCTCCTTCTCTTCCATCTTCCCAGGTGGCCACTTGGGGCTCATAAAATTGACAGTGAGTAGAGAGTAGGGGTAGAGCGTACTTCTGGAGGGTCAGGAAACTCCAGATATTTCAGAGTTTGGACCAGGGGTATAAGACATTGTCCCTGCCCCAGGACTGTTATGAAGACTTCTTGGGCTGAGATGTCCTCTCAAAATGCAAAACCAGGGCACAGGATTCTGGATCTCATTCCCTAGCACACAGATTCCTTCCAGGATACCCCTGAGTAGCCTGAGTATTGTGACCCATTGCACTGTAGCCAGGTGGAGAACAGCAGAGGGTACCAGGACTTCCTGATCACCACTGTATTGGCTATGGGGCTCCTTCCCGGGGCTCGTGGGCAGTGTCACTGAAAGACGGGGGTGACTACAGCCAAGGAGACACGTATGAAGCATCAACATGCCAGCCAGACTTGGTTCTCTCTCTGTCCAGCTAAGGCCACTGATTGGCAAGCATAAGCTTTCCCAGGGACACAGAAGCTTTGAACACAGCACAGGCTGTAGGTAGGGTGACCATATAATTTGGACACTTTAAGAGTGAATAGGATCACTAGTATTAAATACACCAGGACAGCAGACATTAACTGGGATGTGTGGTCACCTTACGTATCAGCCATATTTCTTCCCATGAGCACCAGGCCAGGGGTTAGGATGTCAAGGAGGGAGTTTGACATCTCTTGACCCCCTGTCCCCTCCCCTCAGTCACTTAGCATTTTGTTGACTACACAAGGGACAAGGAATGGGAAGCAGCTAGGAAGTAGTGAGTCCCAGCCAAATGGACCACTTACCAGCTGCTTTGTGTACAATGGTCCATAGGGAGCTGTGGCGCCATATACTTCAAGCACCTTTGCACTGGGTCCTGACCTCATCTGTCCTCACAACAACCCTGGGCAGGTATTGAAAGCAGAGTTTCAGGGGTCACAGCTAGAACAGCTGATTCTAGAACCCAGGACTTGCTGGTCATGGGCCAGAGCTCATCCGCTGCCTGTGACACAGCCTAGTCACAGGGCAAGGTGAAGGCAGGATTGATACACCTGGTGGGGCAGGCCCACCTGCATGTCACCTCCCAGTACATGTGTCAGCAGATGCTGCTGGGAGCACCCCTGTCTTTGTTCAACATTCCCAAGTATTTGGTGAGCATTTATTATGTGCTTATAATGATGATGATGGTGTGTCATCATCAGGGCCCTGTAGATAAAGCAGTGAGCAGAACAGAGTCTGCCCTTACCGACATGTAAAACCATGTCAGGAAGTAAACAAACCTAGCTTGTCTTCAAGGCCCTGTACAGTCTAACCTCAATCTCCCTTTTCTCTTCAGCTCCCATTATGGCACTTCCCAACTGGTCCCAATACACAGGGTCATTGACACTCAGGGGTGCATCTGACATCAAGAGTGACCTTGCCAGCATCCCTGAAGCCCTCGGGATTTTCCTGTCTCCATGCCTTTGCTCATGGGGCTTCTTCCCATCTGAAGCACGGCCCCTTTCTCTCTCTCTCTCTCTCTCTCTGATCCAGCCCTCCCTGGTTTCTTCTGCTCAGCAGACTTTGTATTGTTGGGCAGTGCATTTGTCAACTAGATAGTGAACTCGTTTGAGCCCAGATTCTGAGGAACACACCAAAGGATCAAGATCTCCCAGCAAGCCTGGGCTTTGACTACTGACTTTTGCACTTCTCAAGTCATATCTATTAAACCTTCTTCACTCTAAGCCCTGTACCCACCTCTGCATCTCACCCCCTGCAGGTGACTTCATTTCTACAGTACAGAGATAAGTAGAAGCATTGGGAGGAAACTCCCTCAACTTCTTCAACTCCTAAACTTACCTGCAGTTGACATGATTCCTGCCTCTTTTTGCCTGTCACGGTGAACTGTCCTCGCATCAGGCTAAGCCTTCCAGCCGTGGTATGATTCTATCAACTCCAACCTTCCTAGAGGTCTGGCTCTAAGAATTATGTTCTTTTCCCTCTATTTCTTCAAGTTCTTGCTTTCTGTTATTCTCCCCCACGAGCACTTAAGCATGCACAAGTCTGCCAACTCCAAAGCAACATACCAGCTCTTGAACTCCATCTTCCCTCCAGGAACCATCGTCTTTCCTCCTGTGCACAGCCAAGCTTCTTGAGAGAGAAGGCTATCCTCACCTTTGCCCCTTGCTCCTTCCCACTTGGCCTCAGTCCACAAAAGCCTGGCTTCTGTCCCCACCAATCCACTAGAACTGCTCGCCAGGGATGTTGCTAATCCAACTGATACTTTTCAATAATTATCAAACTTGACTTCCCAGTCACTCCATATTTTTTTTTTTCCCACTCCATCCTTTTGGAGACACTCTTTCCTTGGCTTACAGGATATGACAATCTCTTGACTTTCCTCCTATCACCTTTGACCTCTCTCACTGTCACTTTTATCTCTTTCACCCTGAAATGCTGGTGCTCTTCAAGGGTCCATTGTGGACCCTGTTCTCTTCCCCTGGTTGGCCCATCTTTTCCCATGGCTTCAGCTGCATCCACAAGATGATGAATTTTGGATCCAGGTCTGCAGCCCAAACCTTTCTCCCAAGCTCCTGACTTGAATATCCAACTGCCTGCTGGTCACCTTCACTGGGATGGGCTGACACATCTGAAACTAACATGTCCGAAATGGAATTCACCATTCTCTCCTCCCTGCCATTACCCACCTTCCCCCCACACGTCCCTCCTTCTGGGTTCCTAGGCTTGGAGAATGGCACAACCCAGCCAGAAATCTTGATTCTGAGAAATCTGACCAAGCCAGGAACACTTGATTCCTTCTTCTCTCTCACTCTTATATCTGATCAGTTACTAAGTCCTATCTTATTACTGATTTTCCTCAAAACCAGCATTTCGGGCTTCCCTGGTGGCACAGTGGTTGAGAATCTGCCTGCTAATGCAGGGGACACGGGTTCGAACCCTGGTCTGGGAAGATCCCACATGCCGCGGAGCAACTAGGCCCGTGAGCCACAACTACTGAGCCTGCGCATCTGGAGCCTGTGCTCCACAACAAGAGACGCCATGATAGTGAGAGGCCCGCGCACCGCAATGAAGAGTGGCCCCCGCTTGCCGCAACTAGAGAAAGCCCTCGCACAGAAATGAAGACCCAACACAGCCAAAAAAAAAATAAAAATAAATTAAAAAAAAAAAAAAAAACAAAATAAACCCCAGCATTTCCCTGCAAATCCACTGCACTTAGTCTAAGTTTCTATTATAGTTCCCTTGGGATATTGATAGGCCTGTTTTTTGCTCTTTTCCAAGCTTTCCCAAGGATTCCCTATTGCCCAAAGAATTCCCTAATGTGGCAGAGAATGCCTTCGTGATTAGGACTACTTATCTTGTATCTTCATATGGCACCACAGCCCTCCCTTCCCTCACCTCCACCCATTCTGACTGACTTGAGTTCTGTAATTGTATAGTATCTCCCACGGACCTTCTCCCAGGTTTTCCCACACTGCTCCCTACACCTAAGTCCCCAGGACTTTGCTGAGACAGGGCTTCCAGTCTGAGGCCTTCCTACATGTCCTCAACATACCCTCTGATTATTCTTATCACGGCCTCAATCACCCCACAGTGCAAGTCCTCTTCATTCATGTCTCCTTCTCAACAAACTATAAGACTGTTTTATTCAGTGCTGTATTCCTAACTCCTAGCGCCGTACACAGTCTAGAGTTCCATAAACGTTTGCTGAATGAATGGAGAAGCATATGTTTAAAAATCATATTCTATTTCAGGGTGCATGGGTTCTGTGAACTGCGACACCACAAAACAGTTCACAGCAGTGTTTATAAAACTTTTCATCCCTAAGCCCCACCCTGGGGGGGCTCCCTGGAATGCATTAGGTAACCTGGAGCACAGCTGTGACCATCCCAGCCCTGACACGCTCTAGAGAAGGCTCCTTTGTGTGGCACTAGTGCCTCAGTGGCACCCTCGTCTGAGTGTCCGGCCCAGGGCTAGGGGTGTGTTGGAGTTTGTAGGCCTGCGTGTTAGACCTTCGTCGTGCGCTAAGTGAACAGCTTAATGATTTGACCTGCTAAGCGTGTGTGCATTGCATTCAGTGCCCCTATCAGTGTTGGGTTTTTCTAAGTCATCTGTACTCTGAGCTCCATTTTGTGAAAAGAATATGGGACTCACAGAGTGACCACCTATCCTGCTGTGCTAGGAACTTTCCTGGGATGCGAGACTTCAGCCCTAGAACTGGGAAAGTCCCAGAAAAACTGGGATGAGTTGGTGGTCTTATCTAGTCTGGAAGTTGGGATTAGTACAAGAGAAGATTGAATTAGCCCTGGTGATACCCTGACCTGCCCCTTGGCCTCTGAGTGGCTGCCTGGGGTGATGTGATCAGAAACCAAGGTAGCGTAGCTGCCTCCGTTACCTCTCAGGCTGTGATCTTGGGCTCATGGAGGGAACTGTCTGTCGGCTGTGTCATGAGTTGGGGGGCAGGGGGCAAAGAAGAACGTGTGTGGAGGGGATAGGTGAATCATTAAGTTGGGGGGAGAAAGAAAGGGAAGAATTGAGCATATGGGTTGGCCCCTATCCTCATCCTTCCCACAGACGCCAGAGAGACAGGTAAGCAGCAAGTGGGGGAAGGGCCTGAAGGAGGAGGAGGAGGTCTAAGAGGATCTGGGAGGGGAAGGGTCCAAAAGGCTGAGGGGAAATCTCAGGGGAGGGGAAGAGCATGGAAAGAAAAAGATGGAGAGGGAGGAAGGTGGAAAGTGCCAGTTGGTCGTCTGCTCTGGAGGGACCAGACAGGGCTGCTGGGCTGGGGGTGGGGCTTCATTGTGATGTAAATGCAGTGATAGTGAGGAAGGGTGAGGGTTCACTGCAAAAACAGCAGCGGAGATGAATGCAGAGATTATATCAGAGCTGCTGGTTATGGAGATCTGATTTCTTTTGTGCAGATGTCACATGCCGGGTAAGCTGGTATTAACTAAAAGAAGTCAGGGCTTAGCAGAAAGGAGATGCGTGGTTGAGTGCATCTTAGCATGTCAGGAGAAATCGTGTAGCCTGCAGAAATGAAGGCAGCTTTCAGGGACAGGGGCACATTTTAATAGGAAGAGACATCTGTAAAGCTAGTAGCTACTACTCTTTCCTCCATTACCAACAAAAAAAATTTTTTAAATAGTAATACATAGATAGATAATGACAGCAAAATTAAACAAATAAAAAACCAAAAATTAAAACAAAAAAATTTTAATTAAAAAAAAAATTTAAATAAATAATGAAATCCTGGGATATAGTTGTTTTGTTTTATTCGTTTTTTTTGAATTTTTGAATTTTATTTTATTTACTTTTTTATACAGTAGGCTCTTATTAGTCATCAATTTTATACACATCAGTGTATACATGTCAATCCCAATCGCCCAAACTGTCCTAAAAGCACCTACCTTCTTCTCTGTTTCTACCCACTGCAGAGCCAAGAATCTCATGCAAGGTTCCCGATGACAGGATGTATCTGGGCCCTCTGTGTCTATTGCCAATCCTGGCTTAGCGCAGGGTTTGGGGATTCTGGGACTGGAGGGAAGGGGGAGGTAAGAGATTGTGTGTGAGAACCCCTCCATGCAACCAGGAGCAGCCCGTGCCTCAGCAAAGAAGGGTAGAAACAGCCCCCACTGACTGTGAGTCCCTTGGAATATCTCACCACTATATCATTTAGCACAGTGCCTGGCACACAGTTGAGCTCAATAAATGTTCAATGAAGGTATATATAAAATAGATACCCAACAAGGACTATAACACAGGGAACTAGTCTCAATATTTTGTAACAACCTATAAGGGAAAAGAATCTGAAAAAGAATATATATACACACACACACATATATATATATACATACATATATATATATGACATAACTGAATCACTTTGCTGTACACCTAAAAGTAACACAACATTGTAAATCAACTATACCTCAATAAAGTTTAAAATAACATGTTTTTAAAAAGTTCAGTGAATGAATGAATGAACTTCCTGACTCAGGTCTCTCCTAGCGCAAATGGATCTTCCCCATTGCAACAGCTGGAAGTTTCATTTCTAAAACACAGACCTGATTGCTTGAGGCTGAGATCCTTTACAGCCTATCCCCTTGGCAACAATTGTCCTAATTTCCTTCCTCAGAGACCTGTACTCCCAGGGTGCTCATGATTCCACATGACCTGGTCCCAACCCCCTTTTCCAGCTCTGTTCTGCCCTTCACCCTCCCCTGGTTGCTCACCATTTCCTCCAAATACCACTCAGCACATCCTGCCCTCAGAGCCTTGCTCAGGCTGTTGGCTTAACCTAGAATCTCTTTTACCACTTGTCCCTGTGACCCCAGCCTCCAGGCTGTGATAACCCACTCTTTAAGGTCCCACTCAAATACCACTTCCTCCGGGAAGCCTTCCTGTGTCTTCCTTGCTTCTTTGTGTGTCATTTCACAACAGGGGGCCTGGAGAGAGCTGATGCCCCACACTGATTTCACCTTCCCTTGCTAAGTCCCTCATTCTTTACCTACATCCTACACTAGTTTTTGGGTTTCTTGAAGACTAGTGCTGTTTTCTGTGTCTCCACAAACTCAGCCAAACGATTCTTAAAGGAAGGAGGGAGGGAAGCCAAAAAGGTTGGAAGAAGAAATGTTAGTGGGTTGGTATTTAAAATGGCAGATCCCTAGCTTTTTGCCTCAGAAATTGCTGTCGTCAGCACTGAACTTCCTTCTCCTGATTCCGCTTCTATCCCAAGAAGGAGAATTGCTACTGAAAGAGTGGCGCTGAAGGAGCCCTGGACCACCCTCCTATCAGGGCGGTAGTGAAGATGCTCTCATTCCCTTAGGCCCACCACCCCACCCCGTTTCATCCGAGAAAAGAATTGGCCTTGACCCTCTTAGAGCATACCACAATCAGGCTGCGCCCTTCCTCCCGCCTTAATCTGCCCAGTAATAGTGCTAATCGGAGGGACTTGGGCTCCTTCTGCAGCCTTGTTTTGTCAGGCGTAAAAGTCCCCTCTAATTTTCTGGATGCGGATACTGTTCGGGCTGGCACGCTTCCTCGGGAGTTCCACTGTCATTCAGGCCTCATGAAAGGCCCCTTACAGCTCACTCGTTCACTGTACCTCATTGTTCCCGACCATTCATTGACATTCATTGGGATAATTCCTCCCCGGCGGCACATGCATGGAGGCGTGTGCACATGTGTTCAGACCCCATGTCCCATTAGCAGTGAGGACGCTTGAAGTAAGAGGGCAGCGCCGCCTGAATGCAGAACAACCCTCCCCCTCTAATGGCTGGGGAGTCCACCGCACTAATGTGATT
This sequence comes from Balaenoptera musculus, assembly GCF_009873245.2. Taxonomy (NCBI): domain Eukaryota; kingdom Metazoa; phylum Chordata; class Mammalia; order Artiodactyla; family Balaenopteridae; genus Balaenoptera; species Balaenoptera musculus. The sequence continues at coordinate 17,870,258 of NC_045790.1, read as the reverse complement.
TCAACAAGGGACCAGGAGAATTGGCGGCCTCTGCAGAGCAGGCAGGGAGGAAGGGTCAGAGGTGTTCCTAGTCTAAAACACTGTCAGCTACATCACTCTGGACAGATGGCTTTCCCCTCCTGTTCCTCCCAGAACCAGCTGGTTCTGGAGACCCAATCTCCACCCTCCTTCTTGGCTGTTAGCCTGGCATTCAAGGCTCTTCAGAAGATGGCTCTCAAGTGCCTTCCAGGCATTTTTGCTGCCTCCTCCCTGCACTGAATTCTACTCCAACCAGCCAGGTCTGTTCCTATGATCCGTAGCTCAGGCTTGCTTATATATTCTCTCCAATCACTGCTTAGGGACTGGGCAGTTGTAACGGCAGAGCAGTTGTTCCATCTCTGCAACTCAATGAAAACAGTGTCTTTCAACATTTTTAAGGTAATAGTTAACAAGATGGTTGTTAGGACTATGGAGAAAGTCATTAGAGGCAGGAGAGCAAAAGTAAGTCCATGAAATAGGTGATATAAGAGAAAACAATCAGTGGAACGGTAGTGCTTTCATCATGGCCTAATTCTATCTCCTGCCCAGCAAACTACAGCCTCAGCCCCTTACCCACCTAGCCCCAGAATCAGGCTCATTTCTCCCTGATGTACTCTCTTGAGTAATGAAATCCCACCACCAGGCCTTCCAGGACCTACTCTAGCCCTGCCCTTCCACGAAACACACTCCCTGATCCCCGCCAGGGCTCACAGTTCTGATGCCCATGGGCTTCTTGGCAGTACCCTCAACCGGCACTTAGAAGGCCTCTGCATGTGCACATATCATAACTACTCAGATGATAGTCCCGATTTCTGGAGGCAAGAGGCAGGGGCTCATACCTCTGTAACTCCCCAGAGCAACCTGTGGGAAAAGTTGGCACCCCAGCAGCTGCTCCCTGGGCTTCTGGCTGGCGGTGCAGATTGGTGTTTGCTTGCCTTGTGAGAAACAATAACGTTTGTTCTGCCAGGACAGATAGGACCTGGTGGGCCATTGCTCTTGAATGGGAGCATCTTGTAAGCAAAAAAGCGGAGGTTTTCAGGTCAGACTGATGTTGACTGTACTGTCACTGGCCACTGACTATTAGCTGTAAGGCCTTGGGGAAGCTACTCAGCTGCTTCAAACCCCCAGCTTTTCCTTTTGTGTCTGTAAATTGCAGTTGAATTTCCTGGGCTAGGAAATTCTTTATTATAATCAGTGGTCCTATGTATTTCAGGAAGTTCAGCAGCATCCCTGGCCTCTATATACTAGATGCTAATTGTACCCACTCTCTGCCTCCCTCCCCTGCAATTGTGACAATTAAAAATGTCTTAGATGTTGATGAATGTTTCCTGGGGGCGCAAAATGGATCCCAGCTGAAAACCACCGATATGTACACCCTGGGGTTGTTCTGAAGATAAGATGATGTGATAGCAAATGTAAAATAAAGTATCTGCATATAATAGGTGCTCAATAAGTGCTAGTCCCTTTTGAAATTTTAAGTAGAATTTGGCATTTCCCTTCCATCCTCTGGGGCTTCAGAAGTGGGTGGGGTGGGGATGGCTCTAGAGAAGAGCTCGGTAGAGGATGTCTGGAGCCCAAGGACCTCTCCAGTGGCTTCACTGGTCTCAGAGGAGAACTTTCATGGATGCTCAGGTGTGTCTTGGAAGTATCTGATGAGAAAGAGGTGGTGGGAGAATGCCCTGGCGGTCCAGTGGTTAGGACTCCACGCTTCCACTGCAGGGGTCCTGGGTTCAATCCTCGGTCGGGGAACTAAGGATTTTTTGGCGGTGCAGCCAAAAAAATAAAAAATTAAAAAAATAAGGAAAGGGGTGGTGGACCTGGAGGCCCAGAGGGGGATGCGGGTTCAGCAGTTTCCTTGAGAAGACTTTTCCAAGCAGGCAGCCCATTTCTGCTTCAATTTCTCCTCCCCACCTGGTTGTTCGGGGGAGACATATGGCCCATTCCAGACAAGGGACCATGGCTCACATAGAGAAGCGGTTCACACCAGGAAGGAGTGGAGAAGTACTGCTGAGATGCTAGCTTGGCTGGGGCACAGGAGGGAAGGACTCAGAGCATCCTGGCTGTACCGCAGGCCCCCGAGGACAGACTGCTGGCCCGCCTTGCCCCCAGCACATCTGGCCTGTGTAGCTGCCAAGTTCTGCCTGCCCAGCTCCAGGCCTTTCCACTGGGGTGGGAAGACAGAGGAAGGAGAGAGCTCTCCAGAGGCTGCACTTCCTTCTGGACTGGAATCCATGGAAATCTTCCAAGTGTACAGTTGGGCTTTCATGAGAGGTAAAACTGACCCGATATAGGGAATCTCAGAGTTGCTCAAGTTATAGCTACCCACTAACTCCCGCATGGGCTTTTTGGTTTGGTTTTGGTTTTTAACAGTGGAATAGTAATGACAATGGACAAGAGGCTTGAACTCGCTCCTCTGGGCCATCGACTAGTGTGGTCTTACGTGGTCTTGAGTGAGTCATTCTCTCCGGGGCTCCCCTCCGTCATCTGCTCTTGGCCAGCGTGGTTAACTGCTCTCACCAATACAGACACTGTGAGAGGCTCTGGTGAGATCAGGGACCAAACATGCTTCGAGTGGAAAGAAAGGATTGTTGGTGTACACCCACTGCCAAGTTCAGCCTCATGCTGAGGGAGCACAGGCCACAGCACAGCCATTTAAAGGGAGTCACTGGATGAAAGGACCGAGCTGAAAGGGTGAGCACAGACCAAAGCGGGCCGTCTCTGGGAGGCCGGAGGAGACTGCCCTCTGAAGATTAACGAGGTCACCGTGTCAGGAGCTGGGAGCCCACAACCCTCAGCTGGAGAAAGGGGTCCAGTAGAGTGATGAGGGGGGCCAGCAGAGCAATGGATGAGGGGGGAAAGAGTTTATTGTGTTTTGGTTTGGTTTTAATCATGAGAAGGGGTAAAAGATATGGACGTTTCACGTTTTTTTAAATGGGAAGTTGAGATTCAGAAGCCCCAGAGGTGTGTTCTTCATGTGGATGTGTCCCATGCATATGGAGCTGTGGTCCTGACCGGGGTGGGTACCTGGCCCATCTGGGGTTCCTCCCTCTGCACCCCCTGCTTTGTCCTCCCTGAGTGCCTGCACCATCTCTGCTTGGCATGTGGCAATAACCTTTAAGAGGGCCTGCACCTCTCTTCCCACTAACCCTTCTTCTGCACAAAGGTCTTCTAAACACAGATTTCAACACTCACATCACTTGTCTTCCTGATAACCTTTTCCTGCTCCCAGGGCCTATCTCATCAAGACCCACAGCAGCATCTGATAGTGTCAGTAAACCTCTCCTTTAAGAGGGGAAATCAAAAGGCTTGTGTTTGAAACCTATCTTACCATTGACTTCCTCATGGACAGAACCTGGTCAAGGCTCTTAACTCTCTGAGCCCCTTTCTTATCTCTAAAAAGGGCATAAAGATCTTACACGTGACCTCATAGCTGTGCAGTGAGGGTCAATGACACGGTGGATGTGAAATGGCTTTACAAACTGCAAAGTGTGGTACCAACATTCCATCCTATTCAGGTCTCCGGGACCTTTCTCAAGGTCGATTCAAGATGCTTTTCTTGCGGTTCTTGTGTTGTTTCTCTCCACAGGGATTCTCCCTCCTTTAATTGGCCCAGCAAATCCTGCCCTCGAGAGCTCACTGATTTTCCCAACCTGATGTTCTCCTTCCTTTACTAACTGCACCCTTAGTATCGAGTCCCTAACCTGCCTCAGTTCTTCTGCACACAGATAAGAGTTAGCAAGTCCCCAACAAGGTGCTTGGGGTTTACCCACTATCTCAGCCCCCAGAACTGTGAGAAATGAATGTTTGTTGTTTTAGCCACCCAGACTATGGTATTTAGTTATAGCAGCCCAAGCTGACTGAGACACTCAGTGAGAACGAGAGGAAGGCCAGAAGCTAAATCTATAAACTCGCCCACCTACTCTTTCTCTCCCTCCTTGTACTCTCCTTTCCTTCCTGGCTCTCGAGTGTTCCTGAGCTTGCCTGATTCTTCACTCAGCCTCCCTGTCTGGCAGAGTGAGGTCACCTTTAGGACAAGGTTGGCAGGGTGGCCTCAGTAGTGCCCAGAGGTGGAATGGGAGGGAGAAGGGGGAGGAAGAATGCGGTCCTGGCTGCCTTCCTCTCCCTCAGGCTACCTGTGGCTCAGCCGCCACCAGACAGGGTAGGGTCTCCTCCACTCAGCTGCTCCTGGTGAGGTCCTCTGGGCAACGGGGGCTGGACTATCTTGCTCAGCTCCCCTCTCCCAGCCTCCAGGGCTTGGTCCTCCACCTCCACCTCAGCTCTTTTCCTCCTTCCCACAGACAAGAGGGAGTGAAGCTGTCTGTGATGACAGAGCACTGAGCAGGGCCTCCTTGCCGCTGTCTCCCTCCCTCCCCCACACAGCTGGGGAATTCTTGAGCCTCTGCCTTGCTGAACAATCGGGACCTGGATGCCGTTGGGAGCCTCCTCTGAACAGGCTGATGGGCCAGCCTCCCACAGCTCAGGAAGGAGGTCACCGCTGCCCAGGAAAGGCTGGGGGGGTGGGTGGGGGGACAGCTGCCCTCTCTTTTCATCTCCTCTGGCCGGAGGAGGATGCCCAAGCTGAAGAGCAGAGTCCAGGGACGTCAAGCAGGGGGACGGCGCTTCCTCTTAAGCTCCTATCTGCTGTTTCCTTAGGTACTGGACAGAGCACGCTATACACAAGACCGGATGCAAGCTGCACCCCAAGGTGCCCTGAGAAGGAGCGCTACTATTATCCCCACCTGACAGATGCAGAAAATGAGGCCTCAGGTTTTATACCTGGCACGTGGCAGTGCTTGGCTTTGAACGTGGCTGCAGTCAACAGCGCACTACTTCTTTATCTCCAGCGGTGTCAGGGCCAGGCACACAGCGCTCTGCCCAAGGCCGACCTCACCACCAGCCAGGGACACCGGCTCCCACCCAGGCTTGCCAGCTCCTCCAGATCTCACCCTAACTCTGTTCCCTCCTTCACCAACCCTTGTGCTCTGGCTTAGGTCTGTAACCCCCTTTATCTCCTTTCAGCCCTAGTCTTGGGCCCCTGCGGCAGCCTCCCTAAGCTTCTGTTCCTTATCTGTAAATGGGGACTGACAGTAGTACCTACTTCATAGGTTTTCTGTAGGTATTGAGTGAAGTTTTATTAGTAAAGGAATGAGGATGTAATTAAGAGGTCAGTAAATGGCAGCTAGTTTTTGATTTTGTTTTTTTTAACATACGGGACTTGGTAACTCAAGACACTACTGGGGTCTAACCCTAGGCTCAATCTCTTGATATATTTTCCTCAACTTTGCAGGTCCCTGGGCTCTATTTCTTTTCTTCCATGATGTAAAGAAATGGGGACACTTCCATTTTGGGTCTTTAGAGATTAGATTAAAAGAAAAAAAAAAAAAGATGAGTAAACACCTATCAATTGTTAGTCAGAATTGCTCTTAAAGTGCTTAGAAATCACCAATAGACAGTAAACTCCCGAGGACACTCTGATATCCCTGGGGGCTAGCACAGAGCCTGCCAGGCAGGAAGAATTCAGCATATTCAAGGAGAGAAGATAGTCACAAACACGGTATGTCCAGCCTCTTGTCAGGGTAGTACAGAGGGTTAGAGGCTGGGGTGTAGCTAGAGCCACCTTCTCGTGCCCCACCCCCAGCCCCAGGTGTGGATGAGATCAGACGCCTCTGTCTTCCCTGGAGGCATTTCTGTGAGTCTCTGGCCCTCGTGTCCATGCTGGCCTCCTCTTATCTCTTGCGTCTACTGTTCAGCCCACGCTTTCTGCCACTACCTCCTTGAGGAAGACTGAACAGGACCTCCTGTGGGCATCCTTTTCACCTGAGTCCAGGGAGGAAAGAGGGGAGGACAGAGTGGGGGAATCCAGGGTACCACCTCCACTCAGTGGCTGGGGGCAGGGAGAGCGAATGGCCCAGAGGCGAGTCCCATGCTTCCTTTGTTCTGGGCAGCTCACTTAGGTCTCTTCAAGCTCCCTGAGTCCTAGCATCTGACGCCCCACAGCTGAGCTGGCATCCCCTCTCCCAGGTGTTCCTAAAAGCCACGTGCCTTCTCCCCAACAGATCCCAACATGCTAGAATAGAGAAATTGCTGGACTCTGAAGACAGGATCTAATGTCAGATCAGGTAGAGGAAATCACCTCAATTCTGTTTTCTCCACTAAAGACACACACACACACACACACACACACATATCCACAGAGGAAGAGGAGACAAAAGGCAATATTGAGCTCTCCTGGAAGGAGCATTAAACACCAGCTTGCTTGTTTCACTTGGGAGAATTCCGGTACATGATCCTGGAGGGGAATGTGTGTCCCATACAGGAGCAGCTTCTCCTGGGTCCCCCAGGTTGCCTGCTCCCGTCTTGTTTAAACGCCATTTAGGCAGAATAGATGTCCCTCTGATTTTCCAATGCAGGATTCGATCCCTCAGTCTTTTGCTTTCTCCTATAGAAGTGTCAGCCAGACCTGGGCCATCTCGCAGCTGTACATCTCCCATGAACACAACGCAGAGAGAAAAGTTTCATTTTATTTTTCTTTCTCCCCCTTTCCTGACCTTATGTGCTACATAATCCAGAAAATGATCCAGATGGGAAAGACATCGCCTTTGAAGCAAGAGGCAGGAGGAAGGAAGAAAGGGGCGCAGGATAAACCCCTTCTATCCAGCCGTTCGCCCTGGGGAGAAATCCTCCCCGCCTAAACTCTGTCCCACACGCGTGCTCAGGATGGTGTTGCGGGGTCTGCCTGAGGCAGAGGGAAACTCCGCTGATTGGCAGGATCCCTGAGCCCTCACCTCTCCCCTCCTCCTCCCCTGCACACGCATTTGGCATAAGCCAATGTGAGCAAGAGATCCACTTTCAGTGCTGAGTCTTGACATCAGGGCGTTCAGTGATGTCTTGCTCATCTGTTCTACATAATTTCATTAAGTCAATTTTAATTTAGTCAAATTGACAATGGGGATGGAGACCCAGAGTGACAGAGGTGTCAGGGCTTCCCTCCCATATGTTTTTAGCTACAACGAGCCCCCTCTGCCAGAGTAAGCAGATAAGGGAAGCTGTCACAGGTGGCATTGCCTGACCCCTTGGACATGTGCCTGGACCAAGGGCTCATGACCCTCCTGCATAGACAACTCAGCCTCCTGCTGGGTTTCCTTCCATTAGAGCTGATGGAAAGGGGATGAGACTGACATAAATTGAGCTCCTACTATGTTTCATGTGCTTTCACTTATATTGGCTCTTGTACTTTCCATAAAAATTCTGTGTGGGACACAATACATTTTACAGATGAGACTGAGACAGACAACTGTCTGTCTCATTTTACAGACAGACAACTGAGGCTCAGAGAGGCTAAGTGACTTGCCCAATGCCACACAGCTATTAGGTAGCAGAGCTGGGATCCGAACACTGGTCTGTCTGATTCCCAAATACACATTCTTTCTGCTGTCCCCTCACGAACTTGCCCCGAGGACTGGCAAGCATGAAAAAACCCATGCCTCACCTTTAGGACTCACCTGCTCTCTCTACTAGGACTGTAGGTTGCATTCAGGTGAAGATGAATTGCTCTGGGAGCCTAAGGGTGCATGGCATGGGCTGGAGTGTTTCCCGGAGGAAGAACCTGTCTCCAGGTATCACCTCACTGGAGACTTCACAGGACACTGCCACGGCTTTGCCCCTCCCTTGGCTAGCTGAGTTTTCAGCAGGCAAAAGGGAAGCTCTTGGGCAGGTACCTGATTGAGGAAACTTCCAGAGGAAGGTGGGGAATGGTGTTCTGAGAGGTTCAGAGCTGTGGGCAGGGGATTCCTGGTACCCTGTTCTTCTGAGACTGAAGGAGGTCCCTGCTTGGTGAGAGCTGCCTCTCCTGACGCTGGGATGCACAGCTGCCTCCTGTCTGGGAATCTCTCCCGCTGTGGCATCAACGCGCTGGGTGGTCAGTGTGGCTGGGGGCACCTGCAATCCTCCCGTTCTGTTTGAGTTTGCTTTAGACTGAGTACACATGAGACAGAGGCAGAGACCTTGTGTTTCATTTTTGAAAGGTGCCAACTGGTAGCAACGGCCACTGGCCTCGTAAACCTTCACTGTCACGTTAGCCGGGAGCTCCTCAGAACACTTAGAACAAAGGAACCGGCAGAGGAACAGAAGGAAATAGAACATCCGAAGCACTCAGAGAAACAAGAAGGAAGACAAGAGAGGAAAACGGAGGCCGTAGGTATCAGCTGTCACTGGAGTGCAGGGAGAAAGCCACAAAGATGGCTGAGAGCATCCCACTACCGACAAGCTCTCATGTGTCCCCTGGGGCAAACCTGCCTGTCACCCCAGGTTTGAGGATCTGATGAACCCTACTGGTCCCCAGCCCTTGTCCACAGTTAGCAGTGGGTGAGTGCAAGGAGTCTGCAGTAGGGCACCAATCCTGGTTCTGCACTAACCAGCTGTGGGACCCTGAGCGAGTAAGTCCCTCCCCAGGCCGGGCCTCTGTCTCCATCCATTAAAACAGAAAAAGGCCCCCACCCCCTCCCTCCATGACTCCTTCCAGGTCCAAAGCTAGGAGGTGTTCCCTATGTCTCCTGTTATAAATAGGGCCTAGACCCAACACATCCACCTTTGATCTTGGACTAGGAACTTCCCTCTCCTTGAAGCCTTGGCTACCCCACATTTCCAGGCTGCATGGGATCTCTGGGAATGTGTGCTATCAGCTAGGAGATGGGAGGAGGCTAGAAAGGGGTTCTAATAAATAATGTTATTTCTGGAAAGAAGCCTCTCCACCTGAAATCCATCCTACACTCCACTGACAGATGAACGTCCTAAAACAAAGGTCTGTTCCACACCACTCCTCTGCCTATGACTTCCATGGCTCCCCACTGCCCACCAAGTCACGTGCAAACTCACGAAAGGCCCTCCTCGATTTGACTCCACTTGCCTTTGTTTCCCTGCCACTTCCGTCCCTTCCCTGTGCCACCTACTCCTCCCATCTCTTCAAATCACACCCAACCCACAGGGTCCTTCTCAAATTCTGTATCTTCCAAGAAGATGTTTCAGACCAACTGGGCTTTGTACTGTGATTTTCTAAAAATGTGTCTGTCTCTTGTCCCAATACCAGGTCAGTGATGCCCCCAGGATTTCAGCAGAGTATTTGATGTGAACCTACCATTCTATGACTTTAAATGAATTGAACTAAAGGAGAATGAACTGGGTTCCTGGGGTCCAAAACAGCAGCTCTTAGAGGTAGGCAGAAAAAAGACTTGAGGAAAAAGATTTTGAGGGGTATAAAATGGTGTTTATGGGGATTCCCTGGTGGTCCAGTGTTTAGGACTCTGCGCTTTCACTGTCGAGGGCCTGGGTTCGATCCCTGGTCGGGGAACTAAGATCCCTGCAAGCTGCACGGTGAGGCCCCCCAAAAATGGTATTTAAGGGTCCTTTCCACCCTGAGATTTTGTGTTCTATGCCGAGCAGGGGTGCATTGCTTCAAGGCAGGCTCTTTAGTTTCCCGATAAATCTTGGACCCCTGGCCTTGGAGGTCCTGATATAGCTCTAGCATAGAAATGAGTCCATCATGCAGAGAAGTTTCTAAGTCAACACTTGGCTGAGGCACTGCTAGGAGGCCAGGGGAAGCTGAAAGCCTGGTGCTCCTGGTTATCCTGGTAGATGAGATGTCATCTCGGGAAAAGCCACGCATCCTGCCCCTACCCGCCCACAGCCGGTGCAGAGCCTTTGAGCCGGGCAGCTGCAGGCCCTCCGAGGGGAGGGGTTCAGGCAGCTGGGACTCCTTCCTGGGCCCCTTGGGTGGAGCCCTCCCTTCCCAGTGCAGGTGGAGGCCAGGGGCTCTGCCCGGAGGCTCTTGTTTTCCCCACCTGCCTGCAGTGCGGTCTGTCTGCTGGCGCCGCGGAGGCGTAGGGGCTGGGGGAATTTGATAAGCCAGAAGGCCGAGGCTGTCTCCCCACGATGTGAGCACAGCCTAATCCCTCCCTCCCTCCTCTGGGTGTACTGCTGAGATGCCCTGCCAGGCGGAGGAGCAGAAAGGAGCTGAGGCTGAAGTATCTGAAGGTTGCCAATAAATCAGGGAGATGCCCCGAGTCCTTAAGAAGTGTCCTTCTGAAACTCTGCTGCCCCTGACCTCGCCGCTGAGGTGGTGAGGCGGACACAACCCAGGCATATCCTCCAGACACTCGCGACAGAGCTGCCCGTCAGCGACTGGCAAAAGGTCAAGGGCAGCCTCAGGGCTCCTTCGCCCAGACTTGTGCCCTTGACATTCTCAGTGTGGTTCCCCAGTGTCCCTGCCTCCCTAGCTGCGTGGAAGCTTCTGTTCTCAGGGTTTGCCCATTATCTTCCTTGAGAAAAGGGTGGGAGGGAAGGAAGCTGGGTTGGGGGGCCCACCAGGTTTCAGGCAAGCTTGGGTTGGCACTGAGTTCCCCTTCCAACCTCTCCCTGGGAGACCAAACAAACGTTATCAGGGACTCAGAGAAGCTCCTGTCAAGGTCACTCTGCTCTGCCTGATGCTGTCTGTGCTGTCGGCCATGAGAAGCGGCTGTGCTGTCCAGCCCCTGCCGGCCCCAGGGCACTGCCCGGGCTCTGGACAAGCTCTCCAAGACAGCCCCATCTCCGGGCTGGAGATCACTCCAGCCTTCAGCTCCAGGACAGAAGGCCTCCAAGTTTCTGCTTCCCTCTCTGGTCTGTCCTTCTGTGATATTAACCCTTCCCCTCCCTGAAGTTTCCTCACGCAGAGAGTAGACCAAGCCATGAAAGCTCCCTTGTGATTCCTTCTCTTCTCGTGTGCCTGGGATCCCAGACCCCATGGCCACTGGGCAGCACAGGGAGATCTGAAATGGCTGGGTAGGAAGGGCCACCATAGGCCTCACCACCACCAATCTCAGCCATGTGAGGGGCTGAGCCCTGACTGTGTCCAGGGCCTGGTGCTACACCCTGGAGGCATGACACACTTTCTCTTTCAGGAAGTTTATCATCGGGAATTCCCTGGTCCAGTGGTTAGGACTCCACACTCTCATTGCTGAGGGTCTGGGTTCAATCCCTGGTCGGGGAACTAAAGATCCCATAAGCCATGCAGCACGGCCAAAAAACAAAAACAAAAAAAACCAGAGAAGTTTATCCTCTAGGCAGGGAGGAAGGATAGAAGCTAAATTTTAATACATGGGAACAGATGCTCAAGGGGTGTGACAGTACCTACTGGAGAATTAAAGGACCAGACCAGGCAGGGGCAGCCCCAGTAGCGAGTGTACCCCTCTCACCCTGAAATGCCTGGGTCTCCTCCTGGTCTCCTCCTCGCCACTGGGCCAGCACCCACTCACCTATGGCCCACTGCCCCAGCACCCAGGGTGACTGGGGTCACGGGAACAGGTGTTGGCAAGCCCCAGCTTTGTTTCCCTGCCTCCTTCGGTTTCTCTTACCTCCTTCCCTCTCCCCTTTCCTTGCGTGCCTATGCTCAATTCTCTCTCTCTTCAGCAGGAATATAATGTTCGGCTGCTTTCCACCCACTCTCTGAATGCTGCCAGCGAATAATGACTAAGGTGGTGGGTGGAAGTACAGCAAGTTGAGACCAATTTAGCAGTCCAGGGTGCCAGGAGGAGGGTGATTTAGCAGCAAATAGCTTTGCAAACAGCAAGGAGAGTGAAGATGTCCCCAAAGCCAACAGACCAGCGAGCCAAGTGCGCTGCCCTGCCCAGGTGCCCGGGGCCGGGATTGCCTCAGCCACCTGGCAGTCTGTGCATAAAGTTTAGGTCAGGCATGGAGCAGGGTTTGTCCTGAGACACTGACTGATTTTCAGAGCCATGCCCACCCCCAATCTCAGCTCTACTCTTGACACCTTTGAGAGACCCGTGTCCTTGTACACCCCTGGGGCTGGGAGTTTCACCTAGATGGGCCCCTCTTCTTCTAGTGGATGCTGGGGCCTGGGAGGATATGCAGCCCTGAAGCCCGAAAGACTGCCCTGGGCATGGCAGAAATGGAGGTTCTGTGGTCTTGGGGAGGGGGTTGCCCAAGCACACTGCCGATCATGCCCCAGAGAGAGGCCAACCCCGTGGACACAGGTGCGGAGTTTGCAGGGCCTGCCAGCCAGGAGCCTGAGGACTGGTGTTATGGGATGTGACTGCGAGTGTGGGTATCAGAGGAGAGCTTATCTGAGATGCAGAGATGATGAGAATGCAATGGGTGTGGGGTGTGTGTGTGTGTGTGTGTGTGTGTGTGTGTGTGTCTGCCCGCAACCATCTTGAAGGCAGTTATCTTCTCCCACAGTGATTAGCTGACATGGAAGCAAATCTGCGGGCGATCTGGGGAGGGCAGCTCTTTACTGCCTTCGTTCCAGACACTGAAAGAAGCCCACATCATATCTGTTCAGACAACAATTTGGCCTGTCACTTAGTAAGAAAAATCACCTCTCTGTTGGATTGATAGGACAATTAGTTTTAGTTGTTAGTGCGCTCTCTCTCTCTCTCACACACACACACACACACACACACACACTGTCCTCTGTCTCTTCTACCCTCCTTTCGATGATCCTCACTGCACCTTCTTGCCACCTTCCCTCCATCCAATTCTGTCCTCATCTGGGCGGCAGCCCCCATGTGTGATCACCTCCCAAGTCTGGTTTCCACACTGCTTACGTTACCAGCAAAGGGCCTGCTAATCCCTTTTTAGTTTGGGACTTATTTGCATATGGATAAGATGGAAACACTGAATTAGATTATGGAATAAAGTTTGCTATTCTAATGAAATGTCGTTAATTCAGATTCTGTGAAGACAAAATTTGCATAATTTCACTGTGCCGTGGACTAAACCTTATGAGTTGGCTAGCTATAAAGAGAAAGAACCGACATAGGATACATTTCATTCCTTAAAGTAAGTCTCAAGTAGAGATCCCATTATGCCAGATACTTTCCTAGTTTATCATTTACTGAGCTTAACCTATATGCCTAACAAGTGCTTAGGGATAAGAAGGTGGCGCGGGGGGGGGGGGGGGGGGCACAGAAAAAGGGAAGAAAACTCTCTAAGACTCTCATCAAGCTTGAATTGAATTATAATAATTATGGAAGAAATCGAGTTCTTGTAATTTTAAGAATCTCTTTTCTTCTGCACTTTAAACACTTGTCAACAATTCATTGAACCTAAATCCATTTAATGAGGCCTAATGGTTGGGTGGTTACAGCCCCAACGGGGAGTCAGGATGGCCTGATTCAAATTCCAGCATTCCACTTAAAGTCTTGGGTGAAACCCCTTTACCTCTGACAGGCTCACTCAATTTTCTCATCTGTCAAATTGTTGAAGAAACCTGAGTTGTAACTAATAATATTGATAATAATAATGTTCCTTTTAAAATTAAAAAGCGTGACTAAAATCACTACAATAGGAAGCCTAGGGATGGTTAGGCCGTCTGGTGGGAGTCTGTGTCCGGCAGGAAGCAAGAAAGTGAGAGAAGCAGGATGGAGATCGCATATACAGAGGCAGCTTTGCCAATCGGCCGCTAGAAGCCCAACTACACCCCTGCCTAACTTTGGCTGACACATCCCTGCCCACTTTTCTGGACCCTGGGAGGGGGCCATCCATGGCCAAGCTGCACACTTGTTCGGCTGGAGGCAGTTATAAGAGGTGAGTGACCACCCACCCTGCATTCCCCAGCTCTGTCTGGTCCGGGTGGCTGGCCAAGGCGGGCAGAAGGAGGTAACGGGCCCCTTCTGGGGCTCCCCTTGGAGAGAGAGAGATCCATCTGCTTGGTTCTCAGTTTGCATCTGGGAGCCGTGACCTTGCTGCTGCTATGCTTCCTCTCTAAAGGGAAGGTATAAATCCCTTCCTTAGGTTCAACTTCAAGGTTCCGTTCTGGCCATCTCCACCCTGGAGAGTTCTAGCTTACCTCCCCTCCTGGGAAGCAGCTGCTGTGTTCAAAGTTACCATGATCCAGTTTTCCATGTACTTGTCACTGATTCGTGGGGGCTGGTTCCTCTTCAATCCTCATCACAAGTTTTAGTCTCAAACTATTATTTAGCCATTTTGTTTATCCCCCATCTCCCTGGCACCTTGCATGGCTAAGACCTTTAGTGTAAAGAGTGAAATGCGGAGCTTTTCAAACTTGAGCGATGATCTTTGAAAGGAAAACGAAAATTGTCACGGACCCCTGAGAAGGCATGTGAAATCCTGATATGAGAAATCATGGGGTGGTGCAAAGGGCACGGGAAGGGAGTCACCGGACTCTGAACCGTGCGACCTTGGGCAAATCACAAGCCAGATGACCTCCCCAAACATGGTAGCAACTCACACTCCCAACAGCGCCGTGAGAATGTCCATCTCAGAACAGTGGTTTTCAAACTGCAGCAGCACAAAGATCTATTCAAAAGCAAACTCAAAGACTTCACCATGTAAATCTCCTAAAGATTCCTCAGGCAGTTGGATACTTTTTTGTTGGCCAAATCCCAGAAACGCCTCACCATTGCCCTGGAACCACTGCCCCCTGGGATTCCAAGTGCAGGATTTTAAAACCCCAAATCTACATCACATCTAGCACTTCCCACTTGTATAATTGTACTTCTCGGTCGATGGACCTGGAGATAGAGTGCGTAGGTTGGCAGGGTGGGTGGAGGCTGGGTTTTCTTTAGGCTCCCGAACTATTGGAGGCAGGAACCAGGATGGAGAAGCCCCGTCTAGGCAGAGACCCTGAAAGCGTTGGCCCAATAATAGCAGCAGGAAGTCAGAGGTCACGCCAGCAAAGTGTCCCCAGGCAGAAATCTGCTGCTAGGAAAAGTGCTCTCACCAAGAGTCTCTGACAGCTCTTTTCTCTCCCATTACTTTATTAAACATGCATTTCCTAAGGGATTCCTCCTAGCACCCAAACACCACTCTGAGCTGGGAATTCACGACAAGATCTCTGCCTCTAGGAACTTTGGAGGCTCTTCAGGGGCCCGTGGGTAAATGCCAGGAGAGCAAGGAATGACGGTAGGACCTCAGAGAAAGGCATGTGACCCAGACTTAAGGAGAGAAGAGGGGACAGGTTCTTGGAGGAGTCGATCCTTATGGTTAAAACCTGAAGTGCAAGCAGGGGCTGGCTGGGTGGAGGTAGAGGAACAGGGAAAGAATATTTTGCACAGAAGAAACATGTTCAAAAGTAGCAGAAGAAAGTGGAAAGAGTCAGGGGCAAGGCTGAGCTGAGTGCAAACCCTTGCTCCCCCATTTCCTATCCTGGCGACGTTATTTAAGTCTCTTCCTCTAATAATCATACATACCCTGTGGGGCTGTGCTGAGCATTGAAGGAGATAATGAAAAAAAAGTACTGGACACACAGGGTACTTAGTGAGGGGTATTAAGTGTTGCTAAATAGTCCCCATTACACTAGTCTGTAAGCTGCATAAACACGGGTTTGCCATCATCACCTCCTTGGTCTCTGTAGACTCACTTTCTGCCCCAGAGCCTTGCATTTTGTAGGCACCCCATGAATATTTATTAAATGAATGTGGAAAAAGTGCAAAGGCATATACATACATTTTGGGGAGTAGAAAGCCATTTTCCCATAGCTGGAGCCCATCCACCTCTGTCCCCATACAGGCAGACACGTGGTTTCTCGAAATGGCACGGTACCTCTTTCCCCCACACACTCCCAGTGCACTGGCTCTCCCCAGCCTCCAGTGCACAGCGGCACCCCTTTGACGGCAGCCAGCCCGACACACATCTACCTGGACACACAGGCAGACCAGACGAGGGGCTCCTCCTACAGACAGACAGACGCACAAGCTCAACTATTCAAACAGGTTCTACCTTGTGAATCGCAGAGGCTGCCATAAATGTTAATTAAAAAAAACCCCACCATCTCAAATGTCCCATCCTCCTTCTGGCTCACACGCTGATACCTTCAAAGAGACACCCTTCTTTCTCCACCTGAGTTTCTTCTAATTGCCGGCAGAGCGAGTGTCCCACGTTCACATCTACCCAGCTGAGCCCTTTGTGCCTGGGGAGTCCACTTGCTACGCCTGACTTTGCTCCCATTAGCTGTGGACCTCGGGAAAGCCCTGCTGCTCTGGGCCCTCACTTTCTTCACTGGCAGAACACAGAGAGTCAGCCGTGCTTCATGCTCACCTGGTAGTTATGTCACGAGAGTAAAGGAGATACCAAATGAGATAACATCTATGCTGCTGTGCAGAAAACACCTCAAGAAGAAAGGCGCTGGATAAGTACAAGGTGTAAACCCCACACCTGATTAGTGTGTACGCTTCTGTCCACAGACTTCACCTACAGACCGTGCTCTCTTCCACCCTTGAACGCAAACAGCCTTCCTTCCCGTAAATGCTGTCTCAGATACCCATCTTCATGTGCGTACATATATACATATACTTCCAACACCTGTATGTTCCTCAGCGTGTCCAGGGAAAATTGTTTTTGAACTTAGAGGAAGCTCAGGTTACAAACGCTCTCTTGCCCCTACCTACAGGCTCTTTTGCTGGGTCTCTGGTGCAGGAAGAAGCTCATCTCTCTGTGGCTGGGCATCTCAGCCCCCATGATTAGGCTGCACTTCCTCCCAAGGGCTCTGCAGAGCTTGGTACCTCCTCAAACTTGCCAGCACCCAAGACCAGAGCAGAGGGGCTGGTGGCAGCGAGAGGATGTGGATGGAATGGAAGGACCCAGAAACTTCAGACGCTCAGCGCCCTAAGTACTCCTTGTTCCTGGGAAATCGAGGACCCTGAAGCTAAAGAGTCTGCAGCACTTTCCTAGGCATGACACACCCATGGGCAAGCAAAATGCTCATGTCTTTCAGTTTAGTCCTTTCCACCTGCAGGAGGAAGGGGAAAGCCCTTGGTGTTTTGGTCCTGTTGCTGCTGAGTTGTGTGCTCTAAAGGCTGGAGATAAGCATGTGGAAGGGTGTGTGTGTGTGTGTGTGTGTGTGTGTGTGTGTGTGTGTGTAGGGGTGGGGAGAGGGTGAGGGGCTGGCTGCCTGCGGTGGGTGAGAGAAAGAAATGAATGTGGTGTGTGTGTAGGTGTGAGACTGTGTGTGTGTGTGTTGCTTTGGCTGAATTGCTCCAGCGGGCCAGGTTCATCACCTCCGCTCTATCCACCTCATCCCCTGTGACCTATTCCTTCAGTGAAACAATCCAAACCTCTAACTGCATCCGTGTTCCCACCACCAGTGCAGACACGGCCCACCTCCAAAGTTCCAGACAGCGAAGTTCAGTGGCCAGGCCCCAGCTGTCAGACCCTCACGCACACCTCCAGCTTCCTCATCTCTGGACATCGGTGTCACCCAACACCTATGCCCCCCCCAGATCAGATTCTGGGCTTGGAGTAGATAAACCCCGTCTGCAGGAGACGGAGACAAAGACGGAAGGACGGACGCACCCTCCTTTCTTCCGGGCTGGTACCAGACCCGCCGCACGCGCCCAGACAGAGGGGAGACCCTGACAGTTACATGCGGAGACAAAGACACCTGGACAGACGCCGGCACAGACAGACAAAGACCGACGGACGCGCTGGCACGCCGCGGGGAGCGCAGTTTCCCCGGAGCTGGGGCGCCCTGTCGGGGCCGTACACCCTCCTCTGGAGGGAGCGAGACCCTTGTCCACCGCACCTTACCTGCCCCTGCGCCTGGGGCTGACTTCAGGTTTTGTTTTTTTTTCAGTGCGTTTTGCGATGCGCTCCCGTCTTTCTTCTCCCAGAGCTGCCGGGCCGGGCGGGTACCGCGGCTGTTCGCGGCTCCGGCTAGCTGGACTAGGCGGGCAGAGAAACTTTCGGCCTCGCCGCCCTCCCGGCGCCCGCCCGCTCCCGGCGCGCCGGCCTCCGCGCGGGTCCCGGAGCCGCGGGCTGGCGGGAGGGCAGGGCGGGCCGGGCGGGCCGGGGCGGGGTCGGCGCCGCTCATTGGCCAGGGCGGGCCGGGGCTGGGCTGGGCGGGGCCCGCGCCGGCACCGCTCATTGGCCAGGCGCTGCCGGCGGCTCGTCCTTGCGGCTCGGCGGCCTTTGTTCCCAGCTGACAGCTGGGGTTGCTCTCTCCGGCTCGCCTGCATCCGCCTCCCGCGCGGGGTCCCGGCTCCCCCAACTCTCCGATCTCAGCTTCAGCACATCCCTGTGGGCAGACCCGTCTGCTCAGTCTTTTTCCTCCCCCTCTTTCTCTTTCCCCATTCCTTCTTTTTGTCCTTTTCTTCTTATTTCCCCCCTTCTTTTTCACCCCCTTCTTTTTATCACCCCTTCTTCTTACAAGTTTCATTTTCCTAGCACCATCTCCCCACTCCAACCCCCAAACCCTGCAAAAAGGCTGGACTTCTAGCTTCAAAGATGGCACCAGCAGCCTAGTGAGGGGCATTGGTTCACCGTGCCTGGATTGCAGATTGGAGCCTAGACCACTGGCACTCCCACTCCGAAGACAATTCAAAGGCAAAGGTTTCCAGCTCCCTCCCAGGGACTGAGTTTCAGGTGAAAGCTGAGGCCTGTTTATAGATAGTAATCTTACGCAGTAACTTTCTAACGCTATCATTTTCTCTACCACCCTCGCTTTCAACTTCTAGCATTTGAGCTAGGAGGGAACCTAACCTTACAAGCTTTGGTTGGACAAAGGGCCAGTTAAGTGGGGTTCCAGGTGCTGCATGAGGTTCGGGTCCTGAGGGTGCACTAAGGCTAATCCGTTAAAACCAGGCATGGCTCTGCCCAGGGAGTGTCAGACGGGGGAAGACTGAGGTGGCTGACTTCTGATTATAACTAGAATGGGGGAAGACAGCCTGAAGGGAAGTACACCATTTTGTTTCTGCCACCCCTCCACTCAAACCCTCCAGGGCAGCGGTCCCCAACCCCCAGGGCAGCACACATATGCTGTGTGGATGGATGTGGCACAAGAGGCATGGATGGAGCTTTAAAAAAAGGAGCCATCATTCTACCTGGGATGATCAGAGAAGGTGTGAGTAAGGATTGCATTTTAGGTCTCAGATTTTGACAAAAAGAGAACAGCTTTTTGAATGAGGGATGAGTGTACACAAAGGTGGGGAAGAAGTGCTGTTCAGAGGAGGCTGAGTAGCCTTGGGGTTGACACATAGAAATTGTAGTATTACTTGTAATAGCTACCATGTGTATGTATTGAGTTGGCCAAAAAGTTTGCTCGGGTTTTTCTGTAAGCTTTTGGGAAAAAATGAACGAACTTTTTAGGCCTGTTAGGAACCGGAACACACAGCAGGTGAGTGGTGTGCAAAGGGGCAAAGTTTCATCTGCTGCTCCCCATCGCTCGTATTACCACCTGAGCCATCCCCCCGCCAGCCCCTGTCCATGGAAAAATTATCTTCCACGAAACCGGTCCCTGGTGCCAAAAAGGTTGGGGACCACTGCTCTAGGGGATCCTCACTATCTCCAGTTCTTGACTGTGAAGACTCCATCTCTCAATTCCAGGCTTCCTGGGAGGCAGCAATCCATGAGGTTTAAGAGGTCAAACAGGCTCTGCTACTTATCAACTGTATGACCCTGAGCCAGTGCCTTAACTTCCTTATATGTCAGTTTTTTTCCTTTACAAAATGGGGGTAACAATTCCCAGAATGTAAACTCCCTGAGGGCAGGGACTTTCTCTTCTGTTCATGGCCGAGACACTTGGTTCGTTTTGTCCACACATGTATCCCCAACACCCAGAACTTGGTTGGCACATAGTAGGCACTCAGTAAATATTTGCTGAATAAATGAATTTCGTGTTTATAGATCTGTTGTGAGGATTAAACGAGAATCCCTAGTAAGTATTGGGTTGGCCAAAAAGTTCGTTCGTTTCCCCCAAAAGAGCTTACAAAAACCCGCACGAACTTTTTGGCCAACCCAATACATACACATGGTAGCTATTACAAGTAATCCTACACTTTCTCTGTGTCAACCCCAAGGCTACTCAGCCTTCTCTGAACAGCACTTCTTCCCCACCTTTGTGTACACTCATCCCTCCTTCGAAAAGCCGTTCTCTGTTTGTGAAAATTTGAGACCTAAAATGCAATCCTTACTCACACCTTCTCTGATCATCCCCGGTAGAATGACGGCTCCTTTCTCTAAAGCTCCATCCATGCCTCTTGTGCCACATCCATCCACACAGCATATGTGTGCTTGCTTGCGTGGTGGTTGTGGCTATAGGGCTGGCATTCCCTGGAGCTTGAGCTATCTGGGGTCAGGTACTGGATTCTACATCTGCCTCCAGGGATAGATGTGGTACCTCCACACATGAGAGTTTCTCAGTAATATTCGCTGAATGGGTTAATATAGATCAAACATCTCAGCACCTTCAAGAAAGGGTAGATTCTTGGAAGGCAGAGTAAGGGACCCAGGGGTCTTCAGACTTCGATCAAACTAATTTTTGTGTCTTCAGATGTGGAGTTCCATGAAAGGGGCAGAAGGATTCTGGAGGCCTGCTCCTGGTTCTGGCCTTACCACTGACTATGTAAATGCTTTTGGACAAGCCATGTCCCCGGCTCGGCCTCAGTTTCCTCACCTGCAAAGTGGACAGTTTGGATGAAACTCTTTAAGGGTCCTCCTCTAGCACTGATGTACTGTGGTTCTGTCAGAGACATTCTAGGCAGACATTCTAGGGTTTGACACACAGCCCTCTTAGAAGGAATGAGTAAGGCAAAGGGTCTGGGCAGAGTTTTGGTGTGTGTGTGAGGGGTGGAATCCAGAAACAGTATGGAAGAATAGAAACACCCTGTGCAGGGGCTGCTTCAGAGATAAAGTGGGGTATATGGACAGTGGGAGTGGAAGTAAGGAAGCAGAATGGGAGAGGAGAGCTGTGATGGTACAGCGTGTGTGTGTGTGTGTGTGTGTGTGTGGTCACAAGAGCCTCAGGAATGTGGACTCCAGAAGTACAAGGCCACAATTAGCTTCCTGATTCAGCTGTTGGGTATGGTAATGCAATGCCTGGGCGTGTCTGCCCCTAAAACCACTGGTGGGATTCTCATTGTGGCTCCTCTTTCTTTGTCTAGTGAAAGAGTGCTGCCCTTCTAGGCCCTGGGTATTCCATTTGGCCCTCTGCATCACGCAGGCTCTCCCTTGCCTGAGCTGAGTCTAGAAAGCTGGGTCACAAAGTATGTTCTTATAAAAAATTCCCTGCCGGGAAGAGATATGGGAACATATGTATATGTATAACTGATTCACTTTGTTATAAAGCAGAAACTAACACACCATTGTAAAGCAATTATACTCCAATAAAGATGTTAAAAAAAAAAAATTCCCTGCCATCTTCACCTGCTCATTACCTGAGGTCCAAGTAGCTTACTGTTCTAGCTTATCATTCTGTTATTCATCTCTAGGACCTCAGATCGGCCACAGAAGACCAAGCCCATGGACCAGTTAACCCAGCAGCTTGTCTGATCTAGAAACACCTCTGCTTTTTTCAGTGTACTTTTTTTTTTTTTTTTTGGCTGTGTTGGGTCTTTGTTGCTGCGCTCGGGCTTTCTCTAGTTGCAGCGAGCAGGGGCTACTCTTTGTTGCAGAGCACGGGCTCTAGGGCGTGCAGGCTTCAGTAGTTGTAGCACGCGGACTTTTAGTTGCTCCGTGGCACGTGGGATCTTCTGGACCAGGGATCGAACCTGTGTCCCCTGCATTGGCAGGCGGATTCTTAACCACTTTGCCACCAGGGAAGTCCCTCAATGTACTTTCTCCTATCACAATTTAAATAATTGCCTGACTTTTTGTTTGTCTTCAACTCTTCTGTAAGTTTCTTGTTCAAAGACCAACATCTTTTTTGTTCAATATTGAATCCCCAGCACATTGTTGGTACACAGCAAGCACTCAGAAAGTACTTAAATAAATTCCATGGTGGAAGGCAGGATGATGTTGCAGAGAGAGGAATGAACTCATATACAAAAGATTCACATCTATTCCCACTTCTTCAAACTTGTGGTCTTGTCACAACCTTTTTGAGATTCAGTTTGCTCATCAGTGAAATGGGCATAATAACATTTGCCCTATCTGTCTTGTGGCAGTGACACAAATATGAAAAGAATTACTGACGTCGGGCTTCCCTGGTGGCGCAGTGGTTGAGAATCTGCCTGCTAATGCAGGGAACACGGGTTCGAGCCCTGGTCTGGGAAGATCCCACATGCCACGGAGCAGCTGGGCCCGTGAGCCACAACTACTGAGCCTGCGCGTCTGGAGCCTGTGCCCCGCAACGGGAGGGGCCGTGATAGTGAAAGGCCCGCGCACCGCGATGAAGAGTGGCCCCCACTTGCCGCAACTAGAGAAAGCCCTCGCACGAACCGAAGACCCAACACAGCCAAAAATAAATAAATAAATAAAGAAAGAAAAATAACAAGTGACAAGTGTTGGCAAAGATTTGGAAATATTAAAAAAAAAAAAAAAAGAAGTACTGATGTCAAAGTTGGTAAGAAAAGTAAAAAATGTTAAATAATTGTTTAATATTATTTCAAGTCTAAAAATTCAGGGCCTTGGGTTGGGAGGTAAGAAAGGCTGACTATATTTAACTGAGGCTGGGTAATCTCCAAAAGTAGGCAAGAATATATTATAATGCTAGAGAATTGAGAAAAGCTTTAAAGAATCAACAGGCTGCCACTACTTCTATCTTCAGCTACCCCAGGAAGGTAGAGGAAGGCTGGTTTTCGTGTAGGCCAAGCCAGTGCTTCCTGATCTTAGAGGATGCCTAACCAGTATCCTGTCTCCCTCCAGGGTAGAAAACAGTTGCCCTGGAGGTTAAACTCTTATAACCAGAATTTACGTTTCTTACCTGTATGTCCCTGGGCACCTTGCATCTCTTATCTCTGGATATCACTAAACTCCTTTGCTTTGGGAGGGACATCTCTTCCTTGACTTCTCTGGGTGTTAAGAAAACAAATTAGATAAAATGCAAGTAGTGTTTCTCCTTTCCTAGAAAGTACTTCATGACTTTCAGAAATTGTTTAGTGATCATTATCACCATCATTATCATCGGTGGCATTATTATCTATAACTTCATTCTGAGTACTTAGCCTATGTTCAGGTTCAGGAGACCACGGAAGTTGTAGACAGAACAAACACTCCTTGATGCCCTGGGGAGAACTTGCTGACCTCAGAATGCCTATCCCGGGATGACTCAACTCCACTAAGATGCTCAAGTTACTTTAAGAAGTATGTCCACCCCACTCTTTCACTGAAAGGAAAAAAGAGTCAAAGACCAAGATAGGAAGTTGGCCCAGCCTCACTGGGACGCCAAGGTCTTAAGGCATGGGTCCTGTACCTGCCTAAGCAACCACGTGACTGATACAGTACGTGATGTGCTTTGGTTTGGGCAGTGTAGACCACAGGCAGGCAGCATTCCCCTGAGCAGAGAATAGTAAACCAGCCACCTTAGCTAATGCAAAGGACTCAAGAGGCACTAACTAGCTTCCAGTGCGAATAAGCTTTGTTCAGCCACCAGCTGACAAGGCTCATAAGATAACTGTTTAGCAAACCTTTCAATGTAAATGCAGGGTTAAACTAGATTATGGAAAAACAAGAAGGAAGTGTTCTGATTTGATTCCGCCCAACCCAATACCATTTTCAATAGGACGCCATAGGCTGTTTCTAATTCAACAACCTTGCTCTGAAAGGTTCTGGGCTATCACCTGTTATGCAATCTATCTCTTCCAGGGTTTGGACTAGTTTGTCTAAAACTGTGAAACAGGCAGATGTTTCCACTTAAAAGTAATAGAAAAGCTTGAATCAAACTGGTTTAAACAATAGGAAGAAAATCTCATGAATGAATAAATGAAGTGATCAGCTCCCTGGTTAGTTCATACCGTGGCTTCACAATGTCATCAGAGATCATGTCTCTCCATCTCCCGGTTTGCTATCCTCAGAGTAAGGGCTTTGCCCTCAGGACGATTGCTTCAGGACTACAGGCTGGATCTATCAGTCCAGTTGTCACACCCAAAACCAGCAATGCTCTGAGGATTAAAGGACCTTTGTTTCTGCATCTCTTTCCTAGGATCAAGAAAACCTTTCCTGGAAGGCTCTCTGCTGACACTGGACAGGCTTAGCCACATCGGCAAGCAATCATTGGCAAACTCAACGAGATTACTTTGACTGGCTTTGACCAAAGGGTTAGAAGTGGAATAGATATTGGGATATACCTATATCTCTTCAAGGGAGAAGGGGGAAGCTATTGAGAGAACTAACAATCATTGCTTGTCTGTTACGTACCTCAACTTTGCTGGACATTTTATCTACAGTATTAGATATTTAGTATTAGATATTTATCTACTTAATTGTAGAAATCATTATTTCTATTTTCCAAGTGAAAAAATTGCAGCTCAGAGTGGTTAAGTAATTTGCCCCAAATCCCACCACTAGTAAGTGGAAGACAAAGGACTGAAATGCAGTTCCATCCAAAGCCTTTGCTCTCTCTACTCTTCCCGGCCATCTCTGTAGAGTTGATGCATCTCAGCTCTACCCAAGGCTAGAGAACCCCCACAATGAATTGGAGCCTTCCAGAACCACTGTAAGCACAGGAGATAAAGTAGTTTCCCGTCCACCATCAAGTTTCAACTTCTTTCTTAGCATTTCTACAGTGTGCCTCTTCCTTACCTGTGTATCCCTTTTTCTCCCTCTTTCCAACAGGTATGTCTCCTCATTTCCACATGGCCTCCTCACCTCCATCAAGGCCACGTCCGCCTCCGTGCCCTTGTCTTCCTTCTAGCCAGAATGGAAGTGTCTTTCAAGGCCCTCCCCAAGCTCTGACCCAGCCCTCCTTCATCCCCTACTCCCACCCCACCGAAGTCCTATTGAATCATGCCACATCCGTGTCCTGATCTTCTTTCCTCCATTGTGCACTTTGTAACTTGTGCTTTATTGTTTCAGGTGAATGCATCTCATTTTCCTACTAGATTTTTAAGTGGTCAGCTCCATGCTTGGCCCATGATAGGCCCTGCACAAATATTTAATGACTAAATAAGGGCAGGGACCACCTCTTAGTTTTCTATCTCCCTCATAACACTCAGCCTGCTGCTGCATGTGGGTGGTGAATAATGGACTAATTGGCTTTGGGCTAATTCCTCCCCAGGGCTGAGGAATGACACGCAGACAAAGAAGTTGGCATGACCTTTGTCAGTTCTGAGGGAGGCCTTTGGTAAATGGGCCCTGTCTAGCCCACATTTGCTTGTAGCCCTAAACTCATTTAAGCAAGTAGAGCATATGAGACCATGACTTCTGGGAAATCATTTAGCTCCCCTATGGAGAATGTTGGCACGCTCATTTCCTCCCCCCAGGGGGGGAGAAAAAAATAGCAGAGAGGCTTTTGAGACCCTGTGTGCTGAAATGGAATTTACACATTTACTCAGTTGTTTCTGAGGAAGCGGCTCTGGGAGTCCTAGACTGAAAAGGCTGACGCTGTCCCCTCAGAGTTGGTGAGATCAAGACCGGTCAGCTGGGACCTGCCCTGGGCTTGGGCTCCTGCTGGCCTACCTGGCTTTCTAATTAAATCTTCCAGGTCACCCCACTCCTCAGTTAGCACTGCCATTCTTCCCTCACGTCTTCTGGTATTGACTTTACTCCCTTCACTTTGTGTATAAAATTCTCTAGGTGTTGACCCTATATTTTGCCTTTGTTCCCAGACTGACTGTATTTCTTACACGTTGACCATTTCTTCTGCTTTTGTTACCAGACTGATTGAGAAGGCCTCCATCTCACCAGCTGCAAAAATAGAAGAGGAGAGGAGGGGGACAGAGAAGGGAAGGTAGCAGGTGGTTGTACCAGGTACAACCAGGTCTGAGGTTGCTTCTGGCATTTTCCGACCCTGTTTACCTAAGGTTGCTGGGAGCAACAAAGAAGGACGGTTGCAGCTACCAAGAGAGCACTTTGGTGGGAAGAGGCTCCTGGTAATCTTGGACTAATTGTGCCTGTGAAGGAGCCTCAGTTTGCTTGAGGTTCCCTAGTACCACACCTGCCTCACAGTGCTGCCGTGAGGGTGTAACGCGTCAACACTTGTGCGGTGCCCAGCCCAGCATCCATCCTACAGGCAAACCCTTCAGCTGCTGTTGTTCTCTGTGCCACCTCCCCTCCCCCCATCAGAAACCCAGGGCCTTTTCTACCCTATTTCTTCCAATTAGAAATGCCCTCATGATTTGGCCTGAAGGCCATTCAGCATGGTGAAGTGGAAAAGAGAACAGCATTTTGAGTCTACAGACTGGAGTTGGAGACTTGGGTTTGAATCAGACTCTGCCCTCAGTCGCTGCGTGACCTTGGCCAAGTCTCTTGCCCCCATATCCTCTGTTTCCAACACTTTGGAGTGATATGAACAATATAATTCCACAGGGAGGGATGCAGAAAGAATGTACAGATGATTAAAATAACATCTCCTACAATTCTGGGGGTACCGTGACTGTTACGAAAGAGCACTTCACACTAGGGTGAACATGACTCCTTGACAACTTAGGGCTGCTTCCTTCCTGCTCCACGTCCCACCCCCTTCCCTAAGGTCTGAATTGTATCACAGAAGATAACCAGCCTCAATGTGTGAGTCAGAGGACACTTCCTGGCACAAGCAGTGGGCACAGGAGGTGCTCGGGTGGACGATGGGACGCATCCCGTTCTTGAGATCCTGAGGTTAGGTTCCGAGCAGAGCTGCAATGCCGAGGGGGAAAGAAGTAGCTGGAAGTTAGGGGGGCAACCAGGGGAACGGGTCCAAAATGGCAGCTTGAGAGGAAGTGGCCGGCTGCCTGTTCTGGAACCTTGCAGAGCAGTGTTTAGAATGTTCTCTCTCATTAATCCTATTTAAAGTCTGGCTGCTGAGAGGGAAGTGGAGAGTCCTGTTTCAACTTGCAGCGATGCGGTTCCCTGCCACCCCCGCACTGCAGGGCCGAGCCCGGCGCTGGGAGGGGGAAGGGGCTCTCTGGGGACACCTCTGCTGGCTCTCACAGCCTCTCAGAGGAGCTTCTCAGGCTTCCCCTCCCCTGAGACCTGCATTTCATTGGCCTGCCCCTGGCCCTAATCTGCGGCGAGGGAGGGGCTGCTTGCTAAGACGGCAGGAGGTGTAGACTGGCCGGCCGCTGCTCTGGTGAGGAAGGAGTGCTGGAGAAGGCGAAGAACACGTCATTGATGTGCAGGTGGGGGAGGGAGGGACAAAACAGCGGGGGCTCTTGTGCAAGAGTGCCTTCCGGGAAGGTCCCTCTCCCTCTGGGCATAGGGAGGTTTCTAACTGCTTGAAAAGCTAAGAACAAACATTCCCAGCTTCTCTCTTTGAGATTCTCATGGAAGAGCCAGGACTAGGGAAAAGGGGCCTCCCTGGCCTTGAAAAGGAAAAGTGTGAGTGAACCTACCACTAATAACATAGGGCCAGCCTTTTGCAGAGGGAGAATAATGGACAGTGTTCACCTCTGTGGTATTATTTCTGGGAGACCAAAAAGAGACTTCCTAAATGTATCCCTGTGAATGTGAGTCAATCCTTGAGATTCATGTATGGACAAAACAACTTCTAGTGTTGTTGTCCAAAGACCAGAGTTCATGGGTAGCTCTTTACTAGCTGCATGACCATGGATGTCATTTAACCTCAACTGATTATCTGTAAAGTGGAGAGTCTCCCCCTCCTCCCCCCCACATCTGACATACATCTCACCGGGGTGTCACCAAGACCAAATCATGTGACAGTGTGAAAGTGCTTTTATTTATTTATTTTATTATTTTTTATTTGGTTGTGCCGGGTCTTAGTTGCGGCAGGCAGGCTCCTTAGTTGCGGCTTGCCAGCTCCTTAGTTGTGGCATGCATGTGGGATCTAGTTCCCTGACCAGGGATCGAACCTGGGCCCCCTCCCTTGGGAGTGTGGAGTCTTACCCACTGTGTCACCAGGGAAGTCCCATGAAAGTGCTTTTAAATTGAAAGTCACTATATACACGTGGTGGGTCCATCCCCTTCACTCAGACAGACTTTCCTCCTGCCTCAGACAGAGTTTAAGCCCATAGCTTGTACTTGTTGCCCAGTATTCTGATAAGCTGCAAGAGCCAAACGCTGAAATTTCACAACAGAGACAAGCTTGCTCTCCTGGTTACTTCTTCTTGTTCTGAGGACCCTTTCTTTGCCTGGGCCTCTCTTGGGTTGTCTGAGAAGGTGCCATGAGAAAGGTCAGAGCCTTTCCTAGCAAGACAGGCCAGGGTTGAAAGGTCTGCATGCCATGATCCTAAAAGTGAATTGGGAGTAGAGTCAACCCATGGGAAAGACAGAATCATCAGAAGGTGTCTGAAGATGTAGGAGCAAGAGTAATGTGCCAATAGGAAACCATATTTGTAAGCTTAGGTCCAGCACTGGTGAGGCCAAGGTATTTTATAAAAGCACTTAATGGTTTTGTATCTTAGTTTTCCTTCTCAGTTAAATAGGGATCATTAAAACCCATCTCGTGTTTCCCATTTGGCTTTACATGAGGGTGACAGGGGATTGTGAATGAAAGGCTGCAAATGTAAGGTTATTTAGACCCCTGGGATTGTTAGGCTGCCCTTGATCAATGCCCATTTGGCGGTGCTCTTGCTGTCTTGAAGCACAGCCAACTTCACGATGATTTGCATTTAAACTCCCATCATGCCAGGCACCATTCTCGTTGCCTTGAAAGCACTAAAGCAGTCGGGTAGATAGAATATGTTATTTTTTAGCACTTAAAAGTAAAAAGCAAAAAAAAAAAAAAAAAAATCAATGTGAGCATAAAGGGATAATTTAACAGGATTGTGCTCATGAGGGAAGGGAAGACATATATTAACTTCTACTCAAGTGGAACTTAACATTTACGTAGCAAGTGAAATCACCACAACTAAAAAAACAAGTTAACAGCCCTATTATCACCAGGCAGGGAAACAGAGAGAAGTGCAAACTATCTCTA
The DNA here is from genome assembly GCF_009873245.2 of Balaenoptera musculus. Taxonomy (NCBI): domain Eukaryota; kingdom Metazoa; phylum Chordata; class Mammalia; order Artiodactyla; family Balaenopteridae; genus Balaenoptera; species Balaenoptera musculus. The sequence goes on along the minus strand of NC_045790.1, from coordinate 17,841,499 downwards.
AGATGTCTAGGGGGATTTGAGGAAAAACACTCTTGTTTTAGACTGACAGAATCTTGGCCTGGGCATCAGAGATGTGGTCCTTCAAGATTCCCTTTCTCTCAACAGAGCGGAGACAATATATTTGTAGAGCACTTTATACTTTTGAACTGCAAACATTATCTTACTTGATCTTTGCCAACCTTTTAATGTAGAAAGGGTAAGTATTATTTTTTTAAATTTATTTTATTGAAGTGTACTTGACTTACAATGTTGTGTTATTTCCGCTGTACAGCAAAGTAATTCAGTTATACATATATATATATATATATACATTCTTTTCATATTCTTTCCATTCATATTCTTTTCCATTATGGTTTATCACAGGATATCGAACATAGTTCCCCTGTGCTATACGGTTGGACCTTATCGTTTTACCCATCCTATATATATAGTTTGTATCTGCTAACCCCAAATTCCCAATCCATCCCTGACCCCACACCCACCTCCAGCAACCACAAGTCTGTTCTCTATGTCTGTAAGTCTGTTTCTGTTTCATAGATATGTCATTTGTGTCATATTTTAGATTCCACATATAAGTGATTTCATATGATATTTGTCTTTCTTTGTCTGAGTTACTTCACTTGGTATGATAATCTCTAGGTCCATTCCATGTTGCCTGCAACATGGATTATTTCATTCTTTTTTATGTAAAATCAGCCATTTCAACAAGGATCCCTGGATCCTTTTATTGGAGAATGATATTAGAAACCAGGATTTGCTCTAATCTGCTCATCATTGAAATTGGGGTGTCATCGCCTTTAGGCCCTGTCAGAAAGTAAATGTATATATATTACCCTGCGTATGCATACATATCTGTATTATTTCTACTATTACTCATCAGTTCCTAAGTTAAGCTAAACAGGAGTTCCCACTGATGTCTCAGACCCTAGTTCAGAACCACATGGCTCATTTTAGCTTTTTCCCCTTATCTGTTACCTCCCATTCCAACAGTGAGATATCTAGCTTCTACCATTCCCCATATTTTTACTTATTTTTTCAATTCCAGTGTACAGAGCTCAGGGCTCTGACTGCCGGTCCGGCACTATAGTCCCTACCACACTGGCTAATTCTGCTCACTTGCAGCAACCCTAATAAACCTACTCCCTCTTCCACCTGAAAATCTTGCAGATATTGAAAACCACAATCTGGTCCATCTGAATTTCTCGTTTCCAAATTTAATGTTCCCATTTTCCTCATGCAATGTGATTTTCTCATGTATTCAACAGATGTTTCAAGAGAACAAGCCATGCTCGTCATTGTGCTAAGAACAGAGCAGTGAACAGACAAGATGTTGTCCTTGTCTTCATGAAGCTTACAGTCTGGTAGGGAATACGGTCATTTAGTAAATAAAATAAGGTGTAGTGAATGGGATGCTATAGGAGGTTCAGGGAGGTCTAGGAACTATGTTGGGGAGACCACCTGATCTGGGCCACTGCCAGTCATTCTTTTTTTTTTTTTTTTTTTAATTTATTTATTTTTGGCTGTGCTGGGTCTTCGCTTCTGTGCGAGGGCTTTCTCTAGTTGCGGTGAGCGGGGGCCACCCCTCATCGCGGTGCGCGGGCCTCTCACTATCGCGGCCTCTCTTGTTGCGGAGCACAGGCTCCAGACGCACAGGCTCAGTAATTGTGGCTCACGGGCTTAGTTGCTCCGCGGCACGTGGGATCCTCCCAGACCAGGGCTCGAACCCGTGTCCTCTGCATTGGCGGGCAGACTGTCAAACACTGCGCCACCAGGGAAGCCCCAGTCATTCTTGTAGCTGTGTGCCCACATGCTGTCTAGTTAGGGGCCCCATAAAGTGTGCGGTCCTTAAGAGGTCATATGAATTCAAGTATTTGTTTAAGGCACAATGCAACCATTCTTTCTCTCTCTCTCTCTCCCTCCACACACTAAACTTCTGTTAAGGCGAGCTAAGACGGAGTTTGCTTTTTCACCAGATGCATCGTATTGCTGGCTTCTCATAGATTGAGGTGCCCTGTCTAGTCAGACCTGATTAATTTGTTTTAATTGTTTTTAATTGAAGTATAGTTGATGTACAATATTATATAAGTTAACAGGTGTAGAATACAGTGATTCACCATTTTAAAGGTTATATTCCATTTATAGTTATTAAAAAATATTGGCTATATTCCCCGTGTTGTACAATATATCCTAGTTGCTTATTTTATACATAATAGTTTGTACCTCTTAAGCTCCTATATTGCCCGCTCCCCCCTTCCTCTCCCATTGATAACCACTAGTTTGTTCTCTATATCTATAGGTCTGCCTCTTTTTGCTATATTATGGTATTTTTTTAGATTCCACATATAAGTGATATCATACACTATTTGTCTTTCTGTGTCTGACTTATTTCACTTAGCTTAATGCCCTCCAAGTCCATCCATGTTGCTTGCAAATGGCAAATTTCATTCTTTTTTTTATGGCTGAGTAGTATTTCATTGTGTGTGTGTATGTATGTATATGTATATATATATATATATATATATATATATATATATATATATATAAAACACATCTTTTTCCATTCATCTGTTGATGGACACGTAGGTTTGCTTCCATATTTTTGGCAATTATAAATAATGCTGCTCTGAAGTTGGGTGCATGTATATTTTTGAAATAGAGTTTTTGTTTTATTTAGATATATACCCAGAAATGCAATTGCTGGGTCATATGGTAGTTCTATTTTTAGTTTTTTGAGAAACCTTCATATTGTTTTCCACAGGGGCAGCACCAATTTACATTTCCACCAACAGTGTACAAGTGTTCCCTTTTCTCCACATCCTTGCCAACATTTCTTATTTGTGTTCTTTTTGATGATAGCCATTCTGACAGGTGTGAGGTTATATCTCACTGTGGCTTTGATTTGCATTTCCTTGATGATTCGAGATATTGAGCATCTTTCCAAGTGCCTGTTGTTGGCTATCTGCATTTCCTCTTTGGAAAAATGTCTATTCAGTTTTCCTGCCCATTTTTAGATTGGGTCGTTTTTGATGTTGAGTTATATGAGCTGTTTGTATATGTTGGATATTAACCACTTATCATACCTGATTAATGTGGGGTTTTTTTAACAACTTTATTGGAGTATAATTGCTTTACAATGGTGTGTTAATTCTGCTGTATAACAAAGTGAATCAGCTTATACATACACATATATCCCCATATCTCCTCTGTATTGCATCTCCCTCCGACCATCCCTATTCCACCCCTCTAGGTGGTCACAAAGCACCGAGTTGATTTCCCTGATGCAATGCGGCTGGTTCCCACTAGCTATCTATTTTACATTTGGTAGTATGTATAAGTCCATGTGACTCTCTCGCTTCGTCCCGCTTACACTTCCCACTCCCCATGTCCTCAAATCCATTATCTACGTCTGCGTCTCTATTCCTGTCCTGCCCCTAGGTTATTCAGAACTTTTGTTTTTTTTTAGATTCCATATATATGTGTTAGCATACGGTATTTGTTTTTCTCTTCTGATTTACTTTCACGCTGTATGACAGACTCTAAGTCCATCCACCTCACTACAAATAACTCAATTTCATTTCTTTTTATGGCTGAATAATATTCCATTGTATATATTGTGCCACATTCTTCTTTACCCATTATCTGTTGATTGACACTAGGTTACTTCCGTTCCTGGCTATTGTAAATAGAGCTGCAATGAACATTGTGGTACATGTCTATTTTTGAATTACGGTTTTCTCAATTTCTCAGGGTATATGCCCAGTAATGGGATTGCTGGGGATCATATGGTAGTTCTATTTTTAGTTTTTTAAGGAACCTCCATACTGTTCTCCATAGTGGCTGTGTCAATTTACATTCCACCAACAGTGCAAGAGGGTTCCCTTTTCTCCACACCCTCTCCAGCATTTATTGTTTGTAGATTTTCTGATGATGCCATTCTGACTGGTGTGAGGTGATACCTAACTGTAGTTTGATTTGCATTTCTCTAATGATTAGTGATGTTGAGCATCCTTTCATGTGTTTGTTAGCAATCTGTATATCTCTTGGAGAATGTCTACTTAGGTCTTCTTCCCATTTTTGGATAGGGTTGTTTGTTTTTTTGATATTGAGCTGCATGAGCTGCTTGTAAATTTTAGAGATTAATCCTTTGACAGTTGCTTCATTTGCAAATATTTTCTCCCATTCTGAGGGTTGCCTTTTCATCTTGTTTATGGTTTCCTTTGCTGTGCAAAAGCTTTTAAGTTTCATTAGGTCCCATTTGTTTATTTTTGTTTTTATTTCCCTTTCTCTAGGAGGTGAGTCAAAAAGGATCTTGCTGTGATTTATGTCATACAGTGTTCTTCCTAAGTTTTCCTCTAAGAGTTTTATAGTGTCAGGCCTTACATTTAGGTCTTTAATCCATTTTGAGTTAATTTTGTGTATGGTGTTAAGGAGTGTTATAATTTCATTCTTTTACAGGTAGCTGTCCAGTTTTTCCAGCACCACTTATTGAAAAGGCTGTCTTTTCTCCATTGTATATTCTTACCTCCTTTATCAAAAATAAGGTGATCATATGTGCATGGGTGTATCTCTGGGCTTTCTATCCTGTTCCATTGATCTATATTTCTGTTTTTGTGCCAGTACCATACTGTCTTGATTACTGTAGCTTTGTAGTATAGTCTGAAGTTAGGGAGCCTGATTCCTCCAGCTCCGTTTTTCTTTCTCAAGATTGCTTTAGCTATTTGGGGTCTTTTGCGTTTCCATAAAAATTGTGAAATTTTTTGTTCTAGTTCTCTGAAAAATGCCATTGATAGTTTGATAGGAATTGCATTGAATCTGTAGATTGCTTTGGGCAGTAGAGTCGTTTTCACAATGTTGATTCTGCCAATCCAAGAACATGGTCTATCTCTCCACCTGTTTGTATCATCTTTAATTTCTTTCATCAGTGTCTTATAGTTTTCTGCATACAGGTCTTTTGTCTCCTTAGGTAGGTTTATTCCTAGGTATTTTATTCTTTTTGTTGCAATGGTATATGTGACGGTTTCCTTAATTTCCCTTTCAGCTTTTTCATTATTAGTGTATAGGAATGCAAGAGATTTCTGTGCATTAATTTTGTATCCTGCTACTTTACCAAATTCATTGATTAGCTCTAGTAGTTTTCTGGTAGCATCCTTAGGATTCTCTATGTATAATATCATGTCATCTGCAAACAGTGACAGCTTTAGTTCTTCCTTTCTGATTTGGATTACTTTGATTTCTTTTCCTCTCTGATTGCTGTGGCTAAGACTTCCAAAACTATGTTGAATAATAGTGATGAGAGTGGACAACCTTATCTTGTTCCTGATCTTAGTGGAAATGGTTTCAATTTTTCACCATTGAGAACGATGTTGGCTGTGGGTTTGTCATATATGACCTTTATTATGTTGAGGTAAGTTCCCTCTGTGTCTACTTTCTGGAGGGTTTTATCATAAATGGGTGTTGAACTTTGTCAAAAGCTTCTTCTGCATCTATTGAGATGATCATATGGTTTTTCTCCTTCTATTTGTAAGATGGTTTATCACATTGTTTGATTGCGTATATACTGAAGAATCCCTGCATTCCTGAATAACCCCCACTTTATCAATGGTATATGATCCTTTTAAATGTGCTCTTGGATTCTGTTTGCTAGTATTTTGTTGAGGATTTTTGCATCTATGTCCATCAATGATATTCGCCTGTAGTTTTCTTTCTTTGAGACATTTTTGTCTGGTTTTGGTATCCGGGTGATGCTGGCCTCATAGTATGGGTTTGGGAGTGTTCCTCCCTCTGCTATACTTTGGAAGCGTTTGAGATGGATAGGTGTTACCTCTTCTCTAAATGTGTTGATAGAATTTACCTGTGAAGCCATCTGGTCCTGGGCTTTTGTTTGTTGGAAGATTTTTAATCACAGTCTCAATTTCAGTGCTTGTGATTGGTCTGTTTATATTTTCTATTTCTTCCGGTTCAGTCTCGGAAGGTTGTGCTTTTCTAAGAATTTGTCCATTTCTTCCATGTTGTCCATTTTATTGGCATAGAGTTGCTTGTAATCTCTCATGATCCTTTGTATTTCTGCAGTGTAAGTTGTTACTTCTCCTTTTTCATTTCTAATTCTATCGATATGAGTCTTCTCCCTTTTTTTCTTGATGAGTCTGGCTAATGGTTTATCAATTTTGTTTATCTTCTCAAACAACCAGCTTTTAGTTTATTGATTTTTGCTATTGTTTCCTTCATTTCTTTTTCATTTATTTCTGATCTGATCATTATGATTTCTTTCCTTCTGCTAACTTTGGGGGTTTTTTGTTCTTCTTTCTCTAATTGCTTTAGGTGTAAGGTTAGGTTTTTTATTTGGGATGTTTCTTGTTTCTTGAGGTAGGATTGTATTGCTATAAACTTCCCTCTTAGAACTGCTTTTGCTGCATCCCAGAGGATTTGGGTCATCATGTTTTCATTGTCATTTGTTTCTAGGTATTTTTTGATTTCCTCTTTGATTTCTTCAGTGATCTCTTGGTTATTAAGTAGTGTATTGTTTACCCTCCATGTGCTTGTATTTTTTACCCTCTCAGGCTGGTGAGTGCTGGTCAGCACCGATCCTCTGTGCAGGAATCTCTCCGCTTTGCCCTCTGCACCCCTGTTGCTGCGCTCTCCTCTGTGGCTCCGAAGCTTCCCCCCGCCTACCCCCACCTGTGCCAGTGAAGGGGCTTCCTAGTGTGTGGAAACTTTTCCTCCTTCACAGCTCCGTCCCAGAGGGGCAGGTCCTGTCCCTATTCTTTTGTCTCTGTTTTTTCTTTTTTCTTTTGCCCTACCCAGGTACGTGGGGTGTTTCTTGCCTTTTGGGAAGTCTGAGGGCTTCTGCCAGCGTTCAGTAGGTGTTCTGTAGGAGTTGTTCCACATGTAGATGTATTTGTGGGGAGGAAGGTGATCTCCATGTCTTACTCTTCTGCCATCTTGAAGGTCTCCCTCCCGATTAATTTTTAAATGGAAATGAAGCCATTCACAGTTTCCCACATTACAGTTCATCTTTTTGGTTTGGGCCAAAGATTCTAGTCTATAACAATTTCTTCTTGTCTGTGTTTCTATTAACAAAGATACGTTTGAAAAAAACTAGAAATTTGGTCAGGTTATCTCAACTTATGAGAGTTTATTGTAAGGACAAGAAAAGCTTCTGCAGACTCCCAGTGTGGGCTCTCAGAGGAGAGTAGGGGAGGGGACCACAGCAACTGCAAAAGAGAACAACCCTGGGCACCCACCTGCCCCTTACGTATTCTCACTCCTCCACCTCTTCTTCCTTCTGTACTCTCTATGCTCTTTCTTCCTATTTCTGTCTGTGGTTTCTTTTTATTCTTGTTTTTTCCTGTTGCCTTTTCTCTGTGTCTTTCTATTTCTACACTGTTCTGTCAGCTGCATTTGCTGCTTTTGAACCCCCAGAAGATCTGATTAAATCAGCCATATCTCTCAAGAATCAAGTGCCCACATGGCCCTGGCTATTTGGATCAGACACTCCTCCTGATCTAATCTGCTATGGACAGGACTGTGGCCTTCTGTGGGAACAAGTACACTTACCTACACGTAAGGAATCTCTTAGAAGAGGCATGTGGATATGCTGGCCCCAGAGCACAGACTCTTAAAGACGCTGAAAGTGTCTGAGTGCTTCATAATTATCTCTGCATAGAGATTTAATTCACTTTGTTTTCTGTTTTCTGCGTTTCATCAATGTATGTCTCAGTTTCAGACCTTGTACCTCCCTTACAAAATGAGCACTTTCACTTTGCCTCCTCGTGTGTGTGTTGAAAGCCAGAGCCATGATCCCAACCACTTCTCACTTGAACAAGAGATTTATTACTTTTCATCTAAACGATACCTGTTATAACAGGAATGTCTTAGGCATTATCAAATATATTATCCAAAGTTGCGGTGGAATTGGCACCCATTCAGTTTCTCTTGTCACTTCATCCAGACTTTGAAGGGCAACCGAGAAGAGAGACTCAGAGGCTGGTTCTCTGAAACGGTGGATATATCTGTGGTCCAACACTGTTTATTTGTCTGCAGAACTTGAAGGCTGTCATTCAAGAACACTTGGTACCTAACCAAGTGTTCATTGGCTATTGCCTGCTTCAAACACGGGATACAATTACTCCTCCAGTTGAATGAAGGTGAAGTAAACCACAGGCTGGCCTTCATAAATGCTGAGCTTGGTTATAAGACATTATAACATATATTGGGTTGGCCAAAAAGTTCGTTTGGGTTTTTCATAACAGCTTGCAGACCCGAACGAACTTTTTGGCCAGCCCAATATTAAGCTCAATAAGGCAAGAGAGGTCCTTTAAGTATGAAATCAAAGTGTTATCCAAGCATAGATGTATCTGTGGGATCAATATACTCTTATTGTTAATGACTCGTGTCACTTTCTAAGAGTGGGAACTTATTCAAGGTGCAAATTCTTAGGCACCACCCCCACCTACCGAATCAGAAACTCTGGGGGTGGGGACCACCAATCTGTGCTTAACAGGTGGTTTTGATGCACACTCAAGTTTGAGAACCACTGCTTTCAGTCTGAGAACTGGGGTCATTTTTAGTTTTGCAAATATTACTAGCCAAGGTAAGGGTCAAAATAGATGGACATTCTAGATGTTTATAATGGTGAATAACGAAAGTGTTGTGCATGTGTGTATGTATTGTATTGTATACATATTATAATATATTTATATACATCATATATTTCTTATGTGTATTTCATATATGACAATATGTATTTTCATACTTTATGAAATTATTTTGTATAATATATGGAACTATATGATAAAATATATATTTTTATTGATAATATTTATAAAAATTTCATTTTGTATAATACACACGTGTGTGTGGGTATACAAATGTGAAATAAGCCTTGTAATACTTTTTTTTAAATAAATTTATTTATTTTTAGCTGTGTTGGGTCTTCGTTGCTGCGCGCGGGCTTTCTCTAGTTGTGGCGAGTGGGGGCTATTCTTCATTGCAGTGCGTGGGCTTCTCATTGTGGTGGCTTCTCTCATTGTGGAGCATGGGCTCTAGGCACGCGGGCTTCAGTAGTTGTGGCACGCGGGCTTGTGGCTCACAGGCTCTAGAGCACAGGCTCAGTAGTTGTGGCACATGGGTTTAGTTGCTCCACGGCATGTGGGACCTTCCGGGACCAGGGATCAAACCCATGTCCCCTGCATTGGCAGGTGGATTCTCAATCACTGCACTACCAGGGAAGCCCTGCAAGTATACTTCTTAATATACCAAGAAGCCTTCCTATGTGGAGACTGAGAGAAAACACTTCACGTTGAAGGAAATGTCAAGAATGAGGACAGGGACTTCCCTGGTGGTCCAGTGGTTAAGAATCTGCCTTCCAATGCAGGGGACGCGGGTTAGATCCCTGATCAGGGAACTAAGATCCCACATGCTGCAGGGCAACTAAGCCTGAGCGCCACAACTACTGAACCTGCGTGCTCTGGAGCCTACATGCCACAACTAGAGAGAAGCCCGCGTGCCGCAAGGAAGAACCCACGTGCCACAACAAAAGATTCCGCATGCCACAACTAAGACCCGATGCAGTCAAATAAATTAAAATATATACATATTAAAAAAAAAGAATGGGGACTAGTAGGGAGGGATAAATTGGGAGAGACATATACACACTACTGTACATAAAATAAATAACTAATAAGGACCTACTGTATAGCACAGGGAACTCTACTCAATATTCTGTAATGACCTATACAGGAAAAGAATCTAAAAAAGAGTGGACATATGTATATGTATAACTGATTCACTTTGCCACACACCTGAACCTAACACAACATTGTAAATCAACTATACTCCAATAAAGATTAAAATAAAATGAAAAATACTGTATTGCTAAAAAGAAAAAAAAGAATGGGGACAAGTATTTCTTTCCAGTAACCCTGGATGTTTAACCCATGGGGCTTAGCCATTAAACCAAGAGTCAACCAAGAATATGACCCTCCTCGTCAAGGCTGAAGAGCAGCACTAAATCAGGGCAGTGATGCTTCCCCACCTCAGTCCCCACTTCCCAGGGAACAGCTATGGCTTCTCTGAGAACTTTTCTGGAACCTCTGCAGGGCAGTTTAGAGTTTATCCTCAAAAGCTCTGAAATGGGTCAGAACAGTCCCCTAGTGGAATAAACCCAAGACTACTCTGTACCTATGGTTGACAACTGACTCCCTTTCCCATCTCAAATTATGTCTGACCATATTTTCTAGTAAAGCATGTCAGAGGTTCTTTAATGAAGTTAAATGACCCACTAAGATCTTCCAATTATAAGCTGTGTAAAGACAATTCAATAACAAAATGTCAACAATATAGGAATGCCTCAGATTTGAATATAAATGCCCCTCATTATCGTATTCCAAGGGAGAATTTAAAGTTCAAAGACTAAATTTCCTTGCCAAGTCAAAGTTCAAAGAAGCTAATCTCCACAATCAAATTCGATTGCTTTTATAAGTTAAAGGTCAAAGAAATTAAATTCATCCTCTTCAATTTCTTACTCTGCCTAGACTCACCCAGAGGATGGTTGGGTTAAACAAGAAGTCCTTCAGCAGCTGTACACAGGACTCTCCCTGGATGGTGTAATTCCTTCAGAGCCTCAGGAGTTTTATTAATCCAATTCCAAGCCACAAATGCCTCACTTTTAAAGAGCTTGTTCGTTTAATATCAATAGAACACATAGTTTATCACAATGGGGAATTCATATATCCCCATACCACTGACAAAGATTCTCTCCTTGACCAAACTTTAATCAGTCTACTCTGAGCTCCTTTTCAACTAGGCCTGGTCCTCGGGCATGTTCTCAAGAGCCCAATTTTAGCAAGAATCCTACTAAGTCAGTTTAACCAGAATCCCCCATCCTTTATATCTGATCGCCCTGGCCAGCCTTCAGCAAGAATCTTATTAGGATGACATAACCAAAATCTCCCCTTACTCCTGATGTTTCCTCTTAGTAATTTTCCTTTCACTGACACCACCCATCCCCCACCAGTCCTGCTCCTTAGCTATAAATTACCACTTTTCCTTATTGTTTTCAGAGTTAAGCCCAATCTCTCTTCCTTACTGCAAAACCCCCTTGTAGTAATTCCTATTACCTACTATGATACTCCCTCTGAATAAAATCTGCCTTACCATTCTTTAACAACCAGAATGAGTATTTTTTTCTTTAACATCTCCAATTAAGAAAACCACTCAACTTCCAGTAGTTACCCTAGGCAAGATTATATACTCAGATTCTAATATTTAGTGCCACAAGGACCATTCTATCTTAGGGGGTGAAGGAAAACGAAGATCTTGGTTTCTACTTCATCATTACGTCTCTCAGGTGATATCCCTGTCTGGGAATACACAGCTGATGAACTTAACCTCAATTGATGGAAAGCTTCTGGTAAGAGGTTAATTTGGCACACACAACACATTGATTTTGTCACTATGTGTTTACCCTAAACTGGGCAGGAATCCCCTTGTGCACGCTGCCTGCACTCTCAGAGAAGGGCATTGAGATGTCGTTGCCTTCCTGCAGAGCATGCAAATTCGCATTAGCATTGTGCCTCTAGCCCTGAATTTCTGGAATTTCAGAATTTCATTGAGGGTGAGCCCCATCTGGTAACATGGCCTCTGCTCTGCCTTGTGAGCAGACATTTAAAAGTTTTGGGCCACACAGGAGGCTACTACCTCTTGGTTTTGGAATTATTTGGGACCAAGGACCTTCTACAGAAAGGTTTTCACCTCATGCCCACATTTGTTTCAGTTGGAAAATCACTCTCTGCTGATTCTGGCCAGGAGCTACTGTGGGCTTCCAACCTTTTGCCTTATGGCTAGAAAGGACCCATTCCTTTACCTTGACTTCTCAAGACTACTCCGTTTTCTTCACTTCTGAATTCCATGAATTTTCTTGGGCAATTTCCTCAGGGCCCAGGCACAGCACCTAATGTCTACCTACAATAACTGTATTACCTTGTAATATTTTTATGATTTTCTTCTCTTGTACCTGAGGACAAGCCTCATGAATACAAAATCAGCCTTTTGAAAAACATCTCCTTGACCCTGAAGGCAGAATGGAATTTGGGGCAAATGTAGCTTTGCCGACTTGGGCCTGACACTGATGAAGAAACATTAGAACCTAATTAGCGTTCTGTAGCATGCAGGGAACTGGGCTGTCTTACCGATATTGTTCTTCCCCACCAAGGACTGAAAAGCTCTAATCTCATCTCAGCCTGGCCTGTGATACAAGTCCAAGCTGCTTCTGCAGGGTAAACTACAGCAGCCTGGACAGAGACGGCTGATTCTCTGTTGAGGCTGGGATGGCTACATTTGGCTGGTCAACCAGATGGCCCAAGCACCTTTGCTTAAGACAGCCATGGCTTGAGCCACATTTGCTTGAAGCTGCCCATAATTCAATCATAATTCAATTGCTTCTGGATACAGTCACTCTCCTGTGGACAAAGCCATCATAATCTCCTGCTCTGGGTGCTTTAGTTAAAAGCCACCTAACTGCACAATGGTAAAAACCCAATTAGCTCAATGTAAATCTCTACAAAAATAACCTAAGTTCCCAGGGCCTTGCTCAGCCCAAGACCCATGTACTTTAGCCCCACCAAAAGCTTTTCCATTTATTATTTTGGTCTGAAAACTCAATTTCCTGGTCCATGCACCAATTGATGGGGTCTCTGGGTGAACTCAATCAATGACATTTCTTTTTCCCACCTCAGTTCTGATGCAGATAAAGGCGAAGTCACAAGACATGGCTTATATCTGTGGGCAAGTGTGTTTCCTAATTCCCCGAATTAAACACACATACCTAACCTGTCACAGAGAATGCCAATCTGAGTAAAGACTTCTCACCACTCCCCTCCTCCTTCTCATGACATAAAACCCAGCATGGGGGCAGAAAAGACCTGCAATTCCCTACAGGCAGCTCACTCCCAAGAGGAAAAAGGGAAGAGATGAGTTAAGATGAGCATACCCAGTTTATTCTTTTTAAACTCATTAATCCAATTAAATTATACTTTTTCCCTGGGAAGTGAGAAATAGAGGAGTGTCACTCCTCACCATGGAAGAAGCATCTGGAGCGAGGAGAAAGTGCCCACCCCTATCCATGTGGGAGATGTTGCATTATATAAGAGTATCAGAGTGGTGCTTAATAAATATACCATGCAACATAATTCCTAAACAGGGAGTCCATTCTTCCTTTTCCTTAGTTTTTGTTCTAAAGGTATATTAAAAACAAATGAATAAAACCCTTTACACTGTTATGTCTGAATATTGTAAGCTATATAGTTTACTCTGCCTCTAAACCTTCTGCCATTCTTACCATTGCTTAATTTGTCTCTGAAATATTTAATCATGTGAATGTTTTTCCTTAAATCTAACATCAGAAATACCTATCACTACCTCAACCCTTGTAGAGTAGCTTGTCCTTTTCCATTACGTAACGTGCTTCCCAAACAAGATGGTAAACTGGTTGATTGATTTTCCACATGGAAGTCAAAGCATTCAATGTAGGAAAGAATAATGTTTTCAACAAATGTTGCTGGGACAACTGGATATCCATACGCAAAAGAATGAATCCCATATCAGAGAAAGGAACTCAAGGGGATAATAGATTTAAGTGTATGAACTAAAACTATAAAACCCTTAGAAGAAAACATAGGTGTAAGTCTTCATGACCTTGGATTAGGCAATGATATCTTAGAAATGACACTAAAAGGATAATTGATAAGACAAAACAAACAGATTTATTTTTGTGTTGGAAAAGATACCAACAAGAAAGTGAAATGACAACCCACAGAATGGGAGAAAAAAGTTGCAAGTCATATATCTGATAAAGGGCATCAGAATATCAGAATCCATATATGTCTTACAACTAGATAATAAAAGACAATCCAATTTAGAAATGGGCAAAAGGTCTCAATAGACATTTCTCCAAGGAAGACATAGAAATGCCCCATAAACACATGAAAAGGTGCTCAATATCATTAGTCATTAGGAAATATAATCAAAATGCAATGATATACCATACTCTTTAGAATGGCTATAATCAAAAAGACAGATAATAATAAGTGTTGGTGAAGGTGTGGGAGAAACTGTAATCTCATACATTGCTGATGGGAAAGTAAAATGGTATATAACTTCTTCGGAAGCCAGTCTGAAAGTTCCTCAAAAAGTTGTACACAGACTTACCATATAACCCATACATTTCATTTCTAGTTATATAACCAAGAGATATTAAAACTTACATCCACCCAAAAGCTTGTACATGAATATTCATAGCCAAAAAGCAAAAATAACCCACTGTCTATCAACTGATGAATGGTTAAATAAAATATCCATACCATGGAACATAATTCACCATAAAAAGGAATCAAGTATGGACAAGCGAATTCTTAGAAAGATTAGTGGTTGCCTAGGGCTGGAGAGAGGGTAAAGGGAAATGGGGGAGCACCGGTTAATAGGTACAGGGTTTCTTTTGGGGGTGACAATATGTTCTAAAGCTGATTGCGCTGATGGCTTCACAACTTTGTGACTATAGTAAAAACCACTGAATTGCACACTTGAACTGAGTGAACTATATGGTATGCGAACTATACATCAATAAAGCTTTTAAAAAACAAATTGTTGTGCTTCTTGGAAGCAGAGGCCATGGCTCATGCTTCTTTGTGCAAAGGAGTATGAGCACAGGAGTGGGTGTCACTGATTTTGCCCTTGGTTGAGCTCCCACCTAACAAGGCTTGATAGCACTGAAAACAATGAAAAGGTTCCATTGCTTAATGATAGTTCTGAGGACTGCACTGTGCAGAGGTAGACTTCACCTCCCCAGGCTCAGCTTCCTCCTTTGCAGTTTCATTAAAGCACTTGGAGAAAGCTGGGACCAGAAATACCAAGAACAAGCACCAGAAGGCCAGCCCCCTCCGCTCTGTGCCCATGGCTGTCACACAGTCCATCACCATTGAATTGGACCACAGATGGAGCCCTGTCCCCGCTGGTCCCCTCATAGTGTCACTACCACTCACCACGGTTCAGGGGCACAGTGTCAGTGTCTTAATTATGTCTAGACAAGTTAGAAACGCTCCATGCAGCTTCGAAGCATGAGGTCTCACAGGACCAGCTGGCGGCCCTCCATCCCTGGAGAACCTCTGCCCAAGAGTCATCCACAGACATTCCCCGATCGCTTTGTGCTGAGCACTGACCCCAATGCCACCTCCAGAAAAGCAAACCCAAGGCTCTTACCATGTTGACCCCAGAGCATCTGCCCTTCTCCTCTTTCTCCCTGCTTCCGCCATCATCCTCTCCCCACCTCCACCCTCTTCCTAGAGTTTCCAGCTTCTTTTCTGCCAAGCGGGATTAGGTACGGAAACACCCAGGATTTGAAGTCAGAAAAACCCGCATTAGCACCTGCCCTTCTCCTTTGCGCAGCACAGCTTGCCCGCCGCCCCCACCCCCCACCCCGACCCCAGCGACCAGGGATGGAACCCGCCCCTGGGCATTGAAAGCACTGAGTCCTAACCACTGGACTGCCGGGGAAGTCCCTGCCCTCCTCCTCTTGTTATCTGTGTAAACTCAGTAAAGTTACTTAACCCCTTCTGAGTCTTTTCTTTCCTCATTGTTAAGTAGAAATAATTACAGCTTCCTGGGGTGAGGGGTGGTATGGGGAAGCAGAGTGAGGGTGGTGTGATGATTAAATGAGATAATGTAACTAAGGCTTTTAGCACAGTGCCTGGCCCTTGGAAAGTGATCCAAAATTGGTAGCAGCTGTTATTATTTCCAGCTTGGAGTGGGCCGGAAGCTCCCCCGAGATAGTGGGTATGGAGGTGCATTAAGGCGCTCAGCTCCACGGTCTCCTGTCTGTGCTGTGCCCGGAAGCTGGGCTTGCAGGATCTTCCTTCCCTTTCTTTATGAATTAGCCCTCACCCCATCCCTGGGTGCTTTGACAGGGGAGAGGCAGCTGGCCCAACCGCCTAAACATGAAAAACAATGCTTTCCCAAGTTTGGGGTTTCTAGATTTGTTCCTGGGATAGGGCTGAAGGAGAGCAGAAAGGGCTACGTAACCACTACCCCATGTATTTCTGCTGCCCTGCCTCAGGACACTCATCTATATCCTCCAAATCATTCAAATTTGGAGAAAAGTCAGTCCTCCTGGGACATGTTTAAAAGTGTTAATGCACTGAGGCCCTTAGTCATAGGTACTTTCTAGCAACTTCCCATCCCAGGAATCTCCCAAGCCCCATACCCTCTGATGGCCAAAGTGTTTCTTTCTCAGGGCTGGTGGGGTCCTCACAAAGTCCCCAAGCAGCTCTGAAGCCCTGGGCTTGAGATGTTTCTTGTTTCCTTCTAATACACAATCCTTTGGCCATGCTCAGTAAATATTTCTGGACTGATTAGTCACCGTGGGCTACGTTCCTTCCCTTTCCTCCTCTGAGAGCCCAGCTGAGTATGGAATGAAAGGGAAATGAAATAAACATCTCAGGCCCTGCAGCCCACTGGGGTCAAGAAATTCACAGCGCTGCTGAGAGTCAGAGCTGACCCTTCTTTGTCATCTACCGAGGCACCGGAACTCAGAGAATAAACAGAGGTAGAAGAGGACGAGGCATTTCAGAACAGGGGGATTTGTTCCTGGGTAATGCACTGTCAAAGCCCACAGCTTTCAACAATAAACTTCCAGGAGAAACACTTTCTAGGCCAGACCAGTTGGTGAGATTTTGTACACAGCATCACATGTAATCCTCATAATGCCTTAGAGAGGGACGCTTTTGGACAATAATTCAGTCGGAGCCACGATCAAGTCCATCAAATGATCTTCTCCTTTGCTTACTTTCAGAGTTTCACTTCATTAGAGAGGGAGGTATGTGGTCTGTCTGGTCAGATATGTGATCAGGGTTTGGCAAAGGGGAGCAGATGTTTCACCATTAATTGTCAGTTATTGGACAGTCTGGGGGTTCATGATTCAAAGTTAGGTTTTCAATTTTGTCCATAGGCATTTAATGGAGGCATTTAAGGGCATTCCCTCAGGGGCGCATAATAAATGATGTTGAATTTAAACCTTTTCTTACTCTTTTTGGTTTACAGATGCCCCCCAGCTAGGGTTAGAGAGGTTTAAATGACTTGCTCAAAGCACTGCAATAAATTAGAGTCAGTGGTAAGACCAAAACCAACATTTTCTGATTCCCATTTCATGACTCTTCTCAGCTTATCCGGCTGGTTGCTCCCCCCATCTGTGCCTTATTTCCCCTTCAAATGCTGTGTGCAAAGACTATGGAATGCCTGCTGGCTTCTCCTTGGTGGTAAGGGGGTGGTGAGGGATTTCAAACCTTAGACCCAACTCCCTGTTGTTCAGCATTGGGGGTGGGATAGACATAAAAGAACAGATTAAAATCACCTTTCAAGGTGAGCTTTCAAGAACACAAATTGTGGCAAACGGCTCAGAAATGCAGGGTTCTATTAATCTGGTTACTGCCAATTTTCTATAACAAATAATCCCATGCGATAAATGATTCTTTTGGTCCGTGTCTATGTAATGTTTTACAATGAAATAACGTATATGTGAGCACTTGCATCTGAGGAGACACGTTTGCAGTTAGTCAATAACCAGGCATGGTTAATATCACCTGTACGTTGATCTTGGTTTCCTAATCAGATCATAACTTTCTTGACTTCAAGGACTATTCCTTAAATTCCTTTGTAATATCAAAATATCTAGCAATGCTGGGTGTTATGATTTTTGTATTGCCACGTGCTAGATTGTGTTGCAGAGTAGGTGCTGAACAAACATGAATTAAATGGATTATAAGCAGAGCTGAGATGAGCTCTCTTAGGTCCCACTATCCACTTGTGCCAGTAATTCAGCTTCACTGACCTCTCGCCACCTCAGACTTGCAAACAACAGACTAGCCACTTGCAGATCAACTTTAAAAACCATGAGCTAGGTTGGAGGAGGAAAAAGAAAGCTTCTGGCTACATAGGGAGATTTAATGACTGAGAAAATGTTAAAAGTATGAAGACACCGTAGGGGTGAACTAGCATGAAGCTTCTCATTTTTTTCTTCTGAAGGCAAAGCAGAATAAACATCTCCCTAGGAATTGTACATACAAATTTCTTTGAATTTGTGCGCTTTTTATTTTAAAAATCATGTATCTATGCCTGCTCCCTTTCTCTACCCACTGGTCCATAAGGCCTGCCTCCAAGCAACTTTCTCACCTTAACTAATGTATTGGCAGACCCCTTGCCCAGGCCAAGTTATTCAGATGCTGTCTATTGGGAATTTAGAATTTAAACCAAAACAGACCAGGAGCTAGAAGGAGTCCTGCTGTTGAGGGTTTCATATTTGCCTTGGCTCCTACGCTTACCAATGCCACCTTGTTCAGACAATGAGATTCTCCAGTATCCTGTCAATACTTCCCTTTTGGACTTAAGCTAGCTTGATTTGATTGGACATCTATTCTTTTGCAGGTACAAGCCCTTTAACAGATATATGTCTGTTTCATACTCAGTTCTGCTCTCACAAACAACTATTTCTGACATTTTTATTTAATTAGTGAAATCCTTTGTCTTTGATTAATTTAGATATCCTATGATTTTACTGGTGTAATACGCTTTGCTAAAGAGTAGTTCACAAATACTTGGGGGAGAGTGTATCAGACTGAATCATTTTAAATTGCTGATATGTGACTATTTTTGAACCTCCAGCAATTTCGTATGGTTCAGACTAATACATTTTAAATTAAGTGGAAGGAACAACAAGGGGTATATACAGGCATCCAATCAATCATTCGTCCTCTCAATAAACATTCACTGAGTATCCTTATGTGCAGTTCAGTCCATTAGAAGCTTAAGAACCACAAAAAGAATGATATATGGACACCATGCTCAAGGTATTTACTGAGGAGGTTATAATATAAGGTAGACAGTGATGCATATGATAAATGAGGTTTAGATTGAGTACTATGAGAGAAGAGAGGGAGATTTCTTTGCAGAATATTAAAGTTTTCATGAATGTGATTGTGTTAGAATTGGGCTTTTAAAGATAGGTGATACTTTCACATTCAAATATTTCGGATAAGAAAAGTATTCCAGAGAGAGGAAAGAAACTGTGAGCTGAAAGAGAAAGAAGAAAGCTGTGAAATTATGGTTTGTGCCCAGGAGCCAGAAATAAATGTCTTGGACAGAATGCATGAAAGGAAAATCATGGGACAAAACATCAGAAGAGAAGATTGTGGCCAAATTACATAGAACTTTGTAGCAATGAAGAATTATAAAGGTTTTCCAACCAAAGCACGCTGTGATTAAAGTCAAACAAATTATAGGAAATATTACCAAACAGCATGAAGAGGGTGAACTGGAGTGGAGATGGCTGGTGACAATAGTCCAGGGGCAAGATGATGGGGAAGAGCTAGGGCCATAGCTGTGAGACAGACTCTTGTGGCTTAGCCTGGTCTAACTAGACCAAGGGGACCACACACAGTGTTGAATCTCTTTGATGCTTCAGAATGAAGATCAGTCATATCTCCTTCATTCTATGAGATTCTTAGAGAAGGGAATTGAAGGTACTTGCCTCCAACAGGCAGCTTGCATTAACTTGAAGTTACTTTTTTTTAAAAAAATACATTTATTTATTCATTTGGCTGCATTAGGTCTTCGTTGCTGCACACGGGCTTTCTCTAGTTGCGGTGAACAGGGGCTACTCTTTGTTGCGGTGTGCAGGCTTCTCATTGCGGTGGCTTCTCTTGTGGAGCATGGGCTCTAAGCATGCGGGCTTCAGTAGTTGTGGCACATGGGCTCAGTAGTTGTGGCTCATGGGCTCTAGAGCACAGACTCAGTAGTTGTGGCGGACGAGCTTATTTGCTCCACGGCATGTGGGATCTTCCCAGATCAGGGCTCAAACCCGTGTCCCTGGCATTGGCAGGTGGATTCTTAACCATGGCACCACCAGGGAAGTCAGTCAAAAGGACTTGTATTAAACAAGAAAAAATATCAATTTGGAACTCATTTATTATAAATTTAAATACTTATTTAAATATACATATAAATTTTTTTTAATAGATTTCTGTTTACTACATGGGGCATTCCTATTTTTATTTATTTATTTATTTATTTATGGCTGTGTTGGGTCTTTGTTTCTGTGTGAGGGCTTTCTCTAGTTGCGGCAAGTGGGGGCCACTCTTCATCGCGGTGCGTGGGCCTCTCACTATCGTGGCCTCTCTTGTTGCGGAGCACAGGCTCCAGACGCGCAGGCTCAGTAGCTGTGGCTCACGGGCCCAGTTGCTCCGCGGCATGTGGGATCTTCCCAGACCAGGGCTCGAACCCGTGTCCCCTGCATCGGCAGGCAGACTCTCAACCACTGCGTCACCAGGGAAGCCCCCATATAAATTTTATATCTATAAAAATATACATTTGAACTCACTTCCCCCTAGTGAAGCCTCAGTTCACTTCCTTTATTTGCTCTCGGGCATTTGCAATACAGTGCTTCTCAGAGCTGTGAAAACCAAACAGTGTACAGAGAATTCTAAAGTTTTAGACAAGAAAGGCTCTCCAGGTAAAACCGGGTGACAATAAAAACAGCTCTGAATTTTCCCCCTGTATTTCATCTTCTTGGAGGTCTCTCACATTTAATCCTGTTGGCAGAGCCATACTGGATCTTTGGATGCTTGTTCTGGAGCTCTCTGTTGCTCAAACCTAGGAAGGTTTTGTGGCTTAGTTTAGAAAACAGGCGTAAGACTTCCACATTGGTCCATGTTGGAATAACTGGGACCATATACTTATCTCACTACTGTAAACAATTAGAAAACTAGAAAAAAAATGAGGCAATAGTTTTGTACATTGGACAATAAGTAGTACAGGACTGTGGTCCAAGAGAAAGAGAAAAAAAAAATTAGGTGAGCTCTAAGATTGCTCCAGCTTCCTGCCTGGAGGTTTCTGGATGTCAACACAGGGAAATAATCCCAAACAGAACAATCTTTCTGAGTGGAGCAAAGAGAGACCAGAATTTGGGAAGGCTAAGGTAGTCAGAATTTCTGGGACATTGTGCCAGAGCTGAGGAAGCTGCATGGCAAAAGAGACCCAGAAATCTGCATAGTAGTCCCCTTAAATCTCTTGCTCAGTATTACACTATACATGCATAGGTTGAAACTCCACCAGGCCAGTCAAAAGAAAATTCAGGGAAACACTGAACTGAATACAGTCTGGAGGTGTTTGAGTTCTGACTAGCTGGAGTTGAGAGTCCTCACTGAGCACTCAGGGCTTCCTATGGAAACTCTAGAGGTGTCCTGTCTTAATAGTGGGGCTAAACTAGTGATAATGTAAGGGCTTCTCTAAACCCACTCTAATAAAGTTTAAAAACAAGCTTTGAAAGAATCAAGCAGACCCACAAGGAACTTAACTGTCTGCCAGAATAAAGTCCAATACTCCCAATACCTTAAAAAAATCCACCACACAAAATATAAAACGTGATAACTAGCATCCAATTAGAAATTACTAGACATGTGAAAAAGCAGAAATATGTGACCCATAATCAGGAGAAAAATCAGCCAATAGAAATAGACACAGAAATGATGGAAATGATGGGGTTAGCTGACAAGGATTTAAAACAACTAACATAAATATGCTCAAGAATTCAAAGGAACATATAAGTAAAAGAAAAAAAATCTGTTAAAAAAGAAACAAGTGGAAATTTTAGGAATAAAAAATAAAAAATATGAAAGTAAAAATCCACTCAATGGAATTAACAGAAGTTTAGAAACTGCAAAAGAAAAGATTAGTGAACTTGAAGACATAGCAATAGAAACTCAGTCAAATAAGCTGGACTTCTACTTTGAAGCTAGGAAAAAATGAGCAAATAAGACCTAAAGTAAGTACGTAGAAGGGAAAATAAGGAGCAGAAATCAGTGAAATATACAATCAGCAAAAAATAGAGATTAGAAAGAAAAACAGAACAAAAGCTTATTCTTTAAAAAGACAGATAAATAGAAAAAGAGACACAGATGTAGAGAACAAGCGTTATGGACACCAAGGGGAGAAAGCGGGGTAGGGATGTGGTGGTGGTGGGATGAATTGGGAGATTGGGATTGATGTATGTACACTAATAGGTATAAAATAGATGACTAAGAAAAACCCGATGTGTAAAAAAATAATAATAAAATAAATTTAAAAAAAGAAGAAACAAATATTTCAGATGTGGAAAACAATATATTGGCTTCAAATTTTTTAAAAAGGCAAAATTAAAATGAATAAACATTTAAAAAAAATGACTATTTCCCCCTGTGTTTACTTGTTAATCAAAGGCTAACTTTAAAATTTAAAGATGTTTTGGGGCTTCTTTGGTGGTGCCGTGGTTAAGAATCCAGCTGCCAATGCAGGGGACACGGGTTTGAGCCCTGGTCTGGGAAGATCCTACATGCCACGAAGCAACTAAGCCCGTGCACCACAACTACTGAGCCTGCACTCTAGAGACCATGAGCCACAACTACTGAAACCTGCGTGTCTAGAGCCCGTGCTCCACAACAAGAGAAGCCACTGCAATGAGAAGCCCACACTCCGCAGCGAAGAGTAGCCCCCGCTCGCCGCAACTAGAGAAAGCCCGCACGCAGCAACAAAGACCCAAAAAAGCCAAATATAAATAAATAAATAAATAAATAAATAAATAAATAAATAAATAAATAAATAAAATTTGAAGATGTTTTCATTTGAATAGTTTCAATAAATATCCACTTTCCTCAAAAAAAAGACAAATATAATTTATAAATCTCTATTTAGAGTTATCTCAAATAAAAAGAAGACATCTGGAATGAAAGAGAGTATATCACTACAGATACTGACAAAACTGGCACATTTCCCTGTTTGATGTGTGGTGAGGAGTTTATGAAGGCATTGGAGATGCTAGAGGTCTTTGTGGAGCGAGTCTTAAGGTGATCTCTGCCGTCATGAGGAAGCAGATTGAGAGAAGAAAGAGTGGATAACAGTAGTGGGCAACAAGCTAAGGATGAGTTAACTATATCTTGGGTCACCCTCATAAAAAATCTTAACTTACATAGTGTAGTCATGGAGCTATGTCACATTTAAAGAGTAACAAGGAGGACATCAGATTCTTACTGGTGTCTCCTACAGTTGGTCAAGGGGATAATAGTACAGTCTGTAGAATCTCTTATATAACATCCCCTCTCCTCACCTATTCTTTAGCATTCAGCAATTCCAAGAAGCCTCTAATTCACCTAGCCTAGAAAATAATCTTACTCTCCATGCTTTCCTGTTTCCACAATATTGCTCCCTCCTCCATCTCTCTCAATCTGGCCATGTTCTACAGAAATATGTGCTTCAAATACTTGACCCCTCTACCCTCCCATGCAAAGCTCCCTAGGGAGGAGTGCATTTCATCTTCATTTGACTGCTTTTTATTTTTGGAATTCAATTGTTTGGATTTAGTCCATGTCTTGCTCTTAAAATAGAGGAAAACACGAAGCCTATGGTGGTGGTGCTGATAGTGGGATAAATTTTTGAATTCCCACACAAACATTTTTAATTGACATACTTGTAAAGCTTGGTTACTTAGTTTGGTGTTATTTTAAGCATTTATTTTTCTTTTTTATTCTTAAACTTTTAGAAATGTTTTGTTAAAAATTTTATCATTTGTGCTATTAGAAAAAAAATTGTAGAAGAAAACTTAGCATAGTGTATCAAAAACCTTAAGAATATGCATTTCTAAGAAAAAATCTTAATGAAATTATTATGAAGTTATGCAAAAAATCTATATGCAAGGATATTTCTACAATAATGTTTATAAATACGTATTAGAAAGAATCTGGTGTGGAAAAAGGTGGAAACAAAGTGGAAAAAGGTTAATAAAATAAATTATGATAGGGATCACCGAAAATAATGCTATGGAATACTTCTTGACGGCAAGGTTTTAAAATGATCATAAAATATATGGTTAGATAATTATGGAAAATAATAATTAAAAGGTCTCATTTTTAATTGAAGAATGTAGTTTATCCTTATTCAGAAAAAAATATTGTCATGTGCAACAAAATATCATAGTGGTTGTGTGACAGGTGATTTTTCATCTTTGTGCTTTTCTCTGTCTTTGACAATGTACATGTATGTATATCAGTTAGGAATGCTCTTGGCTGCCTATAAATTAGACACCTGACTTCAGTGGCTTAATCAAATAGATTCTTCCTTCGTTAACTAGAAGCCTGAAAATGGATGGCTTCTAGTCCTGGTTCAGCATCTTGACAACGTTGGGGAGGACTAGCATCTTTGAGATTCTTATGACCTTTTTTTCACATTTGTCACCTGAGCCACAAAATGGCTGCTGAAGTTCTAGCAGTCAGGCCTGCATTCCTGCAGAATTCTTTCTGCAGTCAGGCAGAAAGAAGGAAGAAGGGGAAAGTGGCAACACAACAGATTACCACTTCAATTGGCCAGAATTGCTCCTCAGCTCCAAGCAATGCTGGCAAATTGAGTGCCTTAGCTTTTCCAACCTTGTAACTACAGACAGACAAGGGACAATTGTCTAGGAGTGTTTGGTTAAGCCAGCCTCTGGTGTTTGTACTATTTTGCTTGTAATATGTATGTCTGTTAGTATGTATTACTTTGATAAAGAGATTAAATTTTAAAAAGAGGTTACTAAAAATCAACAAATCTTTTGAATGGAGGCCAAGTAAATAATGTAGAATATAGAATGTGATGATATCATTTCAACAAACTGTTTTGTTTATAATGTTTGTTATGTGCACAACATTGTACAAAATGGTGTGAAGGAAAAGGACATTTCTGACAGGGTGGGCCATTGGAAGACATAATCTGGTCTAGGAGGTATGTCCTATGTACAGAAAATTGTCTAGTATAGACTACCACAGGAAAAAAGTGTCGAACCAATGGTAAAAGCAAGTATTGCCCTGAAATGTCAATAAGGAACTAGGTATGGCCAGAGAAACCTCCTGGAGAAGAGAGCACCTGAGTTGGGTTTTAAAGAAGGTTAAGAATTCAGAAGGGTGGGCTTAAGGAAGGAGTCTTCAAGCTTGGCAACAGCCCTGGGGAAGACTCGAGATGTCAGTGAAAATGTCATGTATGAGTCTGCGTGGGGTTGGGTGAACCTGAGGAACAGGGAGTGCTATGATGAACTTGAAAAGGTTTTCAAACAGATATTAGAGTATTTTCATTCCAAGGTGATGGGAAGGCCACATCATCCTTACCTCGTTCCTATGACATCTGTCTTGCTGACTCAGCGTCTTTGCTGGCCTATTCCTGTTGTTTCCAAGGGGCCCAGATGCCAAGAGCTGATTCCTGCCATCAGGCACCTGCCTGCACTTTCTGTCTTGTCAGGGGCTGCCCAGCTTAGGCCTGTGCCTCCTGGCCTCACACACCTGCTTTGCCAACTCTGGTTTTCTACCACCTACCAGGAAGAGACCAGGTCAAGACTTTGTGAGGCCACTTAAAGTGCCAGCATCTGGGGTTTGTGCTTTATGCCGTGTCACTGGGATCCTTTACAAGATGGTTGGAGAAGGTGATTTCAGGCCCCCTGGACACAAGACATGAACCACAGGTATTGATGCAAGAAGTATTATTTGGTGGGGGAGGGGGTGGTGGTGGTCATAAATGTGACTGCCCTGCTGTGAATCCAATACACTTTCACGATGGTCCCTCCCCGTTAATACTTTCTGGGTCAGTACTGCACCTCAAGTTGCTCCCGGCCTGAGGAGGCAGGCACGTATGTCAATATTGCAATATAGTGAGGCTGTCCAGAGTTAAGTCAGGGAACCGAGGGGCTCCGTGATTCAGGAGAGGTTCCATAGGGGAGGTGATGTCTGAGCTTAGGCTATTGTGAGGAATAAATGTTGAAAAACAGAGTGGTGATCAAGTCTAAGAGACAGTTATTACCTAAAACAGCTGCCGGGGACACGGAGCATTGACCGCTCCCTGTGATTGGCTCTGTTTCACTAGTTGTTTCTTTTACACATAGCTGAGTGGGAAGAATAGGAGACATGGACACCTGGGTTCTTGTCCCAGCTACTAGTCATTGATGATGTGACCTGGGGCATTCGCTCCCTCCGTCTGGATCACAGACGCCTCTGCTGTGAAATGGGGGGTCAATGGATGTTTGCCATTGAATCTCTTCCTTGGTTGGGGAATCCCTCACCCAAAGACTCTTGGTCAGAAGCAGAGCCCACATTTCACTAAAGACAGTAAAAATATACTTGTTTCCTGCCCTCCTTTGCAGCCGGGGTGGAGACTGGTGATCTAGGCTCTCCTGGTCAGATGTGCACTGGCCAGAATCTGATCCAAAGGAAGCAAGGACAGTGGAGGATCCTCCTGGGGGTAGTAACTTCACAAACAGGGCTGTGTTCCCCGGCAGTAGAGGCCACAGTGAAAGCTGAGAAGTGCTGGGTCCAGAGAATGGCAGTGGTTTTCTCACCTGACTGTGATATTGCGCTTTGCTCCAGGCCTGGGTCTCCAGTTCTCCCACTATCTTTTTTTTTTTTTTTTTTGGTAGGTGAGAACTAGATTTATTAATATCCTTTGCAAAGAGGTTGCAGGAAAATGGGGCACAAGAGGATGGTCATGTCCCAGGTCTTGGGCGAGTTCCTGGGGTGGGCCGCCAAGTAAACGTCCTTGGCTTCGTGCAGGAAGGAATTCAAGACATAGTAAAGTGAAAGCAGGTTTATTGAGAGAGATGCACACTCCACGGGCAGAATGCAGTCTGTCTCAAAAGATGAGGGTAGGCCTGGGAGATACACACTCCATAAACAGAGTGTCTCCCACTATCCTTTTAATACGTTCCTTTCCTGTTCAATTAAGCCTGTGTCAGTTTCTGTTGCTTGCAACTAAATATCGAGATACACACTCCATAAACAGAGTGTCTCCCACTATCCTTTTAATAAATTCCCTTCCTGTTCAATTAAGCCTGTGTCAGTTTCTGTTGCTTGCAACTAAATATCGGGATATACACTCCATAAACAGGGTGTCTCCCACTATCCTTTTAATAAATTCCCTTCCTGTTCAATTAAGCCTGTGTCAGTTTCTGTTGCTTGCAACTGAATATCCTAATTGATACCAGGGTTTGGACCAGATGCTCTCCAAGGTTCCTTCCAGCTCAGTGTTCTGTGATTCTAGAATTTGTCTTCAGACTGGCAGGTGCAGTGCTGGCCCCTTAATGAATGCTTATTGACCGAAGGACCAAATGGGCACAGGATCTCAGCTGTAGACTTTCCCTTTCTCATGCTTTTCACTATGTCACTCAGTGATCTAAGTGACACCCACATGGAGGCAGCAGGAGCCACACCAGCAAGAAAGAGAAATGCTGTCCACAATGCCCTCTACTTTTATTTATTTATTTATTTATTTATTTATTTATTTATTTATAAATTTATTTTTTTATGTATATTTATTTTTGGCTGTGTTGGGTCTTCGTTTCTGTGCGAGGGCTTTCTCCAGTTGTGGCGAGCGGGGGCCACTCTTCATCGCGGTGCGCGGGCCTCTCACCATCGCGGCCTCTATTGTTGCGGAGCACAGGCTCCAGACGCGCAGGCTCAGTAGCTGTGGCTCACGGGCCCAGTCGCTCCACGGCATGTGGGATCCTCCCAGACCAGGGCTCGAACCCGCGTCCCCTGCATTGGCAGGCAGACTCCCAACCACTGTGCCACCAGGGAAGCCCTTATTTATTTTTTGACAAATCAGTCAACACAGAAGCACTGTCTCCCTGCATGGTGCTCACCCCAGGAGTATGCAGAACATGTGGAAGGCATGTTGCTTGTCCCCAAAGAACTACTAATTAGGGAGATGAGACTAGCATATTTTAAACTTTTGGTGCTAAGCAATGTGGAAGAGACGTAAGGACTCAGAGAGTGGAGAAATCTGAACGGAGAGAGAGAAGAAAAAGTCAGAGTAAAGTGTATATGAAAGTTTGAACAGGATTTAGATTAGCAGAAGGGAGTTTGTGTTTGGTGGGGAATGCAGCACCAGCTGGGGTGGGGGCCCAGAGGCAAGAATGAGTCAGAAAACTATGTAGTTTACATAATCATGGGGCAGAGAGTTCCCAAAGCAGGGCCGCAGGAATAGAGGTGAAGCCTTTTTTCCAGGGACATTGATCCCTCAGTAACCTTGGGGGAAGAGCACATTTTACTTATGTTTCCTTTCTTTCTTCCTCCCTCCCTCCCTCCCTTCTTTCCTTCCTTCCTTCCTTTTTTAATTGAAGCGTACTTGATTTACAATATTGTGTTAGTTACAGGTGTAGAGCAAAGTAATTCAGTTATCTATATTTCTATATATCAGATTATTTTTCCATTATAGGTTATTTCAAGATATTAATATTGTTGCCTGTATTATACAGTAAATCCTTGTTTATCTATTTTGTATATAGTGGTGTGTCTTTTAATCCCATACTCCTAGTTTATCCCTCCCCCTTTCCACTTTGGTAACCATAAGTTTGTTTTCTATGTTTGTGTGTCTGTTTCTGTTTTGTAAGTTCATTTGTATTATTTTTTAGATTTCACATATAAGTGATATCATGATATTTTTCTTTCTCTGTCTAACTTACTTCACTTAGTATGATAATCTCTAGGTCCATCCATGTTGCTGCAAGTCGCATTATTTCATTCTTTTTTATGGCTGAGTAATATTGCATTTTATATATACATACATATATATATATATATCACATCTTTATCCATTCATCTGTTGCTGGACACTTCGGTTCCTTCCATGTATTGTAAGTAGTGCTGCTATGAACACTGGGATGCAGGTATCTTTTCGAATTAGAGTTTTCATCTTTTCCAGATATATGCCCACGAGTGGGATTGCTGGATCATATGGTAACTCTATTTTCAGTTTTTTAAGAAACCTCCCTACTGTTTTCCATAATGGCTGCACCAATTTACATTTTCCCAACAATGTAGGAAGATTCCCTTTTCTCCACACCTTCTCCAGCATTTATTCGTAGACTTTTTGATGATGGCCATTCTAACCAGTGTAAAGTGGTACCTCACTGTGGTTTTGATTTGCATTTCTCTAATAATTAGCAATGCTGAGCATCTTTTCATGGAGCACATTTTACTTATGGGTTCAGAAAACAAACAAATAAATAAAAAAAATCAACAACAACAAAGAAAAAATCACTAGGCCTGGTTCAGAAGGAAATTATTCAGAGACTAGGGAGGAGAATTCAGTTTGATTCTATAAGTATGTTGAGTGCCTACTATGGGTCAGACACTGTTCCAGGCAGAGGGGTACAGTGACAAACCAAATGAGTCTGTTCTCATGGAGCTTGTGTTCTATCAGGATCAGATGGTTCACACACACATACACACACACAGACAAATACGTATTAGGAGGCCATGAGTGTCTGGAGGAGATGAAGCTGTGCTAAGGATATACTAGAGTGCCACTGTGAGAGGCAGGTGACTTGTATATGTGACGGTCAGGTCACCTCTCTGATAAGCTGACATTTGAGCAGAAGCCAAAAGGAAGAGAGCAAGTTATTTGGATAACTTATCTATTCTAGACAGAGGAAACAGCAAGTGCAAAGGCCCTGAGGCAGGAGCATGCTTGTGTGTTCAAAGAACAACTAGGAGGCTGGTGTGGCTGAAGCAAAATGAGCCAGGGCCGAGTGGTAGGGCAGAAAGTCAGAGAAGTAGTGGGGTCGGGGGGTAGATCCTGATGGGCCATGGAAAAACACACATAAGGAAAATAGCCCACGTGGTGCACCAGAGTGACCCCCTCTGCATTTCAGTGATCTCCATCATTGTGTGAGGTCTTCCTCAGAAAGCCCCACTCCTTTTGCTCTTTTACACTGTCAGCAAATCTCAACCCATCAGGCACGAAGCTGGCTTGGGCTTATGCTATCCCTGGGCCTATCCTTGTCTTTGACAACATGAAATGGGTGCTGATTTTCCACAAGTGACTATAGAACCAACAACTGGTGACGGTTTCCTCAGGAATTATTGCTTTGTAAATCTATCTGGGCAATGTCAGCAATCTCCACGTGGCTGGGGTCCTGTCGTTCCTGTATCCGGTCCATTTTATGCCTCACTCTTTTCTCAGCCATAACTGATGGCAACAGACTTCAGTCTGCATTAGGGCACAGCCATAACTGCACTCAACATTACTTTAGACACAGCTATGAGTTTCTCTCCTTCTCCTCTTTAAGAGGACCCACCAGGGCCTTGATCCCTACCTGCCTAAGCGGCGGCGGCCCCTTGTCTGCAACCCCAGTTTCCTCAGCAACTAACGCTACGAGCATCCACTCTTTTCTAGCACCTTCTGATTATCTCTCATGTCCTCACTGGACTTCCCCCTTTGCTTTGCTACCACTCACCCGCAGGACAGAAGAAACAAACTGTGGTTGTTACTAGGTGATTTGAAGGTTGCGGGGTGGTGGTGTCTTTGGGGATTTTACAGGATCAGAGCAGAGTGGGACTGCATAGAAGTGTAAAGGGTGGGTTTTGGAGCCATTGGGGGTTTCTCTTTTGGGGGCCTGGCTAATCTCAGGCAGGCAGGAATGCCAGGCTGCCTCTCAGAAGCCCTGTGTCAGTTGACTCAGAGTGAGAGCTCTCAGGAGGGGCTCAGGCTGTCCTTGTAAGGAGCGGGCTCCCAGGGGTGAGAGGGGTGGCTTTGACCGAGGTGCTGCTACTCTTCCACTGCTCCCCCTTCCCCAGGGCTCTGCAGTCTCTCAATGATGTCATGCCTTTCCCTGAGTCCCTTCACCCTCGGGCGCCCTGTGACTCCGACCTGAGATGCAGTACAGAGTGGAATGCTTAAACGCACAGATGGCCTGGCTTCTATGTGACGCTGTAGCTTACTAGCGTGAGACCTTGGGGAGCGACCTATCTCTATGCCTCAGTTTCATTATCTACAAAGTGGGCATAGTGATAGCCCTTACTTCAAAAGACGGTTACAGGGTTCATACAGGTAAATATAGGTAAATCTCTTAGAATCGGTGACGCATGGAAAGCATCCAGCCCTTATTACTGATGTAAATGACTCTGCAGCACTTCTTGGCTCCATCTCAAGGTCTGGGGGACCAGGCTTGTGCCCATTTCTGGCCAGAGTCCTCCCAGCAAGAATTATGCTTGGTAGATACAAGTACTCTCCTCTCCTTAATGAACAAAGAGATGAAAGAATGAACAACAAAAAATGAATGAAAATGAATGAATGAAAAGCCTCAGATCTTCAAGCGAATGGGTAAGTTCTCCTTTGTACCCATCTCCTTGGAGCTCTAAGTTCATTTTGCCTATAATAAGAGAATCAGGGTGAGGGAGAGTTCAGGAAAGTGGTCTTATGCAAAGTGAGACCTCTCAGTTCATACTTATACTTGCCTTTGCACTAGGCCACTATAGAGGAGATTTAAAAATAAACCAGGTATGACTTCTGCCTTCTAAGAACTTACAGTCTTATTAAAGGACAAGATGAAAAGAAATGAGGTGTTGAATCACAGTGAGAGTTTATAGAGATGAATATCTATGAGGATTAGAGTAATCTGGGAGAGAGTCTTCACGGCAGACATGGGAACTGTGGATGGGGACATTTGAACAGGTAGAAGGGAGATTGTTTCGGGGGAGGACAGGCACCAAGGCAAGAATGAACATATAGTTATTCATGAAGAGAGCCAGGGAGGGACTTCCCTGGTGGTGCAGTGGTTAAGAATCCTTCTGCCAATGCAGGGGACACGGGTTTGAGCCCTGGTCCGGGAAGATCTCGCATGCTGTGGAGCAACTAAGCCATTGCACCACAACTACTGAATCTGCGCTCTGGAGCCCACAAGCCATAACTACTGAGCCTGTGTGCCACAACGACTGAGCCTGTGTGCCACAACTACTGAAGCCTGCATGCCTAAAGCCCGTGCTCTGCAACAAGAGAAACCACTGCAATGAGAAGCCCGTGCACCGCAATGAAGAGTAGCCCCTGCTCGCCACAACTAGAGAAAGCCCGCAATCAGCAACGAAGACCCAGCGCAGCCAAAAATAAATACATTTATTAAAAAAAAAGAGAGAGAGAGAGAACCAGGGAAGCAACTTTACCTCCTGGGGATGGTCCCAATTTATAAGAATATGCATCATTTACATTTCTCTCCAGGCCTTCGTCTTAGTTTGGGGTAAACCAGAAGTCTGGGAATATAAGATTACAGAGAACTCTTAACACCCTCAGATTATAAACATAGTATGAAGAACAGATTCAACTAATAGCTGTCAGGGGGGTAACTTTTTTTTTTTTGGCTGCATTGTGTCTTAGTTGCAGCACGCGGGATCTTTCGTTGCAGCACGCGGGCTTCTCTCTAGTTGTGGCGTGCGGGTTTTCTCTTCTCTGGTTGTGGCGCACAGGCTCCAGGGTGCATGGGCTCTGTAGTTTGTGGCATGTGGGCTCTCTCGTTGAGGCGCACAAGCTCAGTAGTTGTGGCACGTGGGCTCAGGTGCCCCGTTGGCATGTGGGAACCTAGTTCCCCGACCAGGGATCGAACCTGTGTCCCCTGCATTGGAAGGCGGACTCTTTACCACTGGACCACCCGGGAAGTCCCAGGGCAGTATTTTAAAATAGATATCTCATACTCTTTCACAATGATGCTGAAGTTGGTTTTTCTGTATATGTATATTTTACAGATGGAATCAGGAGATCAAAGGGGCAAAGCTATACATCCAGGCTGCAGAGCTGGTGAATGGCAGAACTGAGATCTGAACCCAGCCCTCCACTTGTGTGTTCTTCCTACAACCCCTCATTGCCTTACACACACTGAGGCCTCTGACTTCACTTGCTGCAAAGGAGGGAGAGCGAGCCTTTAGGGTTGCACCCTCTCCCCTAAATGGGGAGCCCTTGAACAGCCATCTCTGGACCATCTCCCACACGTCTCTTGTCCTCCTAGTTGCCCTTCCCTTCTTTGCAGCAGAATGTTTCATGCATAGGGAACCTGAGGCCTGGAACTGCAGGGGTAATCAACTCGAGCTGAGAGAACTTGGCAGTGAATGTCAACAGGAAATGAGGGAGGAAAGCACAGGCCTGGGAGTCAGGAGAGATAGCTTCTTGTCCTGGATATGCCATGAGCTGTGACTATCACCCTCATTGCTGAGGTTCAGTTTGCTCATCTTTAAAATAAAAGGTTTGGACTAAAGGAGAATGTGATTTTTTTTCTTCGCTAGAATTTTAGGGCAGGTGAAGCTGTGTGAGTGAAATTGCAGGATTTCTCCTTGCTCTGCGCTCTCACTACGGACGGACACCTCTTTTGTCCAAGTTTTGTCCCCCTCCAGGGGACTGGACGCTTCATCCTGGTTTCTGCCCCTCACCCTTCTTTTCATCTCTCCTGTATCAGCAGCCTGAATTGTCTGGACCCCCCCAGGAGCTGTAGAATCAGTAGCCAAAATCTTCTTTCCTGCCCTAATGCAGTTGCATTTCCCCAGGGTGGTGTGCAGGAAATTAGACTGGCTTGGCCCTGGCTCTCTGCTTCAGGCAGGTGGGGGAAGGCAGAGAATTGCTGGTTATATTTGGTGTCAGGGGATTTGGGGGAGGAGCTGGGGGCTTGGCAGGATTTCCTCACAGCTTGGAGGCCCCCGGAGTCTAGGGGCGCTGCCTGCCCGATTCCCAGAGCTCAGACACAGATGGTCCCTGTCAGTCCTTGAATGGGGGCGGGTTCTCACTCCGGTGAGTCTAGGGGGAGGGGTCTCCAGAGGCCTCTGCCCAGCTGGCCATCTCCTCCCTGAAACTGTTTAGTGTAGAAGGAGGAGGGAGGAAGACCAGATGGGCCACAGCCTTTGCGCCTCAAGGTGCAAACTCAGTCCCAAATCTCTGTTCTGCTGGGAAGGGGAGGAGAGACACCTCCTTGTTAGGCAGCTGTTTGTTTGGCAATTAACCGGGGGGCTTGGAGGGCACTCAGGATTCACACCAGAGTGCGGCAGCCAGTTCTGCTGCTGAGATCTTCGCGGGGTGGGGCGGGGGTAGGGAAGAGCCCTTGCAGGCAGGCTGGCCCATGCTGGGCGCCTGCGCACCACAGGTGGGATTTCCGCTGTAGGTGGGAGGGCCATTTGGAAGGGATGCTCTGCAAGGGAAGACAGTGCTCAGGGAGAATGAAGGATGCACTTCCCCAGACTCTGTGTGTTCTGGCTCGAGGCTTCAGTGGAACGAGTACTCCATAGTAAACTGGTCCAAGAGAAACTTCTCAGGTTTAGCTGGTTAGAACACCCTTGGCAGTCGCTCTCCTCCCAAGGCTGCTGCCGTGATCCTTTGCTGCCTAAAGCAGTCATTCCTTCTGCACAAAGGCTGTTCCCGTGTCTCCTGAAGCCTCTTGGGATGGGAAATAGAGAGCAGAACCGTCCCCACCACCAACAGGGTTGTCCTTTCATGCTGATGTGGCACCTCATAAACCAAAACGGCTGGAGAATGAGGCTGTGCGGGCAGGGACTCAGGCACGTGGGTGTCCCACCCGTGCCACCAAACCAGGGCACCTGCTCCGAGCTGGCCAGGAAACCAGCATCACCATGGCCATAAGGGAGGCGATGGACAGGGGTGGGGTATGGCTCTAGGGAGGGAATGAAGCACACCTACAGTTCTAGATCTTTCTTTCCCACCCATGAGCTGAGCAAACTTGAGCAAGTTGCTTAAATCTTTCTGAGCCTCAGTGTTTTTGAGAAAAATAGCAGTAATAAAACCCACCTGGGTCAGTTTGAGTATGAAATGAGTCAATATAGGTAAATATGCTGTTTAAACTGTCAGGTACTATAAAAATATTGTTTTTGCCGTCGTGTCATTTATTGCTCAGGAAAGAAGAGACGGTCAGAATAAGTCTGGGCACAAGGCCCTGTGTGTGAGGAGCAGGAGAGGGCTGGATAGCACTGACCGTGCTGGGCGTGCAATTCTAGCTTGTAATAAAGAAGAAGAAAAAAAAAAGAAAACCAAAAGTTACCTTGCAAGTACTAGATTTCCCTGCTGGTTCAACAGGTAGGAGAGATTATGGGATGGAAAGCAGTGTCCTCAGCTAGTCCGAACACCTGGGGACTTCAAGGTGAATTATTTCAAGGGATTTTCTAATTCAGAGGCAAAGGGAATATTTTAGTCAGTGTGAATAAATAATGTTTCCCTGCGAAACTGTTTTTCAAGTGTGCATAGATACTGTTGTGATTACTAAAATATAGATGCATTTAAAAGCATCATAGAATTCATGGTGGCTTTTTGGTTTGATGAATGTTCTTAAACAAGAGAGACTATTTGGTGGGGATAATGGATGATTGGGTAACTCTAAAGGATGGATGGGGACCACTGTTGCAGGATGGGGTTTCTTCACGGAGATAAGACAAGATGCATCGGAGGACGGAGGGGCTGAGGACCCGGGGCCTGGATGTGGGGTGAGGGTGGAGGCCAACTGGTGAGCTGTGGAGAGACCTGTGCAGCCCCACCCCAGGAAGAGCCTGGGCTCTGGGGTCAGCCAGGGCTGACTTCAAATCCCAGCCCTGCCTCCATATTGGCCTTGGGTAGTAAACAAACATATGCTGTAATCTTCAGCCTTTATAGAATTTATGAGGATCAAATGGAAGATTATTTTCAAGCCATACTAAATCCTGGAGAATGTGAGTTGAATAATAAAAAGATGGCATCCTCTCTTTGACAGAATATTTTCCTTCTTGTATTTTCTCTAGTCCACTGTTCTTAGATTAGGAGCTCAAAGAAGCAGATCTAAACTTAGAGAGTTTAATTAAGAAGAAAAACAACCCACGATGTTTATTTTCTCTCTAAGAAGCAGGGAAGGGGAGGAAGCCCATTATTTAGCTCTTGTTTCCTTGAAGGAAGGAGCTGCACAAGTTTCAGTGGGTTTTCTGGCTCCATCTCAGTCGTTTGGTTGGCAGTGATGGTCCCAGGGTTTCGAGGCATGGATTAAACATCCTCCCCAGCACCAGGAGTCCATGAGGCTGCCCGTGGTATGGGATGATCAAAGCATCCCTGCTCTGAGGTCTGGGACTGTCATTCATCTTCAGCTCAGAGTGGGTGCTCATACATTCAGCTGAGGGATGACTAAGTGAAAGAAGGATCGAATGGTCAGCCCATGCCTTGTCTTGCCTGGGCGGCTGCTAGAGCTTTCCTAGCGGTCCTGTCCTCCTTCTCTGGCCCACATGCTCACCCATGCCTCAGAGTCTAGGCTGGGGTCAGGAAGTGGTCCGAGTTTCCTTCTCTGAGGTGTTCAGATCCCAAATGCAGGCTGTTTGGGAGCAGTACTCTCAGTGGGCTGTCTGACCCTAGGACTTCAATCTCAGCCTTGTTCCGTGATAGCAGGAGAGGGGGTGCCTTTTTTCTGAGGCAAACTGGAGTTTGAGGGGGGCCGCCAAAATCACAGACAAAGTCTGCCCCTCTCCTACCCCTCCTGCACCCCAGTCCAACCAGACAGAGTGCACTTAAAAAAAAAGATGTTAGACTAATTCACATCACTAATATGAAGTTGCTAATAACTGGGAGTGAGACCTCCTGGGGACATTTACATTTTAAGAGACTATGCTTAGGGCCTGGCATGGGAGTTTGTGAACAAGGAGTCTGGAGATTTGGATTTGGTCCCCAGGGTACGACAGAGAGCCCTTCAACATTGCGTGAGTGATATTGTGCTCTGTCTCTCTCTCTCTCTCTCAGTTCCTCTCTGAATCTCTCCCTCTCTCAGTCTGTAAATTAAAAAAAATTGGACTAGATAAAACACCCAGTATAACAGAGTGCGGATTAACTGGTGCATTCTTTGTAACAATTTTATGAGAAAGGTACTATTAATGGCACCATTTTACAGATGAGAAAACTGAGGTCCAGGGAAGGGAAGTGTCTTGCTTGCAGTCGATAGAGGTTTAGGAGCAGAACCAGGTTGCAAACCCAGGCCATATTCTGCCAACATCTACCCACCGCTCACACCTTCAGCCTCTCCCTCTCACATTCAAAAAATAAACAAACCTGTGTTGTCACAACAAGGAAGAAAT
The DNA here is from genome assembly GCF_009873245.2 of Balaenoptera musculus. Taxonomy (NCBI): domain Eukaryota; kingdom Metazoa; phylum Chordata; class Mammalia; order Artiodactyla; family Balaenopteridae; genus Balaenoptera; species Balaenoptera musculus. The sequence continues at coordinate 17,804,567 of NC_045790.1, read as the reverse complement.
CACAGTGGGTGAGGGCTGAGGGAAAGTTTGCTTAGAGTCTGTCAGGTGCCTCACCTCCGCCTCTCTTCCCGCCCCCAGGTTGCACACCAGTGGAGTTGGGTAGTCTGCTGGACGCAGGTACGGTGTTTACAGTTTCATGAAAGGCAGTCCCAGGCCTTTTAACCATCTCTTTCGCCTGGCTCCTCTTTCATGTATCAGGTAACGTCTTGCACACACCGTCAGATCTGCATTTTTGTCAGCAACAGTTTCTAATGGTGATAGTGGGTTTCATGAAAACAAAGATCTACCCCCAAATCCTGTGTGTGAAAATGAAATAACAAACTATCAGAAATAACAAACGGAAGTAATCAAAGTAGATTTAGATTATTGGGTATGCTAATGATGTGGGGTGAAGGATTGTAGCTGAGAAGTGTGTCCAGCAGGGGTGGCCCCCTTCCCGGCAGGGGCCTGGGGACCCAGGACAGGAATGACCACTGGGTGGTCATGATGCTTGGAGGTGTGGGTGGGAACAGGGAGGTGCGCACACCTTGGCAGGGGTGGGGGAAAGGGGAGCGAGACAGGGAGGGAAAGTCGAGGTCCCTGGAAGATATGTGCCGGCTCTGTAGGAAGCTGTTTCAATGGAGTTCAGAAGTCCATGAGCATAGGTTTAAACTCAGAAGCTAGTGGCGACTTAGGGAACAGACACTGTCTGAAGACCTCAGAGAGAATATGCAGTTAAACCAGAAAAAGGAACATAAAAGACATCTAGTGTAAACCTCCCTGGAATAAGACAAAAGTGTTGACAGTTATGGATCCTTCCAGGAACAGGCAGGGCTCTAAGCACTGGCACCGCCCACCCAGTGGCTCCGTGCTGCTGTTATCCCTGCTTTAGACGGGGCCGCAGAGCACACGGGGTGAGACGCTTGCTCTCGGTCAAGGCTGGAGCCTGCACTTGAACTACATGGGCTGACTTAGAGCCATGCTCCTGAACCCTCTTCTGTGCCTAGAACAGCTGGTTGACAACATGGCAGAGGAAATGACAGTGGATGTTAGAGGGGAGGCCCAGGGGACCCCAATATCCCAGGCAGGGCCTTGGAGGAGCCCTGGCCTCCGCACAGGGCAGGGGGGACATTCTCCCGCAAGCATTGAGGTCCTTCAGGCTGGCTTCGTTGGGGTCCTCTGGGCCTCCTTTTGTCAGACTTCTTAAAGATGAGGAAATCCTGATGAGCTACACAGATGGACAGTCGGGTTTTACCAGCTTTAAAGCTGATGCTCATGGCTTTTCCTCAATTAGAATACCTGAATCTAGCCTCCCTGAGGGACCTCAGGCTGGGTCATTTTGTCCTGAGTCCAATCTTGGAGGAGCAGGTACCACTGTGGATGAGGTAGGGTAGGGACTTGGGGGTCCAGGCGCTCTGTGTATGGACTTTTGTCCACCTCCCTTCTCAACCCTGCTTTCTGGGTTCCTGGAACCTCTCAGGAATCTAGAGGCAAATTGGCTCTTATCTTCTGGGTATTCCTCTCTTCAGGCTTTAAGCTGTAAACACTTTACTCTGATAAAACAGTTATCCTTCCTCCAGCCACTCCTTTCCAACAGCTTAATTGAGCTGTAATTGACATGCAATAAACAATACCTGTTTAAAGTGTACTCCTTGAAAGATATGGTGTGTATATCTATCTGTCTATCTATCTATCTATCTATATCAATACAATGGAATACCACTCAGCCATAAAAAAGAATGAAATAATGCCATTTGCAGCAATGTGGATGGATCTAGAGATTATCATATTATGTGAAGTAAGTCAGGCAAAGACAAATATCATATGATATCACTTATATGTGGAATCTAAAAAATAATGATACAAATGAACTTACTTACAAACAGAAACAGATTCACTGAGGTAGAAAACAAACTTATGGTTACGAAAGGGGGGAAGGATAAATTGGGAATTTGAGATTAACAGTACACATTATTATATATAATAGATAAACAACAAGGACCTACTGTATAGCACAGGGAACTGTATTCAGTATCTTGTAATAACCTATAATGGAAGAGAATCTAAAAAAGAATATAAATATATATAACTGAATCACTGTGCTGTACACCTGAAACATTGTAAATCAACTATACAATTAAAAAAAAAAAGTGTAGTCCTTGATAAGATTTGCCAGATGCATACACCTGTGAAACCAGCAGCACAATCAAGATAGTGACCATGGTCCATCACCTCCAAAGCCTCCTCATGCCTCTTGTAATCTGCCATCCCATCTCTCCCTGAACCCAGCTGCCCAGACACCATTATCAGCTTTCCCTCACTCTCGACCTGGTGGCATTTTCTAGACTTTATGTAAATAGATCCATACAGTAAGTACTTTTTTATCAGCTTCTCACTAAGTGTATTACTAATTCAAGTATGTTAGTTTTAGAAAACAAGTTCCTACTTAAAATAAAAAAGGAAACAATGCATCCATTCAGTCGCTAAGAAATTTTACATCTCCAGCACGACTGTGTCTGCATCCAGAAACAGTCCTTTGTCCTTGTCGTGACTGCTCCCGGTTAAGAACAACATATTACTTTGAGATTCATCCAGTAGTTGCATGAATCCGTAGTTCACACCCTTTTATTGCTGAGGAGTACTCACTGCATGCTGTACCACCTAATCAAGGCATCCAGGCCCCAATCCAACCACATTCCATATCTAGGGGCAAATCACAGTGCCCTGACATCCTCATTTTAAAAAATTCAACACAATTGTATTTGACAGGTGATAAGCTCCAAAGACACTGTTTTAGATAGTTTTTAAATGTTTTAAAATATTTTAAATGGCAGTGTTCTTTTAGTAATAATAATAAATGATACCGATTGGTTCCTCCCTCATTATTTTCAAAGCCTGGATGCTTTGTTTGGCTGGTTGACACCAGGCAGTTTCTTCCTGAAGGCAAAATGTCGCTGGACGACGCACTAATCTTTTTTCCCCTGATTTTACCCATTTCCAGGATGATTATTATAAACAACAAGGGGTTTTATTATTATTATCATTATTGTTATCATAGGGCTTTATTTTTTTAGATCAGTTTTAGGTTCACAGCAAAATTGAAAGGAAGGTACAGAGTCTCTGTAACCCCCCTGCCCACCCCACCACATGCATAGCCTCCCCCGTTAATCAACATCCCCCATTAGAATGGTACATTGTTACAATTGATGAACCTTCATTGATACATCATTATCATCCAACGTCCATAGTTTACATTAGGGTTCACTCTTGGTGTTGTGCATTCTACAGGTTTAGACAAATGTATAATGACGTGTATCCATCATTATAGTATCATACCAAATTTTTCACTGCCTTAAAAAAATCCTCCATGCCCCACATATTCATCCCTTCCTGCCCTCAACCCCTAGCAAACGCTCATCTTTTTACTGTCGTCCTAGTTTTGCCATTTCCAGAATATGATATAGTTGGACTCATGCAGAATGTAGCCATTTCAGATTGGCTTCCTTCACTGAGGTATATGCTTTTAAGGTTCCTCCACGTCTTTTCATGGCTTGATAGCTAAATTCTCTTTAGCGCCGAATAATATTCCATTGTCTGGTTGTGCCACAGTTTGTTCATTCACCTGCAGGATGTGCTGGTTGCTTCCAAGTGTTGACAATTAAGAATAAAGCTGCTGTAAGTATCCACGTGCAGGGTTTTGTGTGGACATACGTTTTCAGCTCTTTGGGGTAAATACCAAGGACAGCAATTGCTAGACTGTTTGGCAAGAGTATGATAAGTTTTGAGAGAGACCACCAAACTGTCTTCCAAAGTGGCTGTGCCATTTTGCACGCCCATCATCAATGAGTGAGAGTTCTTCTTGCCTCACATCCCCACCCGCATTCGGAGTTGTCAAGTTTCCAGATTTTGGCCATTCTAGTAGGTGTGTAGTGGTATCTTGTTGTTTTAATTGGCATTTCCTTGATGACATATGATTTGAATATATTTTCATATGCTTATTGGCCATCTGATAGTCTCCTTTGATAAGGTGTCTGTTAAGGACTTTGGCCTATTTTTTTTTTTTTTTATAAATTTATTTATGTATTTATTTTTTGGTGTGTTGGGTCTTCGTTTCTGTGCGAGGGCTTTCTCCAGTTCTGGCGAGCGGGGGCCACTCCTCATCGCGGTGCGCGGGCCTCTCACTGTCGCGGCCTCTCCCATTGCGGAGCACAGGCTCCAGACGCGCAAGCTCAGTAATTGTGGCTCACGGGCTTAGTTGCTCCGCGGCATGTGGGATCTTCCCAGACCAGGGCTCGAACCCGTGTCCCCTGCACTGGCAGGCAGACTCTTAACCACTGCGCCACCAGGGAAGCCCCTGGCCTATTTTAAAAGTCGGGTTCTTTGTTCTCTTATTGTTGACTTTAACATGCTCTTTTTTACCAAGAACTGTTCATTAAAGGGATAAATGCCTAGCCAAAGTTCCTGATTCACCATCAGAGATATCAAATGTCAGAGCTGGAATGACTCTAGAGACCAACAAGCGCCTGATCTGAGCTGATATATATCCTCCCCAAATTTCTATGTCGAAGACCTAACCCCCAGTAGTACCTCAGAGCATGATTATATTTGGAGATAGGAACTTAAATAGGTAATTAGGTTAAAATGAGGTTAGTAGGGTGGGCCCTCGTCCAATATGGCTGGTGTCCTTATAAGAAGAGGAGATTAGGGGCTTCCCTGGTGGCGCAGCGGTTGAGAGTCTGCCTGCCGATGCAGGGGACGCGGGCTCGAGCCCTGGTCTGGGAAGATCCCACATGCCGCGGAGCAACTGGGCCCGTGAGCCACAACTACTGAGCCTGCGCGTCTGGAGCCTGTGCTCCGCAACAAGAGAGGCCGCGACAGTGAGAGGCCCGTGCACCGCGATGAAGAGTGGCCCCCGCTCGCCGCAACTAGAGAAAGCCCTCGCACAGAAACGAAGACCCAACACAGCTAAAAATAAATAAATAAATAAATAAATTAAAAAAAAAAAAGAAGAAGAAGAGGAGAGTAGGGCACAGAGAAGAGACCATGTGAGGACACGGGGAAGTCAACCATCTACAAGCCAAGGACAGAGGCTTCAGAAGAAACCAACCCTGCTGACACCTTGATCTTGGACTTCCAGCCTCCAGAGTTGTGAGAAAATAAATTTCCATTGGTTAAGGCACCCAATCTTCAGTACTTTGTTATGGCAGACCTAGCAAACTAGTACAGCCTCCTAACCCCCATTTAATTCAGCCGGCATTGACCAAATGCTTTCTACATAACAGGCTGGGCAGGGGATGTATTTAGGAGGGAAAAGGTAAGGTTTCCATCCTTAGGAACCTATGGCCTAGTTGTTTCATTTTGCATTTGAAGAAACTGAGGCTCAGATGGGTGAACTGGCTTGCTTGAGTTAATAACACAAACCCTCTTTACTTCCTCTTAATCCCTTTGGTCCCTTCCCCCGACATCACAGGCTGACTCTGCCTGTGGGCTTGGAGGAGACCGATGTAGTGGAAAAGTGCCCTGAAATAGGGGTCAGAAAAGCGAAGGTCTAGTCCAGATTCGGTCCTTATTAGTTGTGTAGCCTCTAGTTTTCAACATGCCTCCATGAAATGGACATGATAATCCCCACCCAGCCTTCTCCCCAGGAGGCCACGTGGACCAGAGGAGATAATGTAGGCAAAGCACTAAGAGGAAAGCATAATTATTGGGATGGTGGAGGCCTGAGGGGCAGCCTCTTGGATCCTGTCCAAGATGCAGGGCCCCAAGCCTGCACTTGCCCCCAAAGCAAGTGTTTGCCATCTGGCTTCTGTGAGAGCTGCTGCTCTGAATGTGCTAATAACGCAGGCCTGGGCATCCCTCTGCAATTACCTTCTGCAAATCTAGATGCAGGAGCCCCGGCTCCAGAGACAGCATTGGTCTTTGTGGCATTTTAAGTATATGGTGTGTGTCTGAGGAAGTGTGCCCGAGGTGTGCACATGGGGACCTGTACACTGCTTACCTTCAGTCCCCCTCTGACGGTTAATTCTACATGCCAATAGGTGTCAACCTGGTGAGGCCACAGTACCTAGATAGTTGGTCAAACACCAGTCTAGATGTTTCTGTGTAGGTAGTTTTTAGATGAGATTAACATTTAAATCTGTGGACTTTGTGTAAAGTGGATTAATCTTCATAGTGTGGCGGGCCTCATCCAATCAGTCAAAGGCCTTAAGAGAAAACAGATTGAGGTCCTTGAGGAAGAGAGAATTCTGCCTCCAGCCTGTTTTCCGACTCAAGCTGCAACATCAACTCTTCCCGAGGTCTCTAGCCTGCCAGCCTATCCTGCAGAATTCAGACTTGCCAGCCCAAACAATCACATGAGCCAACTGCTTAATACACACATAACACACACACCATATTGGTTCTCCCTGGAGAACTCTGACTAATATGGCCCCTGTATTAGTCAGCTTGGGCTAGTATCACATAACGCCATAGACTGGTGGGCTTAGACAACAGGCTTTGATTTCTCACAGTTCTGGAGGCTGGAAGTCCAAGATCAAGATGCCAGCAGATTCTGTTCCCAGGGAGGCTCTTCTGCCGTCTCACTCTGTCCTCACATTTTGGAGGGACAGCGAGCTCTGGTCTGTCTCCCTCACAAAGAAATTAGTTTCTTCTTGGGGCCTCCAGTCTCATGACTCACCTAAACTTAATTATCTCCCCGAAAGCTCACCTCCAAGTCTCCTAATCTCCATCACATTGAGGGTTAGGGCTTCAACATATGAATTTTAGGGGGCCACAAACATTCAGTCCCTAGCACCTCTTTATCCCCATCCTCAAATAACTTGCACTTATTGAGCATTTACGACACTTACAAGACATTGTTCTAAGCACTTCATATGTATTAACCCATTTAATTTTCATAGCAGCTGTATGAAGTGAGGATTAAATCGTCCCTATTTTACAGTTGACGATGCTGAGGCACAGAAAGGCCAGGAGATGTGTCCAGTGTCACACAGCTAGTGAATGCCTCTGGGGTCTGCTTTCTAGACCTTTGTGCTGTGCTGCCCCTCCACTGCAAGCCCACATCCTAGACGTGGAATGGGCGCTCACACCTGCCCAAACAGCAGAGACTGCATCGTCCCACAGGTGAATGCATTAGTCATCTCAGCCACGTGGGACACACACACTGCTGGGAATGGTCCCCTGTGACGTCGAGACATTCCTGCTCAAGGTATATCACCTGAGATCGGGCTGTGGCTGTCCTGCTCCTGTTCCTGCCTTGGCTCACGATGGCTGGATGGTGCCTTGCGTGGACGCTGGCACTCAGGAGCTGCTGATGGGCAGTTAGATGGATGGCCTGATGTGACCCTGCAAAAGCAAACCAAGGTGCTGTCTCACATCTGGCCTTCCAGGTGTGGAGCAGTGGGAGATTGACATAATCTAAAAAAAGGGAGGCTCTTCTGGCTCCAGCCTGAGTTCACGTGCTTGCCTCCCCTGCCTCCCAAATCCCACTGAAATGACAGCAAAGATATAAAAAGGAAATCAGTCCATGACTGAGCTGAGAACAGCACGTGTGGCTCTCTGTGCCCAGAGATGTTGATGAATCTCTGAAAGACAGGAAGGAGATGGGAGCATATGGATGGGCAAGCTAGAGAAGAACTAGCTGCAGCTTAGAACATGCTCAGGCAAGTGCTGTACATGACCCTCAAGTACTGCTTGAAAAATAGACCCTGTGCAGTATTACTTTTGTGATGAGCCTGATTAATAGCAGAAATAATATATTTCTTCACTTTCAATCTGCTATGGTTCCCAGTAACATTGAGATGCTCTTTGTGAAGGTATATTAACCGAGTCTGGGCTGCAGGAATTGTACGCCTGCTTCTGGGGGCGGGTGCTTTCAATCTAGGGGTCTAGGGACTTGCTAGAGACCCACAGATGGGCCTAGAGAGGTTGGGACTCTTCTGAGGTTGTGTGCAAACTTTATTGACTCCTTGGGCATTTTTCTGGGGTCTTAAGTCCATTACTTTGGTTAGATTTGCAAAAACTCTGTGACCCAAGGCCGTAGTGCACTATTAGAGTTTTATGACGACTTTTCCAACTTCCCGCAGCTGGTTAGTTGGTAGCTGAGCAGCTCCTTTGGGCTCTTAGTCATCAGTATCTTTTGTCCCCACTATTAAAATTGTGCTTTTCAAAATGCTTCTGTGTATATTGTCCTATTTGAGTCTCACAATAGCCCATAGAGAAGGATCAAACATGCATCGTTATCTTTACTTGAAAAGTGAGGAATCTCACACACAGTGTGGTTAAAGTGTATCTCCAAGGTCACACGGCAAGGTGATGGTAAAACTGTCATGGGGCCACAGGTCTCAAGACTCCAGGTCAGTGCTCTTGGCTGCTTCCTTAGTCTCCTTACAAATGAATAAAGCACTTCTGTTCTCTTAATGTACACCAATAGCTGTATGTTCAGACTCCTCCAAAAACCTGGTCCAGCAACCCAGGGCATGACCTCAACAATCCTCTCCAGAGCCCAAATCCTTCACATATGCCTTTCCTCAAATAAGAACTATCATTACAAAGGGAGTGGTAGAGGCAAAGGAAATACCAGTTCCTTTTTTATCCTCTATGGCATCCCAAAGCACTTTCTATCTCCAAATGCCCAGGAGGAGATGGCCATCCCCTCCTTCTGCACTCCCTCTCCGAGACCCAGTGCATCCCACGGAGCCCTTTCCTTGGCTTTAATTGATGCCAAGTAATCATTGATTACTGCCCATAGTCCCACAGCATGTAATGAGCGGTGAGCCGGTGCCACTGGGATCCAAACAGCGGTCCTTAAAATCTGAGCTGCTCTCCTCCTCTCTGCCCCTCCCCGTCTCAGAGCTGCATCAGGCCGGAGAGATTTGTCCCATATCTGCACTTTGACTAGCAGGGGCTGCCAATGCACATCTGTCAGCTATCCTGGCCAGAAACCACAGCAATCAGCTGGAATGGGCTTAACTGACCGTTCCTTGTCTCAGTCTGTAGGTGCATCTAAAGATTTGGCTTTGGAAGGTTCCCAGCTAATTGCCTGACAGCTGGCCTTTGGATAGACAACTGTCCTATGTGGTTATCTCATTCCCAGATTAGGAATTTTCAAATTCCAACTGAGCTTTCAATGACTCACAGGCATTTGGTGGGGATGGAGAGGCATTGTCTAAAGTGCCATGTTCAAAGTTCTTGTTGAAGGCAGCTTGGTGCTAGAGGAAGGGTGTGGGCTTTGGATTCAAACAGACCTCAGCTTGTTGGGAGGATTAAATAAGTTAATACGCATTCAAGTGCTAGGAGTAGTGACTGGCCCATAGTGAGCTCTCTGAGTGTGTTCACTATTGTCATAGAGATTAGAGATCATGCCTCCAAAGCCCAGTGCGTATTGGTTATTATTATTATAAGCCTAGTTCAATGCAGGAAGCCTCCAAAAACAAAATCATCCTTCTTCCCCACCCTGAGCTTGGAGCCAAGTTGGTGCTCATTAGAGACATACAGATGCCTTAGAAATCAGTCTGGATATGGAAGCAAAAGGCCTGAACTACAGTCTTAGCTTTGCCATTAATGGGCCCTATAATCTAGACCAAGTCACTTTAATCTCTAGGATTTATTCTCTTCGGGTGGATTGGACCGAGGACCTTATATTGGATTGAATATTGTCCCCCTCCCTCCAAATTAATGTCCACCCAGACCTCAGAATGTGACCTTATTCGGAAACAGGGTCTTTGCAGATGTAATTAAGAGGAGTTCATCTAAGATGACTGGTGCCCTTATAAGAAAAGAAAGAACACAGAGACTCAGGTTCAGAAAGACCCATAGGGAAAATGCCATGTCATGGTAGAGTCAAGGATTAGAGTGTTGAGTCTATAGACTAGGAAGCCAGGGATTGCCAGTGTCCACCAGAAGCTGGAAAAGGCGAGGGAAGAGTCTCCCTTGAGCTGTCAGAGAAAACACAGCCCTGCTGACACCTTGAGTTCAGACTTCTGGCCTCCAGAACTGTGGCAAAATAACTTCTTGTTGTTTTCAGCCATCTGGTCTTTGGTTCTTCGTGATACAAGCCACAGGAAACGAATATACACCCCAAAGAGCCTTCCTTCTCTAATAGACTTAATTTAATGAGGCACACAAAGTCCTGTCCCCTTATTTGACATCGTCCACCTGTTTTCACCAGCCTGATCCCCGGAAGTGCCTGAGACCTGGGCTGTCCCTTAAAAAGCAAGGAAGGGGACTTCCCTGGTGGTCCAGTGGCAATATTGTAACATATTCAATAAAGACTTTAAAAATGGTCCACACCAAAAAAAAAAAAAAGCAAGGAGGGGAAGGAAGGAAAGGAAGCAAGTTTGAAGATGGAGTAGGGGTGGTGGGCAGCAGAGGGCAAAATGCCAGAAGAGGCCCTGTAGAGCTTGGAAAAGGGGGATGGAAGGAAAGAGCCCCGTGACTGGGGGGAAAGCCCTGCTACATTAGTGGGGTCCTTCCCAGAGGCAATGCGTCACCCGGGAAAAATGCCTTAAATGGATCAGTTAAGCACAGATTGAGATGTAGGAGCCTCATGGTTTCGGGAGAGCTCAGGCTTTGCCATTGAAACAGCTTTGAGAATTTGGGACACATGGACCTATATTTGCCAGTGAACTTGTGGGACTCCTCTTAACAAAATGCTTAATGGGCTATTTGTCTCTGGAAGGTGGGGAATGAATTGACATTTTACCCCTAATATAGGATGGGCATTGCGCTGGGAAGTTTTACAAATGTTTTGTTCGTTTACTTTTGAGAATAACGATGTGGTAGTTACTAATAATTCTAGTTTGCAGAGGAGACTCAGAGCTGTGAATTTGCTCAAGGTCACAGTGGCTTGTCAAAGATCTGTCCTGGGGGGCAGCTAAGGTCTGCGTGACTACGAAGACCAGCCTCCTAGCACTCAAAGTGGCCATTTCCCACTTTTTTCCCCATCCATCTCTCTTTCCTCTTCCTCAAACTCTTATCCATCCATTTAGAGTGCCCACAGTGCCATTCTCACATGCAGAGAAAAATTCAAAGAATCATAAAATGTCATAATAAGAAGGAACTTTACCACCTTTTCATTTTAGAAATGAAGAAACTCTTTTCGTGCTTTGGTTTCCCTAAGGTGAGCTGTCTTTTTTTTTTTTTAATTTTAGATTTATTTTATTTTTGGCTGGGTTGGGTTTTCGTTGCTGCGCGTGGGCTTTCTCTAGTGTGGTGAGCAGGAGCTACTCTTTGTTGCGGTGTGCGGGCTTCTCATTGCAGACCACAGGCTCTAGGCGCACGGGTTTCAGTAGTTGCAGCACGCGGGCTCGGTAGTTGTGGCTCACGGGCTCTAGAGCGCAGGCTCAGTAGTTGTGGGGTACAGGCTTAGTTGCTCCACGGCATGTGGGATCTTCCCGGACCAGGGCTCGAACCCGTGTCCTCTGCATTGGCAGGCAGATTCTTAACCACTGCGCCACCAGGGAATTTCCGAGCTCTCTTTTTAATCTTTTAAATCTGTTACATCTTTGAAGTGTCTGATTTCCCAAAGACACAGTGAGAGGAAATGACCACACGAAGGATGCTCGGCCAGTGAGGGTGAGCCAAGGTTTGACCAGAGAGGTCTGGTCCCCTAGACCACACTAGCTCTGGAGAAACTGTGTCATCAATGAAATGCCGATGGACAGGTCCCTTCTTGGCATCCCTGAAGTTTCTAGGAACCAGAAGAAATTCTTTGAAGACCTCTTCCATTGATGAGAAAATAATGACAGAAAAACAGAGTTCCCTTTGCCTGAGTGGTCTATAAAGGGACTTAGGAGGCAATGTCTACAAATGGAGCCTATCAAGGCCCTGAACTCATTCATTCATCTGTTTACCAACTTTGATTATCCGAACAAAACATTTGTAAAAATTCCCAGCGCAACTTTGATTATCTAGAAATCACTGATGACCAGAAACATTAATCAGAGACAAGCCAGGCACAGATAGCACATCATTTCTTTTTTCCTGGAGAAAATTTCATATTTATTTCATTTTATTTATTTATTTAAGTTTATTTTTGGAATTCTTTTGAGATATTGCTTATATGAAATAAACCATACATATGTAAGTATACAGGTTAATGTTTTGATGTATGTGTATAGCCATAAAATCATCACCACAATTAAGATAACAAACATTTTCATTACCCACGTCTAAAGATTTCCTGGTGCCCCTTCCCTGCCTCTACTCCCATTCCCCAGGCGACCCCTGATCTGCTTTCTTTCACTATAGCTTAGTCTGTATTTCCTAGAATTTTATATGAAATTGTATAGTATGTACTTCTATTCAACATGATAATGTTGAATTCATTCAAGCTGTTGTCTGCATCACGGTTTACCCATTCAATAGATGGGTAGCATTCCATTGTATGGATATACCAGCTTATTTATCCACTTTTCAATGGATGGGCTTTTGTGTTGTTTTCCGTTTCACTATCATTTTTAAACATATATACACAGGATACTCTAATACGTCTTCCTTTTGGTACCCAGGTGTGCTGAGTGCCTCTGACCAGAGCACTCTGATTCTATTTCCCTCTCTGGGGACAAGGAGGTGACTTTTTAAGTCTCAGGAAAACTGTGATTCAAGAGTCACCTAGTTCCACCCAGAAACCTGGTAATCAAATCTCTTTATGAGTAAGTAATGCAACTCTATATAATAGGATTAGGACAGAACATTACCAGGCTGCACTAAAGCAAAAGGATCAAGCAATAGGTCTTGAAAAATTCTGAACAATTTTCAAATTTATATCCAAAGACAGAAACTGGAAAACCAGCCTCCAAAGTCATTATTTCTCAAAGCTTTTTATATAAAACTCTGGTTGCTCAGGATGATAATAGATGTTTTGTGAAAAAACAAACAAAAAAAGCAAACTAACAAAAAAAATCAGATTTCTTGATTACTTAAATTTTAGAAACACTGAGTAAAAGTTAAACAAATTTAAATTTCTTTATTGCAAGACTTTTGAGAGCCTTTAACACATTAATATTAATGTTCATATACATTCAAAGGGAAGTGGTATGGATGGGGCGTGAATTTAATTTAAAATTTCCCAAATGTATTTAACCACCAAACATTTTTTTTCCCCTGTAAACTAGTATTCCACAAGAACATAATTTGAGAAATGTTCTTCTTGAGACAATCATTCCTCAAAGCAATTTTATGTAAAGGAAAAAGAAAGCAGATAATAAAATATAACAAAAGAAAAACTAAAGTGAGTTTGATTCAAGATTTGTTTTTTAATTGGGGGACCCAGGTTCCAGGGAATTCCTTGAATCACAAATAGATGACTCTGTTAGCCACTAAGTATCAACTCCTTTTTCTAAGTCCTTTTTTGCCCCCAATATGACAGTCTTAAAGATTTGTATTATTTTATTTATTTATTTATTTATTTTTTTAAATGAAACTCTCTAGGAGTTAAACCAGCATTTTATTTATTTATTTATTTTTGACTGTGTTGGGTCTTCGTTTCTGTGCGAGGGCTTTCTCTAGTTGCGGCAAGCGGGACCACTCTTCATCGCGGTGCGCGGGCCTTTCACCGTTGCGGCCTCTCTTGTTGCAGAGCACAGGCTCCAGACGCGCAGGCTCAGTAGTTGTGGCTCACGGGCCCAGTTGCTCCGCGGCATATGGGATCCTCCCAGACCAGGGCGCGAACCCGCGTCCCCTGCATTGACAGGCAGATTCTCAACCACTGCGCCACCAGGGAAGCCCCCAAGATCTGTATTATTTTTAATCATAATAAATGACTCCTGGGTGGAAGCTTTTCCCTGCAATCTCAGGATGGTTCTATGCAGTGTCCTCTCAGGGAACTCCTCTTGGTCCTGGTCCTTCCTCATCACTCCTGGGGGTGAGTGGCACGGGGAAGCCATCCCTCAGTGGGTGGGGGACCCACCGCATGCACTGGTTCAGCTGCATCCAACAGGTGTGCTCTTCACGATGAGAACGTGCTAGTGCTTCTGGGAATCCGTAAAACGCCATCTTCTCCATTTATAAGCTCTCTACTGTAATCTAGACTCCACAAATGAGCAATTCTTTTGCATAATGAATGGCTGAGGCTGTTTTATGCACTTTTATGTTGTTCCAAGTCTGTGGTTTCACTAAATTTCCACCTCAAAGATATGTAATTAGAGCCTTAACAATCTGCTGTCTTGGTCCTCTCCACCCTCCTCTGGAATCCATAGCAATCTCACAGGCTGGTTTCTGACAGGACCAAACACAAAGTAGGGTGTGTTTGTGTGTGTGTGCGCGTGTGCACATGCATGTATCTGTCTTGTAGGTTTGTGTGGGTAGAGGGCATGACTCAGTCTTCTAGAAAGTGAGATGGATGGGTGGATGGGGCCTGGGTGTCAAACATCTCCCTTTTGCTGACCTCTGGCTTTCCCTCCCACTATGGGGCCACTCACAGTTTCCTCCTGCTAGGTCCCAGACCCCAGGAGGTTTATATTCTATTATCCTCCCCATAAGTCTGGTCATTCCTCCCCACCAGGCTTTCCCTCCTGCTGTTCCCACTGCTAAGTAGGCCCTTCCTTCTTCTCTGGCCCAAACACTTTTTCCTTCAAGGCTCAGTTCAAACTCTTTTTGTGCCATGAAAACTGCTCTTTCCCTTCCAGTCCTTCAGGATCTTTCTTTTCTCATTCATCTTGTAGTGTAAGTTAGTACCACAAAGCTCAGCATTTATGTTTTGAGTGTTTTTATGTTGACTGGAGGTTACGCTCCCTTGGGTTAAGGACTGTGTCCTATATTTCCTCGTCCATGTGCCCAATATACAGTGATCCTCTGACTGCTTTGGGTTTGGGAGGAGGGACTGAAGCCGTATTTTAGGAGGCTTCAGACAGAGACTCCAAGCTTCTGCAGCCATTTATGTATCTTTATTCACTGGAATTGTACAATATCTCAATATTCTTGAGGGATAGAATTTGGGATGAAGTGGATGTAATCCAGGTTCTTGGCAAAGTGGATATGAAATAGCCACATCAAGATGGTCCCACTCATAGCCAACTCAGTTCTCATAACAGCCCTCTGACTTAGGTGCTAAGCATGTTCTTCTGTGAAAGTCCCTGTCTTCTCTTGGCCTTAGCTCGGCAGGAAACAGAAGACTCTGGATGGTGCCAAGAACTGTATGATATGGTGAAAAACGTGGTGTTTTTGAATCAGATACATTTGGCTTTACTCCCTGGCTTTAAGTTTCTTAATTACGGAACACTTGACAATTTTTCTGAGTTTCGATTTCTTCCCATTTAAAGTGAGGTAAATAATGTCTCCGGTGTAAGGTGGCTGGGAAGACAGACCTTCCATAATGGCTGGTCATAATCATCATCAGAAAAGTGATGGCAATAGATGGAGGGTGGAGAAGGCAGGCATGATTTGTTCTTTGCGCATTCCAATCAGACTTACATAAGATGAAGAGTCATCTTTTCCCATAACTATTTCTGAAGCCTACTCAGGATCTTCTTATAAACCATCATCCCCTGCAAATTCCAGCTGAAGTTTGCTAGCCAGACCACATAAGCATTCAAGATATGAGACCCAGTGAAACCCAGGTGTCCGAGCCAATGTCCAAAATGCAGCTGTTGTGCCTATATCCTAACTGAGGCTCTCTTTCTGCTTTATGGTAGAATCTAACGGGTCTCAGCTCCCTTTTCTGAGTCCTATTTTCTGTCCCCCCAAAGACAGAGGCATCCAAATCATGCTCATTGGAAACTAATCCTCAAAGCAATATTTCATGGGGTGAATGAAAAGGGTTAAAACATTCTCAGCAACAACTTGGGTAATGTTATGGACGAGAGAGGACCTTCAGGCTTTCTAACTGAAGCTTTCACTTACAGAGAGGGAAACTGAGGCCCAGAGAGAGGAAACTGATCATGTTCAAGGACACAGCCAATGAGGGGTAAAATTAGGCCCCCAGCAGCTGTTTCCTGGTTTCTGGTTCATTTTCCTGACACCACACCTTGGAGGCTTTCATGCATTGAAGAAAAACCAATGGGCTGGGCCCTTCCTCTTCATCCCTGACATTCCTAAGAAGCAGGTAAATTTCTTTCGAGTCCCAATTACTCTTTTCTCTTGCTGAGAGAAAAGAGAGAGGGGTAAAGTCAGCTCCACCAAACAAATTCTATACTGATGGACTCAGAAGGCAAAATCTAGAACTGGAACATATTAAGGCTTCGAACTCATCCATTCATTCATTTAACTAATTCTTTTTTAAACCACTATTTAAAAAAATTTTTTATTGAAGTATAGTTGATTTACAATGTTGTGTTAGTTTCAGGTGTACAGCACAATGATTCAGTTATACATATATATATGTATAGATCTATTCTTTTTCAGATTCCTTTCCCTTATAGGCTATTGCAAAATATTAAGTATAGTTCCCTGTGCTATACAGTAGGTCCTTGTTGGTTATCTAGTTTATATACAGTAGTTTGTATCTGCTAATCCCAAATTCCTAATTTATCCCTCCCCCACTTCCCTTTTGGTAGCCGTAAGTTTGTTTTCTATGTCTGTGGGTCTATTTCTGTTTTGTAAATAAGTCCATTTCTATCTTTTTTTTTTTAAGATTCCACATATAAACGATATCATATTATACCTGTCTTTCTCTATCTGGCTCACTTAACTAATTCTGATGCCAATATCTACATAGCGTTCAGTTATTCTCACAGACACACGAAACCACATGCACCTATATTAATATCTTTGCTTTATACTCCCCCCAAACTTGGTGCTTAAAACACCATTTTATTTCCTCTGAAGTCTGTGGGTCAACACTTCAGCGTGGGCTCAGCTCAGGAAGAGGATCCTGATGGTAAATGGAAGACTACGAGATGGTGTCAGGCTGGATGCTTTCTCCAGGGGTCACTAAGTATTGTCTTTTTTTTTTTAACATCTTTATTGGAGTATAATTGCTTTACAATTGTGTGTTAGTTTCTGCTTTATAACAAAGTGAATCATATCTCCTCCCTCTTGCGTCTCCCTCCCACCCTCCCTATCCCACCCTTCTAGGTGGTCACAAAGCACCGAGCTGATCTCCCTGTGCTATGTGGCTACTTCCCACTAGCTACTATTTTACATTTGGTACTGTATATATGTCCATGCCACTCTCTCACTTCGTCCCAGCTTACCCTTCCCTCTCCCCGTGTCCTCAAGTCCATTCTCTATGTCTGCATCTTTATTCCTGTCCTGCCCCTAGGTTCTTCAGAACTATTTTTTTGTTTTTAGATTCCATATATATGTGTTAGCATATGGTATTTGTTTTTCTCTTTCTGACTTACTTCACTCTGTATGACAGACTCTAGGTCCATCCACCTCACTACAGATAACTCAATTTTGTTTCTTTCATGGCTGAGTAATATTCCATTGTATATATATGCCACATCTTTTTTTATCCATTCATCTGTCAGTGGACACCTAGGTTGCTTCCATGTCCTGGTTATTGTAAATAGAGTTGCAATGAACATCGTGGTACATGACACTTTAAAAAAAAATAAATTAATTAATTAAAAAAAATATATGTATATACACAAATATACATACACACTCACAACAAAATATTAGTCATAAAAAAGAACAAAATCTTGCCATTTGTGACAACATGGGTAGACCCAGAGGGTATTAAGCTAAGTGAAATAAGTCATACAGAGAAAGACAAACACTGTATGATTTCACTTATATGTGGAATCTAAAAAGCAAAAACAAATGAACAAACATAACAAAACAGAAACAAAATCATAGATACAGGCAACAAACAGGTGATTGCCCAGGGGGTAGGGGTGGGGAGTTGGGAAGATGAGAGAAATAAGTGAGGGAAATTAAGAGATACAAACTACCAGTTATAAAATAAACGAGTCACAAGTATGAAATGTACAGTGTGGGGAATATAGTCAGTAATTATTTAGTATCTTTGTATGGTGACAGATGATAGCTAGACTTTTCATGACGATCATTTGAAATGTATGGAAATAGTGAAACACTATGTTGTGTGCCAGAAACTAACATAGTGCTGTAGGCCAATTATACTTCAAAAACAAACAAATTCATAGAAAAAGAAATTGGGTTTGTGGTTACCAGAGGTGGGAGGGCGGGGCAGGGAGGAATTACATGAAGTTAGTCATAAGGTAGAAACTTCCAGTTATAAGACAAATAAGTAGTAGGGATGTAATGTACAAGATGGCAAATATAATCAACACTGCTGTATGTTATATATGAAAGTTGTTAAGAGAGTAAATCCGAAGAGTTCTCATCACAAGGAAAAATTTTTTTTTCTATTTCTTTAATTTTATGTCTATAGGAAATGATGGATGTTCACTAAACTAATTGTGGTAATCATTTCATGATGTATTTAAGTCAAATCATTATTCTATACACCTCTTAAACTTACACAGGGCTGTATATCAGTTATATATTAATAAAACAAGAAGAAAAAATAAATAAAGATGATCAAAAGGATACGAGTGACCATCATGCTAGGAATTTACTCTAGGAAATAACTGTGAATTTGCCAAAATGCTTACTACAAAGTTGGTCAATTAAATATTATTTATAATGGTCAAAAAAAGCAAGATTTGAGTAAATGCACCATAATCATAAAATAAAATTTGTATTCATTAGAAATAATGTTAGAGAATATGGAAAATATTCGTTGTATATTAAGAAGTAGAAAAAAGTAGATTATAAAATATTACATATAATATGGTCTCATGTGAAAAAATCTCAAAGGATTTACCTCAAAATCATAAAGTGGGAGATAAAATTACAGATGGGTTTTGTTTCTTTTTTTCTTATTTACATTTTGAAACTTTCTATAATTAATACATGTTGCATTTATAAGACATGATATTTAAAATACAATTCAGAATTGCATAACAGGTATCAAAAAAAATGTATTCATGAGGAAAAATACTGGGAAATTCACACCAAAAGTAAAAATAGTAGCGTTAGAATGAAGGAGTATAGGTTTGTTTCTTTCCACTTTCCTTCAATGTTACTGACATTGAAAATTAATAATATAATTTTAAGAGGCTAAAATACTTTAAATCTGGGGATTATAAAAGTTTTAATGCTTAATTTCTTTTTTTTTTCTTAACATCTTTATTGGAGTATAATTGCTTTACAATGGTGAGTTAGTTACTGCTTTATAACAAAGTGAATCAGCTATACATATACATATATCCCCATATCTCCTCCCTCTTGCATCTCCCTCCCACTCTCCCTATCCCACCCCTCTAGGTGGTCACAGAGCACTGAGCTGATCTCCCTGTGCTATGTGGCTACTTCCCACTAGCTATCTATTTTACATTTGGTAGTGTATATATGTCCATGCCACTCTCTCACTTCGTCCCAGCTTACCCTTCCCCCTCCCCGTGTCCTCAAGTCCATTCTCTATGTCTGCATCTTTATTCCTGTCCTGCCCCTAGGTTCTTCAAAACTATTTTTTTTTTGTTTTTAGATTCCATATATATGTGTTAGCATACGGTATTTGTTTTTCTCTTTCTGACTTACTTCACTCTGTATGACAGACTCTAGGTCCATCCATCTCACTACAAATAACTCAGTTTCGTCTCTTTTTATGGCTGAGTAATATTCCATTGTATATATTGTGCCACATCTTCTTTATCCATTCATCTGTCGATGGACACTTAGGTTGCTTCCATGTCCTGGCTATTGTAAATAGAGCTGCAATGAACATTGTGGTACATGACATTTTTGAATTACGGTTTTCTCAGGGCATATGCCCAGTCGTGGGATTGCTGGGTCATATGGTAGTTCTATTTTTAGTGGTCTAAAGAACCTCCATATTGTTCTCCATAGTGGCTGTATCAATTTACATTCCCACCAACAGTGCAAGAGGGTTCCCTTTTCTCCACACCCTCTCTAGCGTTTATTGTTTGTAGATTTTTTGATGATGGCCATTCTGACTGGTGTGAGGTGATACCTCATTGTAGTTTTGATTTGCATTTCTCTAATGATTAGGGATGTTGAGCATCCTTTCATGTGTTTGTTGGCAATCTGTATATCTTCTTTGGAGAAATGTCTATTTAGGTCTTCTGCCCATTTTTGGATTGGGTTGTTTGTTTTTTTGATATTGAGCTGCATGAGCTGCTTGTAAATTTTAGAGATTAATCCTTTGTCAGTTGCTTCATTTGCAAATATTTTCTCTCATTCTGAGGGTTGTCTGTTTGTCTTGTTTATGTTTTCCTTTGCTGTGCAAAAGCTTTTAAGTTTCATTAGGTCCCATTTGTTTCTTTTTGTTTTTATTTCCATTTCTCTAGGAGGTGGGTCAAAAAGGATCTTCCTGTGATTTATGTCAGAATGTTCTGCCTATGTTTTCCTCTAAGAGTTTTATAGTGTCAGGCCTTACATTTAAGTCTTTAATCCACTTTGAGTTTATTTTTGTGTATGGAGTTAGGGAGTGTTCTAACTTCATTCTTTTACATGTAGCTGTCCAGTTTTCCCAGCACCACTTATTGAAGAGGCTTTGTATATTCTTGCCTCCTTTGTCAAAGAAAAGTTCACCATATGTGCATGGGTTGATCTCTGGGCTTTCTATCCTGTTCCATTGATCTGTATTTCTGTTTTTGTGCCAGTACTATACTGTCTTGATTACTGTAGCTTTGTAATACAGTCTGAAGTCAGGGAGTCTGATTATTCCAGATCAGGTTTTCTTTCTCAAGATTGCTTTGGCTATATGGGGTTTTTTGTGCTTCCATGCAAATTGTAAAATTTTTTGCTCTAGTTCTGTGAAAAATGCCATTGGTAGTTTGATAGGGATTGCATTGAATCTGTAGATTGCTTTGGGTAGTAGAGTCATTTTCACAATGTTGATTTTTCCAATCCAAAAACATGGTATATCTCTCCATCAGTTGGTATCATCTTTAATTTCTTTCATCCGTGTCTTATAGTTTTCTTCATAGAGGTCTTTTGTCTCCTTAGGTAGGTTTATTCCCAGGTATTTTATTCTTATTGTTGCAATGGTAAATGGGAGTGTTTCCTTAATTTCCCTTTCAGATTTTTCATCATTAGTGTATAGGAATGCAAGAGATTTCTGTGCATTAATTTTGTATCCTGCTACTTTACCGAATTCATTGATTAGCTCTAGTAGTTTTCTGATAGCATCTTTAGGATTCTCTATGTATAGTATCATGTCATCTGCAAACAGTGACAGCTTTACTTCTTGTTTTCTGATTTGGATTCCTTTTATTTCTTTTTGTTCTCTGATTGCCATGGCTAAAACTTCCAAATCTATGTTGAATAATAGTCTTGAGAGTGGACAACCTTGTCTTGTTCCTGATCTTAGAGGAAATGGTTTCAGTTTTGCACCATTGAGAATGATGTTGGCTCTGGGTTTGTCATATATGGCCTTTATTATGTTGAGATAAGTTCCCTCTATGTCTACTTTCTGGAGGGTTTTTGTCATAAATATGTGTTGAATTTTGTCAAAAGCTTTTTCTGCATCTATTGAGATGATCATATGGTTTTTCTCCTTCAATTTGTTAAAACAGCTTATCACATTGATTGATTTGTGTATATTGAAGAATCCTTGCATTCCTGGGATAAACCCCACTTGATCATGGTGTATGATATTTTTAATGTGCTGTTGGATTCTGTTTGCTAGTATTTTGTTGAGGATTTTTGCATCATGTTCATCAGTGATATTGGCATGTAGTTTTCTTTCTTTGTGAAATCTTTGTCTGGTTTTGGTATCAGGCGGATGGTGGCCTCGTAGAATGAGTTTGGGAGTGTTCCTCCCTCTGCTATGTTTTGGAAGAATTTGAGAAGGATAGGTGTTACCTCTTCTCTAAATGTTTGATAGAATTCGCCTGTGAAGCCATCTGGTCCTGGGCTTTTGTTTGTTGGAAGATTTTTAAATCACAGTCTCAATTTCATAGCTTTGATTGGTCTGTTTATATTTTCTATTTCTTCCTGGTTCATTCTCGGATGGTTGTGCTTTTCTGAGAATTTGTCCATTCCTTCCAGGTTGTACATTTTATTGGCATAGAGTTGCTTGTAGCAATCTCTCATGATCCTTTGTATTTCTGCAGTGTCAGTTGTTATTTCTCCTTTTTCATTTCTAATTCTATTGATTTGAGTCTTCTCCCATTTTTTCTTGATGAGTCTGGCTAATGGTTTATCAATTTTGTTTATCTTCTCAAAGAACCAGCTTTTAGTTTTATTGATCTTTGTTATTGTTTCCTTCATTTCTTTTTCATTTATTTCTGATCTGATCTTTATGATTTCTTTCCTTCTGCTAACTTTCGGATTTGTTCTTCTTTGTTCTTCTTTCTCTAATGGCTTTAGGTGTAGGGTTCAGTTGTTTATTTGAGATGTTTCTTGTTTCCTAAGGTAGGATTGTATTGCTATAAACTTCCCTCTTAGAACTGCTTTTGCTGCATCCCATAGGTTTTGAGTCGTTGTGTTTTCATTGTCATTTGTTCCTAGGTATTTTTTGATTTTCTCTTTGATTTCTTAGTGATCACTTGGTTATTTAGTAGTGTATTGTTTAGCCTCCATGTGTTTGTATTTTTTCCAGATATTTTCCTGTAATTGATATCTAGTCTCATAGTGTTGTGGTCAGAAAAGGTATTTGATACAATTTCAATTTTCTTAAATTTACCAAGGCTTGATTTTTGACCCAAGATATGATCTATCCTGGAGAATGTTCCATGAACACTTGAGAAGAAAGTGTATTCTGTTGTTTTTGGATGAAATGTCCTAGAAATATCAATTAAGTCCATCTTGTGTAATATGTCATTTAAAGCTTCTGTTTCCTTTTTTATTTTCCTTTTGGATGATCTGTCCATTAGTGGAAGTGGGGTGTTTAAGTCCCGTACTATGATTGTGTTACTGTCAATTTCTGCTTTTATGGCTGTTAGCATTTGCCTTATGTTTTGAGGTGCTCCTATGTTGGCTGCATAAATATTTACAATTGTTATATCTTCTTCTTGGATTGATTCCTTGATCATTATGTAGTGTTCTTCTTTGTCTTTTGTAATAGTCTTTATTTTCAAGTCTATTTTGTCTAATATGAGAATTGCTATTCCAGCTTTCTTTTGATTTCCATTTGCATGGAATATCTTTTTCCATCCCCTCACTTTCAGTCTGTATGTGTCCCTAGGTCTGAAGTGGGTCTCTTGTATGCAGCATATATACGGGTCTTGTTTTTGTATCCATTCAGCCAGTCTATGACTTTTGGTTGGAGCATTTAATCCATTTACATTTAAGGTAGTTATCGATATGTATGTTCCTATTACCATTTTCTTAAATGTTTTGGGTTTGTTATTGTAGGTGTTTTCCTTCTCTTGTGTTTCCTGCCTAGAGAAGTTCCTTTAGCATTTGTTGTAAAGCTGGTTTGGTGGTGCTGAATTCTCTTAACTTTTGCTTGTCTGCACGGGTTTAATTTCTCCATGAAATCTGAATGAGATCTCTGCTGGGTAGAGTAATCTTGGTTGTAGGTTTTTCCCTTTCATCACTTTAAATATGTCCTGCCACTCCCTTCTGGCTTGCAGAGTTTCTGCTGAAATATCAGCTGTTAAGCTTATGAGGATTCCCTTGTATGTTATTTGTTGTTTTTCCCTTGTTGCTTTTAATAATTTTTCTTTGTATTTAATTTTTGATAGTTTGATTAATATATGTCTTGGTGTGTTTCTCCTTGGATTTTTCCTGTATGGGACCCTCTGCGTTTCCTGGACTTGATTGACTATTCCCTTTCCCATATTAGGGAAGTTTTCAACTATAATCTCTTCAAATATTTTCTCAGTCCCTTTCTTTTTCTCTTCTTCTTCTGGGACCCCTATTTCAAATGTTGGTGCGTTTAATGTTGTCCCAGAGGTCTGTGAGACTGTCCTCAATTCTTTTCATTCTTTTTTCTTTATTCTGCTCTGTGGTAGTTATTTCCACATTTTATTTTCCAGGTCACTTATCCCTCCGTCTGCCTCAGTTTTTCTGCTATGGATTCCTTCTAGAGAATTTTTAATTTCATTTATTGTGTTGTTCATCATTGTTTGTTTGCTCCTTAGTTCTTCTAGGTCTTTGTTAAACTTTTATTGTATTTTCTCCATTCTATTTCCAAGATTTTGGATCATCTTTACTATCATTACTCTGAATTCTTTTTCAGGTAGACAGCCTATTTCCTCTTCATTTGTTTGGTCTGGTGGGTTTTTGCCTTGCCCCTTCCTCTGCTTTGTGTTTCTCTGTCTTCTCATTTTGTTTAACTTACTGTGTTTGGGGTCACCTTTTCACAGGCTGCAGGTTCATAGTTCCCATTGTTTTTGGTGTCTGCCCCCAGTGGCTAAGGTTTTTTCAGTGGGTTGTGTAGGTTTCCTGGTGGAGGGGACTGGTGCCTGTGTTCTGGTGGATGAGCCTGGATCTTGTCTTTCTGGTGGGCAGGACTGCATCTTGCAGTGTGTTTTGGGGTGTCTGTGAACTTATTATGATTTTAGACCACCTCTTTGCTAATGGTTGGGATTGTGTTCCTGTCTTGCTAGTTGTTTGGCATAGGGTGTCCAGCACTGTTGCTTGCTGGTTGTTGAGTGGAGCTGGGTCTTGGCATTGAGATGGAGATCTCTGGGAGAGCTTTTGCCATTTGATATTACATGAAGCCGGGAGGTCTCTGGTGGACCAGTGTCCTGAACTCAGCTCTCCCTCCTCAGAGGCACTGACCTGACACCCAGCCAGAACACCAAGACCCTGTCAGCTACACGGCTGAGTGATGGAGCCTCGGCTAACCTGTGTGCAGAGGTAGTGAGCCCAACCCTTCCGTCCTCCCGGGCTGCGTCTCCCCGACCATGCCCTCCATGGAAACTTCTGCCTCTCTGGGCCTCTCTTTGCTAGTGCCGACTAAGTATTTTTGCAGTCACTTGGTGGCTCCTTGGATCTGGGGGTGGCTAGGATGGCCTCACTCACACGTCTGGTTGTCGGTGTGGCTGTCATCCAGGCTTCTCTCTCCACATGATCTCTGATCATCAAGAAGGCTAGCTCAGCCTTTGTCACATGGCAGTAGCAGAATTGTAATCTCAGCAAGTGAGAATGGAAGCTGTAAATGCTGTTGAGACCTTGCTAGGAAGGCATACAATGTCACATCTGTTGTATTCTAGTTGTCATGTCTAGCTGTCAAAGCAAGTCACAGGGCCAGCCAAGGTTCAAGGAAAGGAGACATAGATGCCAGTTTTTGATGGGTGGAGCAAAGTCTCATTTAAAGAGGAATGCACACAGGATGGAGAGGTTGTTCTTGTGGCCATTCTGTGTCTCTATCGCTATCTCTATCTCTATCTCTATGTCTGTCTCCAGCTCTATCTCTACCTATATCTGGATATTGATATGGATATAAAAATTGATATAGACATAAATATATAGATAGATCAGTATTCTTCAATACATAGATATTCACAGATAAATGTAAAAATAAACACACACACATATTCTTGTCCCTGTGGAGTTTACATTCCAGTTGCAGAGACTCAGCCTGATATTTGAAAATTGACATTAAGGAGGGCTAAAATGAGTGGAGCAGCAAAGTGCTAAGTTGGAGGAAGAAAGAAATCCCTGAGGGCCCATGTGAAGGTGAGAAGGAGCTGCAGGGCCTTGAGTGTTTGTTTTCCTGCACTCACAAAATGTGCTAGGCCTATCCAGGTACTGATGAGCAGACTGGTCCAGAGGAGATGAGGGATGTGGGTGAGGAGAGAGAGAAATCAGGGTGAGGAGTTAGACTGGGTCAAGCTAAGGGGGGCCTCAAATGCTGGTTGAGTAATTCAGATCTGGATGAGTGGGAGCCATTGAAGGATATTGAACAGAGTTTATTTTTTAAAAAATTTTAGTGAAGTACAGTTGATTTACAATGTTGTGTTAATTTTTGTTCTACAGCAAAGTGAGTCAGTTACTCTTTTACTCAGTTATTCTTTTTTATTTTCTTTTCCATTATGGTTTATCACAGGATATTGACTATAGTTCCATGTGCTATACAGTAGGACCTTGTTGTTTATCCACCCTATATATACTAGTTAACATCTGGTAATCCCAAACTCCCAATCCATACCTCCCCACCCTCCCCTGCTTCCCCCTTGGCAACCACAAGTCTGTTCTCTATGTCTGTGAGGTGTTTTGTTTTGTTTTTTAATTTTTACATTTTTTGGCAATAAGCTTTTGGATCATCCTTTTCCTCTTTTTCCTACCCATAATCTTCCCCTCCCCCAACCAAGCCCCATGACTCAGGGAAAGTTTCTTCCCCATTCCCTTCAGAGGGTTAACAGGTATTCCTGGTTTAGCCAGTTGAAAACTGCTGTTAACGGGGGCCACCTCCAGTTTGCCCCAAAGCTGAGCTCTTTCTGGTCCTGAGATTTGAGGGTCATTCATCCATTCCTTTATTTAGTTCACATTTATTGGGCCAGGCATTGTTTTATACCCTATATTTATATTTCCTTATTTAAGCCTCAAAACAATCATTACCTTGAACATAAAAAAAAAATCAAGGTCTAGAGAGTTGAGGAACATATTCAAGGTCACACAGGATTCTAGATTCAGACTCAGCCCTGGCTTCAGTCCCCACCCCACTCCCTACTCCAAGTCCAGGCTCTGTCACCTTGCTTGTCACCCACAGGGAGGGACTGGCTTTGCCAAGTGGGCTGTCCAGGGTGGCTTCACGAAAGGGGAGCTCCTTGGGCAGGTCCTACTCTAGAATGTTCACAGACATTGAGGGGCTAATGTGTTCAGCCTTTCCGACCTCTTCCCAGATGCTGGGAAAAAGTCCGGGGGTGGCATCAGCCAAGCCCCTTAGCAAGGGCCGGCGGCAGCAAGCCTGCATTGATGGGTGGAATTTGAGCCCTTGTGAAGGCTGCCTATCTCCAGGCCCAATGGCCCATCCAGACATCCCTGAGGAGTCGGTAGCAGCCTTTCCAGTGCCTGGAGGAACCTGTGAGAGTCTGACCAGGTGGGGCGGTGGGGAAAGCCCTGGAGGGAGGCACCTCTGGGACAGGCAGGACTGAGGAGATTCCGTCACCTCTGAGGATTTGCATTAGCTGGCCTGCTCTATTCTGTGTTAATTTAAACTTGCTTTTGCATTTTTTGCCTGTAGACTTTATGCGGTTTTACATCTCCTCTTTTACATGGTCTTCACAATGTCCCCAGGATGAGGCTGGCACGGGTGCTGCTGTCCTCGTTTCTCTCCCATGAAGAAACTGAGGGACAATGTCAAAAGATGGTGAGGGAGGAGGGACAGGGACATATTTATTGAGCGCATGTTATGTGCCCGGTAACTCATGGAATCTCCTCATGACTCCATCTTTAGGGATTAGGAAACTGAGGCTCAGAGAAGGAGATGGGGCCTCAAAGGAATTCAAGCTTATTAGTTACAAAACCAGGGCAAGATTCAGCACTTCAGACACCCCAGGTCTGACTCTTGCCTCCCTGCAGGCCCTGTCCTGGGTCTAAGGTCTCAGGAGCGAGGACTCAGGGTGGTCCCCAGGCTTAGCCCCATCAGGCTGGGGCAGAAGGAGAAGGACGTTCTCAGAGCTGCCTGGGCTGGATGTGGCCAATGGCCTTCCACTCCCGCTTCCTCCCCTCCCACCTCCTGAACAGCCAGCCCCGCTCCCACAGTCCCCTGTTTGGCAGTGGGTGGGGTCTGCCCATCCACTGGTAGATGCCTGTGGAAGACTTTAGCTCACAGGACGCTCAAGCCTGGGGCTTTCCTCTAGACACAGCTGGGACATTCCCCCCAGTCCTCTGGGCTGGGACCTCTGGGATGCTCCTTCTAAAGGCCACGTGGTCTCATTGATTTGTCCCAGGGGCTGGGATCTCCAAGACCCAGAATTCAGACCCCCAGACACTTTGCTTTTCCATGGCTTGGTCTTGCTCTTTGCATGAAAGGAAGAAGATTCCTACCCACTCCCCAAAGTTGTCAAACGATCAGGAGTGAGAATGAAGTCAGTCATAGACTTACCATCTCATCACATAAACTACTGAGCACCTGGAGGACACCCAGCACTGAGATGGGCTCGTAGGAAACTTACAGGGAAGGCTCCTTGCCTTCAAGTGGTTTACAGCACACAAAGAGAGCAAATAACTGAAAATAATGAGAATATAGTTATGAAGAAGGCCCACCACTGTCTCACTGAATATTACTTCATTTCTTTCCCCTTTTTGATTTGTGATCTCCAGGACCCATTCATTTGTTCATTCTTTCATTCATTGATCTGTTCATTTGTCCATCTACCTACCCATCCATCCATCCATCTATCTACCTGTCCATCCATCCATCCATCCATCCATCCATCATTCATCTCTCCGTCCATTTGGTCACCCAGTCATTTGAGGAGCACAACAAGGTACTAGTCTAAATACTGGAGATACAAAGAGGACATGACAGACCCTGCCCTAGGGAAGGGGACTGATCATGTAGTAGAAGGCCGCAAATGTAGTGAAAGAAAAAGCCTTGGCTTAAAGTAAGACCAAGGCTGTAATTCACACTACAGTCACTAGTAGTCATCTCTGTGTCTATCTGTTCCACTCACCTTAAGGTTACTTTATATTCTCAGTATCCCTATTGCTTAGCATAGTTCCTGATCCCAAATAAGAGCTCAATAAATGTTGAATGAAAGAACAAGAGAAATAAAGCAAAGAGTGTTGTAATCTCTTTCGAAGTCTACTTCCTCATGGGAGAAAATGGGTGTTAATGATAGTCTGGTAGAGGTTAAATAAATACAGTACTTTATTTGCCTGATGGGACGCAGTACCTGGATCAATAAATATTTCCTTTTTGCTTCCTTCTTTAACTTGGGCATGCCTCTTTCCTGCTCTCAACCCTTTTTCACAATTTAACAATGAAGGGGTCAGACTACTGTCTGAGGGCCTGACCTAGTTTGATTCGAAATACTAGATAATAGTCTAGCTCTTGGCATTGTTCCTGGGAAAGTTCTGCCCGCTTTTCGTAGATCTTATGCGGTGCTCGCTGTATGTTACCAATTAAATATGAATCATCTGTGTGATGCTTCAGGCTCCTCATGGATAATACCTTAGTTGCTTAGAAAAGTATAGTAGGGAGGGTCCCTAACAGTGACCCCAGTTTTCTTTTTCTTCTTCCTTTCCCCAAACATAGGTCACTGTTTGTTTTGGCTGCGTTGGGTCTTCATTATTGCACGCGGGCTTTCTCTAGTTACAGAGAGCGGGGGCTACAGTTCCTTGCAGTGCACGGGCTTCTCATTGCGCTGACTTCTCTTGTTGCAGAGCATGGGCTCTAGGCGCGCGGGCTTCAGTAGTTGTGGCACACGGGCTCAGTAGTTGTGGCTCTTGGGCTCTAGAACACAGGCTCAGTAGCTGTCTGCACGGGCTTAGGTGCTCCACGACATGTGGGATCTTCCCGGACCAGGGCTGGAACCTGTGTCTCCTGCATTGGCAGGCGGATTCTTAACCACTGCACCACCAGGGAAGCCCCAGGCCTCAGTGGATTTCTGTATGGCTTTTAAACTATTGTCTCTGTTACAGGTCTGAGAAACAAAGCTGCCCAGATGAGATTTTGATATTAACGACTGTGCAGGGAGGGACTACTCTATTTGGTGGTCCAAAATGGCATTTGGGGGCCCCCTGCTGTCAGACACCAGAGGTTTGGACGCTAAAACCCTGGAATTTGGTTTGCATTGCCCCCTGGTGGCAAGACTAGTATTTGGTCTGCATTGATCCCTGGTGACAACCAGGGAGGCGGCGGGGGAGGGGGCGGTGTTACTGGGCCAAGCCCCAGAGCCACCCAGCAAAACCGTAAAGAGCAAAGATACAGTTCCAGTGAACTTCCTGAACACTTCTTAGGCTGTCTAAGACACCATGGAGGTCATCCAAGAAGAATAAGGAATCCATTCTGCCCCCAGGGAATTTGTTTTCTGGCCTTCTGACTTTCTCCTGGAGAATACCTGTTTTCTGGACTTCTTCTCATCAGTCATTTACCCGTTCATTCCTTATTTTCAACATTTATTGAGCACCTTGTATGTTCCAGGCACCATAATGGATGCTGGAGTTACAGAAGTAAACAAAACAAACAACAAGCCTTAACCTCGTGGATTTTTACGCTCTCCGATCCCTACCTTAATGCCTGACCCTCAAAACACTTACACAGTCTACATACTCCTGTAAAACTTTGCTTACATCTGATGGCCAGTGAATCCTTTGCTGAGGCATTGACCGGTTGGAGCTTAAAATGTTCTTCTTATGGGGTATTTAGAGGGAACTGCAAAAGAGAAAAACCTCAAAGACGGAGAAGAATGTATTATTAATGATGGAATTTCAGGTACTGGAGGTGGGACATTTGGAGGCACAATTGGGAAATTCCTTGCATTCTCCAAAGCATACCAGCCAAGCCACTTCCTGCTCTGCCTGTGTATAGGACTGGCTCTTCCAGCTGTGTCTCCCCATCAAGGTTGGTTGGGGTCACATGAGAGCGGTGGGAGCTATGAATGTATCCCTGGACTCCAAAGAAGAGGTCTATGGTGTTTCTCTTTCCCATATAAAGAAGAAAATAATCCCAATTGTATTTGTTCTTAGTTCTGTCCTCAAGGAGTTTATCATCTTCTGAAAGAAGAGAGAAGTTATAGATATATATACTTACAAGAGAGGCACAGATAGGGACTAGGGGAGTTCCAAGAGGGGAGAGGCAATTTTATTTATCTATTTATTTAAGCCATGCTGAGAGGCATGTGAGGTTTTAGTTCCCTGACCAAGGATCAAACCCGCGCCCCCTGTACTGGAAGCACAGAGTCGTAACCACTGGATCACCAGGGAAGTTCTCAGAGGAGAGGTCATTTATAGCTGAGGCATCAGGGGAGATTTCATGAGGAGAGGTATTTGATTTGTTATATTATTATTTGGGAAAGTCAAGCCTTGCTGCAGCAGGAAACCCGGTGCTAGAAGAGGATGTTTGGACAGCCATTGGGGAAGTGAAGCTCAGTCAATTCTCCAGGACTACAGGGTTGAGGGAAGGAGTCTCATTTGGCCTCTGGAGATGTTCTTGGGAAATGCCTATCTAATAAACCATCATCTACTCATAGTCTCTCCCCACCCGCCCCCTCACCTCCTGGGTGCTAGCAGGTCAGATCACTGAGCTAAAGGTCAGTACCCTGGATGGCCTGTCCTGCCATCTGCTCCGGACCTGAGCAGATGCATTAAAGCTTTGAGTTTCTATAAAATTTGCAGATGGTGGCAGAGGTCAGCTCAGTAGCAAGTTTCTTTCAAACTACGATTCTCTTTTTTTTCTCCTTCCCTAGGTATTTACCACTCTCCTCTATTTCAGATTGGCAGCAAAGTGGGACTTAGTTTTTGTTTGCAAAATGCTACTGCTTTATCTATGCCTTCTATATATATTTTTTAAATTAATTTATTTATTTTTAGCTGTGTTGGGTCTTCGTTTCTGTGCAAGGGCTTTCTCTAGTTGTGGCAAGCGGGGACCACTCCTCATCGCGGTGCGCGGGCCTCTCACTATCGCGGCCTCTCTTGTTGCGGAGCACAGGCTCCAGACGCGCAGGCTCAGTAACTGTGGCTCACGGGCCCAGCCGCTCCGCGGCATGTGGGATCTTCCCAGACCAGGGCTCGAACCCGTGTCCCCTGCATTGGCAGGCAGATTCTCAACCACTGTGCCACCAGGGAAGCCCGCCTTCTACATTTTGAAGCTGTGCTGGTGCTGGGGTGCTGTCGTTTTGTTGTGCATCTTAGGCAGCCTTTAGGAATTTGGAAAAGGGGGACACTTTAAAGACTTGTGGTTGGATTAATTCACTTTTGGAGTGTGGAGGGAACCACACTCAACCTATGGTACCCTCAACCTGGGGTATTCAAGGTACCCCAAACTCCCATGCTGGAGAAAGAGCCATGCTTATGATCAGGATTATTTCAGGGAGCACAATGGCAGACAGATCACAGGGAAAAACTGGGGGAGGGGGGCAGAATGTCACTCTTTGTGTGGGACTTAGGATAATGTTTCATTTCCTCGGTCACCACACTAAGGTCCTTGGCACTCAGGTTTGCTGCTCTTCTCTCTCCTGCCTCCAGAGGGCGATCTAGCCACAGCTCTTCTGGCAAAAGCCGCAGAGGGGCAGTGTTATGGCCGGGCCTGGCCACACTCCTTTCTCACTTTCCCTCCACAGACACGCCCATGTGTTTGGTCCAGAAAGACCCACATAGGTCTGTGAGCCTAAACCACATGTTCCATTCAAACTTCTCCTGGCAAGTCTGAATTAGGTAACACAGGGCTTGCACCACCAATAATCACGTCACTTGTGTGCGAGCTCCTTTGAAAATGTCATGGGGAGGACAAATGATCTGCTGGGTATAATTAGGCGTTCTTAGGTCCTTGGTCACCAGATGTCACCATCTATTTAATTCTTTTATTTTTATTTATTTTTAATTAAAAAAAAATTTTTTTTATATTGGAGCATAGTTGATTTACAGTGTTGTGTTAGTTTCAGGTGTACAGCAAAGTGATTCAGTTATATGTATATCAATACAAGTATCTTTTCTTTTTCAGATTCTTTTCCCATTTAGGTTATTACAGAATACTGAGTAGAGTTCCCTGTGCTCTACAGTAGGTCCTTGTCGATTATCAATTTTAACGTCTATTTATTTCTAACGCACTGCTGGTTGTGCCTCTACCTTGCTCAGGATCCCAGGACCCCTTAGCAAAGGCCTTTTGTAATCTGTCCCCAGCTGACCTGGCCACTTTCATCTTCTCTGTCATTGCTTGCCATTCATGGGCATTCTTGAGGTGCAGGGCAGTACAGGCAAGGAACCTGGGGTGAGAAAGAACAAGCTGGGGCCCTGGCTCTTTAATAGACTGCATCCATGATGGTAGTCGCTGTGCTTCAAGAACAAATAAGGGGGCTTCCCTGGTGGCGCAGTGGTTGAGAATCTGCCTGCCAATGCAGGGCACACGGGTTCGAGCCCTGGTCCGGGAAGATCCCACATGCCGCGGAACAACTAGGCCCGTGAGCCACAACTACTGAGCCTGCGTGTCTGGAGCCTGTGCTCCGCAACAAGAGAGGCCGCGATAGTGAGAGGCCCGCGCACCGCGATGAAGACTGGCCCCCACTTGCCGCAACTAGAGAAAGCCCTCGCACAGAAACGAAGACCCAACACAGCCATAAATAAATAAATAAATAAAAATTAAAAAAAAAAAAAAACAAAAACAAATAAGGGGAGTGGAAGCTGCCGTCTGTGTCTAAGCACAGGGAATACCGGCTGCTCTGTGACCGAGCCAGGCGGCCCGGGCGCGGCCTGACCGTGAATCGTTGCCCACCAACCGGGCTCCACTGGGCTCCTGAGCAGACAGCTATCATTTGGAACCATTCCAGCCTCTTTAGAGGAACCTGGCATTCTACTGGCTGTCGGGCCTGCTTCCCCCACTTCCTGGGCTGGAGAAGCCGCCAACTTCCGGGCTGTAAGACGGCAAGTTTCCACCAGAGGCTGCTGCTGCCCTTGTCTCTCGCATTCTGTCCTTTCCTTTCCATTTGGGAGACCCGACTCCACAGTCCACTGCCCTTTTCTGTTACCTCCTGCTTCCAAGGGTCCGGGTGTAGTTCAGTGACCTGCTGGGGGCTTGGGCAAGATTCTTGAGTGCTTGGATTTTGATGTATATTTAGTGGGAAAGGGCCGTGTTCCAGCAGCACCGTGAATGTGAAAGGGAAAAGGACTCACTTCTCCTTCCTTTATTCTCCACTGACCATTTCCCCACACTCCCTGAAAGGGCTGTGAGGCCGGGATTTGGTCCTGGCTGGTCTTTAAGTCTCTGTTTATCAAGGAGGATGTTGCCCACAGACAAGACGCACTGGTGGCTGCCACAAATGCCCTGGGAAGGACCAGGAATTCTACTTCTATTTACAATCTGAAGGAGATGGAAAATACACACATTGGCCCAGGGAACCTAGCCAACTGCAGCTGAAAACTCCTGTGTCCTCTCCAGGCTTCAGTAAAGCCTGCTTTACTGGCTCGGGGCTGAATTGCTTTCTCCTACTGACCATCCCCCCTGCCACCTTCTCCTGCCCTGTCCCCTCTGGCCAGCTCTGAGAGCCTCTGGCACAGCTGTATTTCTTTCTAGTTTGTCCAGGCTTGAGCATTGTTCCCCCCAACCCCGCCCACAGAGAGGGTAATTTACTGAATCCAGTGTTTAGATTACTGTAATTCTACCCAATCTGCTGTCTCCCGTGTTGTGTCACCCACCTCCAGCCCCAGACCATCCAAATTCAAGACATAAATCACCCGCTGCCAGCGTGCCACTTCCCTAGACAAGAACCCGTGATGGCTCTCTATTGCTTTTTGAATCCAAACTACTGCCTGGCATTCAAGATGCTTCACATTCCTCTCCTGCTTTCATATTCAGCCAACTGTGTCTCTATTCTCTGCTTTGCCAACACAGTTGTCTCTATACTTCCCCTGAAACTCCCACCAGTGAAAAATATCCCAGAGCCAAAAAAACAAAAAGCAAAAAAACTTTAAAGACATACCAGGCTCATTTGTATGTCCTGGCCTAGAATCGCCTCTCATGTTTGTTTCTCAATCCCAATGCTACCCATATTTGGAGTCAAGTTTCAAATCCCACCTCTTAGACAATCTGAATCCACACTGACATCTTTTTTTTTTTTTTTTTGATTGTCCAGAGCATTTTTGTCTGCAGCAGACGTGTTGGCATGTAATTATGTGCAAGATGCTGATGTTGAGTTGTTTTATACTCATTTACCCAATCGTTCAGTAATCGTTCACTGAATGCTTACTATTATGTTCCAGGCATTGGGCTGATTCATTCATCTGCGAATCGTCCCTGATTTTTTTTCTCTCACCTCCACGACCAATCAATCAAGTGGGCTGAAGGATGCTTCCAAAATGTGTGCTATGCTTGGCCATGTGTCCATACCTCCACTTCCCCCTTGCCCACTACTCCTGTCTGCACTGCTGAAATAGACTTCCAACTGGTCCCCCACGTCTGTTCTTGCCCCAGTGCTGTCCATTCTCCACAAAATAGAGTGTAGTTTTAAAAATTTTTATTTTATATTGGAGTAGAGTTGATTTACAATGTGTTAGTTTCAGGTGTACAGCAAAGTGATTCAGTTATACATGTACACGTATCTATTCTTTTTCAGATTCTTTTCCCATAAGGTCATTACAGAGTACTGAGTAGAGTTCCTTGTGCTATACAGCAGGCCCTTGTTGATTATCTATTTTTTCTTTTTAACATCTTTATTGGAGTATAATTGCTTTACAATGGTGTGTTAGTTTCTGCTTTATAACAAAGTGAATTCAGCTATACTTATATCCCCATATTTCTTCCCTTTTGCGTCTCCCTCCCTCCCACCCTCCTTATTCCACCCCTCTAGGTGGTCACAAAGCACCGAACTGATCTCCCTGTGCTATGCGGCTGCTTCCCACTAGCTATCTAGTTTACATATGGTAGTGTATATATGTCCATACCACTCTCTCACTTCATCCCAGCTTACCCTTCCCCCTCCTCGTGTCCTCAAGTCCATTCTCTAGTAGGTCTGCGTTTTTATTCCCGTCCTGCTCCTATATATAGTAGTGTGTATATATTAATCCCAACCTCCTAGAATGTGTTTTAAAGGAGAACATCAGATCGAATTGGTTAATCACCTTGGTTAAAATCCCTCTATGGTTAAAAACCTCCAGGGGTGTTCTACTGCACTTAGAATCAAATAGAAATAGAAAATAAAATAGAATGCCCCACCCTGGCCTATAAGGTTGTGTGCCATTTGGCCCCTGCCCACTTCTCCAGCCACATCTCCTGCTTCTGTCCCCATCAGTCACCGGCCTCAGCCTCCCTGGTCACCTTTCCATTCCTAGGGCGGCACGCCGATACATTCCTGCCCCTCAGCCTTACTCTTGCTGTTTCTGCCTGGGATGCTCTTTCCAGATGTTCAGGCCACTAACTCTGTGTCATCCTTTGGGGTTTAGCTCAAGTATCACCGACTTAGAGAAGCCTCCCATCACTGTATTATTAAATGTTGCCTCCTGGCCTCCCGGTTAGTCTCTTTCCCAAGATTTTGTTTTATTTTCTTTATAGCACTTGTCTTATTCATTGGTTTATTTATTGCTCCCCACCCTCACCCCCTCTAGAATGTGAATTCCAGGAAAGCTGGGGACTTGTTAGTCTTGTTTTCTGTGGCATTGCCAGCACATAGAACTGCGCCCAGCACCTGGGAGAGACTCAGTATTTGTTTAAGTAAAGGAATGAATGAGTGATTAAATGACTGTGTGAATACATGCATCCAAGGTGAATAAACATGATCTCTGCCTTCAGATAGTTCACAGAATGCTTGTAAAGGAGAGAGACTAATAAACATTTCCAATCCAAGGAAACAAAAGCTATAATAGAGATGTATAAAACCACTATTTGAACACAGATGAGGGAATAACTAAATCTACCTCAAATGAATGAATCTTATCTCTTTGCTTATATTATGGTTCCATAAGGACAAACTATCTTATACTTCTATTATACTCCTCACTGCAGTGGTTTCTAAATGTCAGTCTCTGGACCAACTGCAACAGAATCACCCGGGGAGCTTAAAAAACATCACAGATGTCTAATTCTGACTCTGCAGGTCTGAGTGAAAGAAACCCTACGATCTTTGTATAAAAGGTCCCTGGGGGTTTCCGAAGCACACAGGCCTGGGGACCACAGTGCCACATTGCCCAACATAGGGCTGAGTGCATTGTGAGGGCCCAGTGTTTCTGCCTTAACCAAAATAAATCCATTTCTGCCTGGCTCATTCTTTTTCTGATGAGCCCCAGCTGAGCCTGGGGTAAATCACCAACATGTCTGAGGTTCCTGGGACCAGGGGGGTGATGTGAGAAGATACAGGCGATCATTCCTTTTTCCTTGCCTGATGGCTCAGTGTTACTCATCTCTCTTCACAGCGATGGTTATTAACAGCCTTATGGGTTTTTTATTTTTTTAATGAACAGCACACAGGTGTTCTCCTATTAGTTCCTCCCCTTGTGAGTATTGCATGGCGGCAGAGATCCACAGCCTGGAGATATGGCCCCCCAGGGTTGGAAGTCTCCTCTTTCTGTAGGCAGTGGGCCTGGGGATGAAGGGCAGGAGGTAGTCTGCATGTTTGTGCTGATGTCAGAGAAAGGTTTGTAACTCACATACACAGTGCTATATATAAAATAGATAATTAATAAGGACCTACTGTATAGCACAGGGAACTCTACTCAATACTCTGTAATGGCCTATATGGGAAAAGAATCTTAAAGAAGAGTGGATACATGTATATGTATAACTGATTCGCTTTGCCGCACACCTGAACCTAACACAGCATTGTAAATCAACTATACTCATAAAAATTTTTAAAAAAAGAAAAAAAAAAGAATATTCTTACCTTAAAAAAAGTTTGTAACTCAGGCCACAAAGAATGATCCATGGGCTTCCACCGTCTCTGGTGTTTATTCACTCGGGGCCTGTGCTCAGCAGGTTGGTGGCCTGGAGGCCAAGGTAGGAGGTGACCTTCCTCCAGCATTGGGAAACCTTTGGGGATCTTTCACCTGTCTTCGTGTCTTGACCTGTCATTGGGAGGACCCTAGCAGAGAATGGGTGGGTAGCCAGGGCTTACCAGCAGATTTCGTGAATGCTGGTGATTCCAGAATTTTTATGTAGGAGGAGCTTAGAGGTGGCAATATTTTGAAGTGGGAGCTAGAGGTCTTCTCTGGAAATTGTTTTATAGCAGGCACATTGTTTGTACTTGGATTGTGTGTTGGCTAGGGGTAGTGTAGGGGTCAGACAAAGATTATAGAGGAAAAACACCAGAGATCCCCCCATCACCCTATGCCACCTACCTATGCCTCTCATCAATATCACCTCTACTCTCGTGGCTTAATCTTGGAAACAAAGTTTCTCCAAATCTCATCATCCTCCTCCACCCTTTCTTCACTCTCTTACGGCAGCTAAGATCATCGCAAAACAGTACATTCTCAGCTAGGCTTGCTTTTAAGTGTTCTGGCTACAAATGGACAGACTCAATGTGCATAATAGTTTCCATCAACTACTTGGAACAGGGCTGGGAATGAGGAGGGAAGGGAAAGGGCTCCAGAACAGGCAGTATCACCCCAGTGACCATGCACTAAGGCTCACGTCTTTAGGAGAGGGAATGCCTGAGTCTTGCACACAGACAGACACTCTTTCCTCTTCTCCTATAGCAGGCTTCATAGAGAGTTGATGTTTGACGTTCCAGCCCATGATACAGTAGAAACAGCAAATTTAGAAGGGAGCAGAAGTTGCTAGGAGCAGGTACAATGACAGTGGGAAAAAGAAAGAGAGAGACAGACAGACAGACAGATGGACTGACTCTCATGGAAGACACACTGACTGCCAGGGCCCACATTGCCAAGTGGAGGGTATGGGGGTCTAGGAACCAGAACACCCAAGATAGCACTCTTTTTCTACTACTAGCTCCCTGGGTGGCCTTGGACAAGTCCATCAAGCCTTTCTAGGACTCGATTTTCTCATCTGTAAAATGGCAATAATAACAACCCCAAACACCCCTGGGCACCTATCCAATGAGGGAACAGGTGCTCTTTTCCCATTTTTACTTACCGGTTCTTTTGTTTGCTTGCTTGATAACAAAAATAACAAACTTGTTTGTTGTAAAAACAACTTGTGAAAAAGAAAAAAGAAATAGAAAAATTCAGAAGTACATAGAGTCAAAACAGAAAGTACTCTTTACCTCTTCATGCATCCCCTTCCCCCCAGATCTTATTCCTCACTGTTCCTAGAGTGGAATGTATCCCTTTAGACTAATAGCACTTTGTAAAACCTAAACAGAGTACAAGTATAAGGAATGAAATCAAGGGGATAGAGTCATTGTATCTTGACAGCTCCAAGGGCCTCTCTGTACAGAAATTCAGAAAAAGGGCTTCTTTTCTGAATGTAAAACAAACAAGAAACTGAGGGAAAAGGTTAAATGATGTGCAGCGCACTCTGTTTAATAAGGCAGGCACACATATAGTGCTTTTTATAAAGACTTCCATAAACATTGTAAACATATATAGAAGTTCTGGTGCTGAACGACGACCTTTTGTCCTTCAGGCAATTCACTTTGGTAGAAAAGCTCCTTCTCCATCTACGCTATCCTTGTGCTTCACACTTACCAGTAAGTTTACAATAGGTATCACTAGGCTGAGAAGTTAATCCCTCGCAGGCATGCAGAGTAGATACCAAAGGCAACAGGTGAAATAGTTCTCATCAGTTTCCTTTATCAGTTGGTACACATTTGTCTGGATTTTTGATTTGTGTTCGTTTCTGTTCTTTTTTTTTTTTTTTTAAATTAACTAATTTTGGCTGTGTTGGGTCTTCGTTGCTGCACGTGGCTTTCTCTAGTTGCTGCGAGCGGGGGCTACTCTTCCTTGCCGTGCGCGGGCTTCTCATTGCAGTGGCTTCTCTTGTTGCAGAGCACGGGCTCTAGGCGCGCAGGCTTCAGTAGTTGTGGCACACAAGTGCTCAGTAGTTGTGGCTCGTGGGCTCTAGAGCGCAGGCTCAGTAGTTGTGGCTCACGGGCTTAGTTGCTCCGCAGCATGTGGGATCTTCCTGGACCAGGTATCGAACCCACGTCCCCTGCGTTGGCAGGCGGATTCCCAACCACTGTGCCACCAGCGAAGTCCTCGTTT
Source organism: Balaenoptera musculus (assembly GCF_009873245.2). Classification (NCBI taxonomy): domain Eukaryota; kingdom Metazoa; phylum Chordata; class Mammalia; order Artiodactyla; family Balaenopteridae; genus Balaenoptera; species Balaenoptera musculus. Next base: position 17,764,946 of record NC_045790.1, on the reverse strand, counting down.
GTTTCTTTACGTTGGTAACCACCCCCCCAAATTTTCATTAACTTGAGCATAGGCTAAATTAGCTAAACAGATTCACCCTCTCCTCATTTTTGGCTCTGCCTTTTCTGGTTGGACTTTGTCTTTTCAGTCCACTGTATCTAGCTTTGGTCATTCTTTTTTTTTTTTTTGGCTGCGCCCTGTGGCATGTGGGATCTTAGTTCCCTGACCGAACAGGGATCAAAGCCGTGCCCCCTGCATAGGAAGTGCAGATTCTTAACCACTAGACCGCCAGGGAAGTCCCTAGCTTTGGTCATTCTTGAAGCCAGGAATGTCCTCTTGTCTCCATGTGGGTGGCTCAGGGGGGAATACCTTCCTCGTTTTAGGAAAGTCAAGGTCACTTCGTGGAAATTCTCCCAGATTCAGAATCGGAGTCCAAGACCCGAGACCTGTGATATCGTCTTCATTTCACTCCTTTGGGTCTCAGATTTGTCCTCTGTAGAACCATCTTTCCAGCTCAGAAGATTCAGGGTTCTGGGATTCTGTACTTAGATATGGTTTGCCTGCTAAGCTTTGCCTACAGTGGGACTCGAAGTTTCCGTCTCACCCCTTGGCTGGGCTCTTTGTCCTTCTGGAGACTCAGATGCAACCCATAAATGTGAGCTCCCAAGGAAAGGGGCCAGTTACTCCCCAGGGTTTACGTATCCAGCCCTGCCTGCAGTCTCAGGATGGAAAATTACAGAAGAGTTGGTACCCGGGGGACCCAAGGGTGTAAAGCTTTGACCATTTCTCTTCAAGAAGACAGGTTTAAATTAGTCTCAATTTGGGGCTCAAGAAACCACAAAATTATAGAACTTGAGCTAACAAGGCTTTTAGAGACCTTTTAAAATTTTAGTTTTCTTTTTAATTATAAAAATAATGAGCCGGTAAAAACAAATTTTGATAGTACTTAATGGTGTAAAATAAAAAGTAAAATGGCCTTTATTCCCACTCTCAGTGACACTTTGCAAGAAATTCTCTGTGAAGAGTTTCTTATATACGTGCTAGAAATGTGCTGTGCATTATCACGCATTATCACGCATCAATATACATCCTTGTATCAGCTCACCTCCACTCTCACTTAGGCACACAGACACACATGGGGCTGTTTTATCAACACAAACTTTGCACCTTGCTTTCTGTGTTTAATGAAATATGTTGGAGCTTTTCCATGCCAACACACATGGACGTTCCTTGCTCTTTATAAGGCTGCCTAACATTTTCTGAGGGAGAGTACATTGGCTGCAACAAGCAGCAGACAGCTGGGTTATTTCTACTTGTTGCCATTGTGAACCGTGCCTCTCAGAGAGCCTTTCATTCAATGTCTTCTAAAGTTTGATCCTTGGAACACAAGTTTAGAAAAACTCAGTGACAAAAACAAACAAAAACAGCCAACCAGCCAACCACCAGTTTAGACCTGAAACAAACATGGGAAGCATTTTATTTTATTTATTTATTTATTTATTTTGGTCATGCCACGTGGCTCGTGGGATCTTAGTCCCCCGACCAGGGATTGAACCCAGGCCGTGGCAGTGAAAGCGCTGAGTTTTAACCACTGGACAGCCAGGGATTTCCCAGCATTGCATTTTAGATGTCTCCTTCCCACATCCTATGAAAAGCTCGAGGAATTCATTCAGGAAGGAAACCTGAAAAATACAGCTTCACTCTTGTTTGCCAACTTGTTTTTGATCAATTTCACTCTGAAAACATTCTCCCCTAAATCATCTATTTATATCTGAATGTAAGTCGATGTTAATTAATGTTCTGTATGAATATGCAGTAGTGCTCTAGGAAGACATCTGGGAAAGGCTGTCCTTCACTTCACAGGTGAGGGGCCCGAGGCTCAGAGAGAGGGGAGTCCCGGGTCCAAGGTTATTGATTAGCAACAGAAGCAGAACTAGAAGCCAAGGCCTGTACTTTTTCTACCATGCTGCTTTCAGAAGCCCCTTTCTCAGGCTGTGAAACTTTTGCAACAGCGTTCAAAGAGTTTGGCAAGAAAGCTGAGCATCATAAAATAAGCCTGGGCATCATCTGGGTTAAAAAAATGAGTTTGAAGTAAGCAATTACTTTAATAAGAAGAGTTTGGTAAATTCATTGTCTGGTAACTAGATTCACACTCACTGTGCTTTGTGTCATTTTTATAAAGCTGCAGCGTCATGCCGGGAGTTGCCTGATGAGCTCAAGTCTCATCCCAACACTATAGCCCTGAGAGAGATGAGGTGGGCATGGCACTGGGGGCTGGGGAAGGTTGTGTCGGGGAGGGAACCATCTGACTTGCTCTTTCAAAGGCTTCCAAAAAGTTGAGATCAGGGAGGTATATGAGGCCTGTGATGGTTAATTTTACGTGTCAACTTGATTGGATCACAGGGTGCCTGGATATTTGACCAATCATTATTTCTGGGTGTGTGTGTGTGAGTTTGGGGGTGATGTTAGCATTTGAATCAGGGCACTCAATAAAGTAGACTGACCTCCCCAATGTGGGTGAGCAGCGCCCAATCTTTTGAGGGCCTGAGTAGAGCAAAGTGCAGAGGAAGGAAAAATTCCACCCTTCCTGCCTGATTGCTTGAGCTGCAACATTGATCTTCTTTTTTTTTTCCCACATATTCTTTTTTTAATTGAAGTATAGTTGATGTATAATATTATATAAGTTACAGGTGTGTAGTGTAGTGATTCACAATTTTTACAGGTTACACTCCATTTATAGTGATTATAAAATATTGGCTGTATTAATCCCAACCTCCTAATTTATCCCTTCTCCCATATACACACTACTGTATATAAAATAGATAACCAGTAAGGACCTACTGTATAGCACAGGGAACTATACTCAGTAATCTATAAGGGAAGATAATATGAAGAATAATATATATATATGGATATATTTATGTATGTATAATTGAATTGCTGTGCTGTACACTTGAAACTAACACGATATTGTAAATCAACTATATTTCAATTAAAAAAAATGATTAAGCATGGCCTTAGAAATATATTAAGTAGGGACTTCCCTGGTGGTCCAGTGGCTAAGACTCTGCGCTCCCAAAGCAGGGGGCCTGGGTTTGATCCCTGGTCAGGGAACTAGATCCACATGCCACAACTAAGAGTTTGCATGCCGCAACTGAAGATTCCACATGCTGCAACTAAGACCTGGCACAGCCAAATAAATAAATAGTAAATATTAAAAAGTATATATTAACTATATTCCCTGTGTTGTACAATATATCCTTGTAGCTTATTTTATATATAATAATTGGTACCTCTTAATCTCCTACCCCTATATTGTCCCTCCCCCTTTCCCTCTCCCCACTGGTAACCACTAGTTTGTTCTCTGTATCTGTGAGTCTGCTTCTTTTTTGTTATATTCACTAGTTTGTTATATTTTTTAGATTCCACAAACAAGTGATATCATACAGTATTTGCCTGTCTCTGTCTGACTTATTTCATGTAGCATAATACATTCCAGGTCCAACCATGTTGCTGCAAATGGCAAAATTTCATTCTTTTTTATGGCTGAGTAATAGTCCATTGCAACATTGATTTTTTTTTTAATTAATTAATTTTATTTTTGGCTGTGTTGGGTCTTCGGTGCTGCACGCGGGCTTTCTCTAGTTGAGGTGAGCGGGGCCTACTCTTCGCTGCGGTGCGCGGGCTTCTCATTACAGTGGCTTCTCTTGTTGCGGAGCGTGGGCTCTAGGCGCGCAGGCTTCAGTAGTTGTGGCTCGTGGGCTCTAGAGCTCAGGCTCAGTAGCTGTGGTGCACGGGCTTAGTTGCTCCGCGGCATGTGGGATCTTCCCGGACCAGGGATCGAACCTGTGTCCCCTGCATTGGCAGGCGGATTCCTAACCACTGAGCTACCAGGGAAGCCCCTGCAACATTGCTCTTATGCTGCCTTCGGCACTCCTGGTTCTCAGGCCTCCAGTCTCTGATTGAATTACACCACTGGCTTTTCTGGGTCTTCAGCTTGCAGATGGCAATCTCAGATTCCATAATTATGTGAGCCAATTTTATAATAAATCTCTCTCTATATATATTCTGTTTCTCTGGAGAACCCTAATATAGGGCCTGAGGTTAACAATATTGAAGCCAACAAGTCCTCAGCTTGTTCTGGTAGCATCTGGGAAGCTTAAGAAGCTTTTCAGGACAAACTGTTAACCCCACTCAAGGAGACTGCTCTTCCGTGCAGACTTGATTGAGGGCACCTCACGTAGAGTTGAGGAAGGCATGAAGGAATGAAGAAGCTGCTCTGGGCCAGGAACTCTCCTAAGAGCATTCATGGACACTGTCTCAACTAAGCATCACCATCTTCAAAGGAGTTCGTTCTTATTCTCATTTTACAGAAAAAGAAATTGAGGACACGAGAGAGAAAATGACTTCCTAAGTGTCACACCGAACTGAGCTGATATCTCTAAGGGAGGCTTCTGAGCTACCAGCAAAGCCACTTATAAATCTCTCTTGTATTAAACCTTGACTTTGGATTGTCTGTGTGTCTCCCAGGGCTCCTGAGAGTCTGAATGAATCTGACCTTCCTGGACCCCCAGCTGCAGAGAGGCCACTGTCCATGTGCTGTTGGGTGAAGACTAAGCCTGACCTTTAGTTCAGTCCTGTCCCAACCCTTCCTAGCTGTGTGATGTTGGACAGCTTATTCAACCATTCTGTGCTGGGGTTTCCTCAGCTGTATGACAGAAATAATAAAACCTACCTCCCCACATTGTTGGAATTATTTTTTTTAGATTTAATTAATTAATTAATTAATTTATTGGCTGCTTTGGGTCTTCTGTTGCTGCCCATGGGCTTTCTCTAGTTGCCGCGAGCAGGGCTACTCTTCGTTGCGGTGCGCGGGCTTCTAATTGCAGTGGTTTCTCTTGTTGCGGAGCACAGGCTCTAGGCGCGCAGGCTTCAGTAGTTGTGGCACATGGGCTTCAGTAGCTGTGGCACACGGGCTTCGTTGCTCTGTGGCATGTGGGATCTTCCCAGACCAGGGCTCGAACCTGTGTCCCCTGCATTGGCAGGTGGATTCTTAACCACTGCGCCACCAGGGAAGCCCCACATTGTTGGAATTTAATACAACAAGGTCGGTGGGCATGTTTTTAGCCCAGTCCTGGAATGTGGTTTCGATCCATTCCCTTCACCATGCTGGGCCCCACTGGTTGTCCCCATTTCTGATCTCCTCCACAGTCTTACTTAAATATTGTACCACTCTTCCGGTACATCAAAAGCTGCTGTGGGTCCTGGATGTCTTTTGCTGTCCATGTTGGGTGGACCTGACCAGACAGTGAGTATTTACCACATAAAGGGCCCCATGTGTAGTGGGTACTCATAAACATTTGCTGGGTGATTTGATAATTGATCTCCTCTCTCACTAGTGCTTGGCCCCCCCCCCCCATTTTTTCCCCCTCAAACTGCCTGTCTATGTCCTGGCCCTGGAAGCCCCACTGGTATCCAGAGACAATGAGGTGACCTCAAAATTACCCACCTGCTTCTACTCTTGTGGCTAAGACAACAGCTCTTCCCCGGATCAGCTATGATGTTTTACCCTTGGGGTCTCAGGTTCTTTCTTTGTCCTGCTTTCCATGGGTTGGCACCTACTGAGGTCACCTGGCACTCCCTCCCAGGAACGATGGCACTCACTGCCTTAGTAATTTCTCCCATCTTTTTCCTGTATTGATAGCTGTGCGATGCTGGGTTGCCATGACAACTGATTGATTAGCATCCAGTTCCCAGACTGGGAAACATGCAGCCATAAAGAATTTCAAATGATGCCTGATCGTCTGCTGCCAATAGCCTGATTGCTGCCATTTTCTGGCAGGTAGCTCAGCCCTAACAGGAAACCCTGTGCTGTGCAATTATTGCGACGTGATTGATGCATCACTATAGTTACAATCGGCAGTGTTCCCAACTCAGGAGATTTTTTTTTTAAAGAAAAAAAACCTCCCCCTTTCAGATGGAAATGCTTATAAACGAGGAAGAAGTATGGAGTGGGGGAGGGAAGTGGCTCTGGCAAAGGAGGTGAGTATAAACTAAGCAAGAGCCCAGTTGGAGTTTCAGAGGTAACGAAGGGAGGGGGGAGGAGTGGTAGCCTATGGTTGGGGGAAGGAAAAAGGGGTGACTGCTGCTTCAGTTCCCCCGCCCCCTCCAGCTCCTGGGCCTTGCAGCACGCTAAGGAGTGGTTCAGAAATCACTTTCAAACTAGAGGCCTGAAAAGAGGAGGGGTGCAGGATGGAGGACAAAATATACACAGGCCACAGGTGGTGTGCTGCTCAGGCCAATTACTGAAGCTGCTCTCTTGGGTTTAAGTCATTTGTGGTGGCCAAAGAGCAAGCCCCTGGGCCTGGAAGTAGTCAGGGAAAGGGGCCACAGTGCCAGGCGGAAGCGAGTTTGGGAGTGAGCCAGTGTGAGGGATGCAGCCTGCAAGGAGGCTGGTGCTCCAAGGCTTTGGGGCAAAAGAGACCTTTTCATCCGACCCAGGGACAAAGTGCCTCTCTTGTTCCTCAATTGGATGTTGAGTACTTCTCAGGCTGGTAGAGAGGGAGAAAGGGAATAAAAATATTTGTGATTGTTAGGGCTAGATGTCAGTCTTTTGTCTTGTCAAAGCTGGCTGTTATTGGGAAGGTTGCAAACCCCAAGTATCTTCCAAGTCATGTCCACAGTTCAAAGATACCTAGTCATGGTGCTCTTGATAATTCTTCCCCTTGGGTTAAGGATGCCTTTCTTTCTGCAGTCTTCTTTTAAACAGCAAATACTCCTAGAAATAGTATTATTTAGCCACTTAACATAAATGTGAATGTGTTTTTTAAACCACTTTATTGAGGCATGATTGACATACAAAAACTCTACATGTTTAATGTATACAACTTGATGAGTTTTGAGATAAGTATGCATCCATGAAACCATTATCACAATATGCCATAAACATATTGATCACCTCTAAAGTTTCCTTCTTCCCTCCTTATTTATCATTATTATCAGTAGTGATAAAAACATACACCTGGAACAAAGTGAGTATGCCTCCTCTTGCCACTTTTGTTTTACATAATACCAGAAGTCCTAGCCAAAGAAATTAGACAAGAAAAAGAAATAAATGGCAACCAAATCAGAAAAAAAAGAAGTAAAATGATCTGTTTGCAGATCTTATATGCAGGAAGCCTAAACACGCCACAAAAAAAGCCTGTTAGAATGAATAAAAAATTCAGTCAAGTTGCAGGATACAGAATCAACATAGAACAATCATTTGTATTTCTATATACCAACAACAAACTATTCAAAAAGAAAATTAAGAAAACAATCCTATTTACAATAGCATCAAAAAGGATAAAATATCTAGGAATAAATTTAATCAAGAAGGTGAAAAACTTTTACACTGAAAATTATGAAACACTGGTAAATGTGTTTTATACTCACTTTACAATTACTTGAATTCTTTCTATCATAATATTTAGGTTCTTTTCAACATTTTTTAATTTAATTTTATTTATTTTTTTATAGAGCAGGTTCTTATTAGTCATCCATTTTATACACATCAGTGTATACGTGTCAATCCCAATCTCCCGATTCATCAGACCACCACCCCCACTCCCTGCCGCTTTCCCCCTTGGTGTCCATACGTTTGTTCCATACATCTGTGTCTCAATTTCTGCCCTGCAAACTGGTTCATCTGTACCATTTTCCTAGGTTCCACATATATGTGTTAATATACGATATTTGTTTTTCTCTTTCTGACTTACTTCACTCTGTATGACGGTCTCTAGATCCATCCACATTGCAACAAATGACCCAATTTCGTTCCTTTTTATGGCTGAGTAATATTCCATTGTATATATGTACCACATCTTCTTTATCCATTCAACTATCGATGGGCATTTAGGTTGCTTCCATGACCTGGCTATTGTAAACAGGGCTGCAATGAACATTGGGGGTGCATGTGTCTTTTTGAATTATGGTTTTCTCTGAGTATATGCCCAGTAGTGGGATTGCTGGATCATATGGTAATTTTATTTTTAGTTTTTTAAGGAAGCTCCATACTGTTCTCCATAGTGGCTGTATCAATTTACATTCCCACCAACAGTGCAAGAGGGGTCCCTTTTCTCCACACCCTCTCCAGCATTTGTTGTTTGTAGATTTTCTGATGATGCCCATTCTAACTGGTGTGAGGTGGTACCTCACTGTAGTTTTGATTTGCATTTCTCTAATAATTAGTGATGTTGAGCAGCTTTTCATGTGCTTCTTGTCCATCTGTATGTCTTCTTTGGAGAAATGTCTATTTAGGTCCTCTGCCCATTTTTGGATTGGGTTGTTTGTTTTTTTAATACTGAGTTGCCTGAGCTGTTTATATATTTTGGAGATTAATCCTTTGTCCATTGATTCATTTGCAAAAATTTTCTCCCATTCTGAGGGTTGTCTTTTCTTCCTGTTTATGGTTTCCTTTGCTGTGCAAAAGCTTTTAAGTTTCATTAGGTCCCATTTGTTTATTTTTGTTTTTATTTCCATTACTCTAGGAGGTGGATCAAAAAAGATCTTGCAGTGATTTATGTCAAAGAGTGTTCTTCCTATGTTTTCCTCTAAGAGTTTTATAGTGTCCGGTCTTACATTTAGGTCTCTAATCCATTTTGAGTTTATTTTTGTGTATGGTGTTAGGGAGTGTTCTAATTTCATTCTTTTACATGTAGCTGTCCAGTTTTCCCAGCACCACTTATTGAAGAGACTGTCTTTTCTCCATTGTATAGCCTTGCCTCCTTTGTCATACATTAGTTGACCATAGGTGCTTGGGTTTATCTCTGGGCTTTCTATCCTGTTCCATTGATCTATGTTTCTGTTTTTGTGCCAGTACCATATTGTCTTGATTACTGTAGCTTTGTAGTATAGTCTGAAGTCAGGGAGTCTGATTCTTCCAGCTCCATTTTTTTCCCTCAAGACTGCTTTGACTATTCAGGGTCTTTTTTGTCTCCATACAAATTTTAAGATTTTTTGTTCTAGTTCTGTAAAAAATGCCATTGGTAATTTGATAGGGATTGCATTGAATCTGTAGATTGCTTTGGGTAGTATAGTCATTTTCACAATATTGATTCTTCCAATCCAAGATCATGGTATATCTCTCCATCTGTTGGTATCATGTTTAATTTCTTTCATCAGTGGCTTATAGTTTTCTGCATACAGGTCTTTTGTCTCCTTAGGTAAGTTTATTCCTAGGTATTTTATTCTTTTTGTTGCAATGATAATGGTAGTGTTTCCTTAATTTCTCTTTCAGATTTTTCATCATTAATGTATAGGAATGCAAGAGACTTCTGTGCATTAATTTTGTATCCTGCAACTTACCAAATTCATTGTTTAGGTCTAGTAGTTTTCTGGTGGCATATTTAGGATTCTCTAAGTATAGTATCATGTCATCTGCAAACAGTGACAGTTTTACTTCTTCTTTTCCAGTTTGTATTCCTTTTATTTCTTTTTCTTCTCTGATTGCTGTGGCTAGGATTTCCAAAACTATGTTGAATAATAGTGGTGAGAGTGGACATCCTTGTCTTGTTTCTGATCTTAGAGGAAATGAGTTCAGTTTTTCACCATTGAGAATGATGTTTGCTGTGGGTTTGTCATATTTTGCCTTTATTATGTGGAGGTAGGTTCCCTCTATGCCCACTTTCTGGAGAGTTTTAATCATAAATGGGTGTTGAATTTTGTCAAAAGCTCTTCTGCATCTACTGAGATGATCATATGTTTTTTCTTCTTCAATTTGTTAATATGGTGTGTCACATTGATTGATTTCCGTATATTGAAGAATTCTTGCATCCCTGGGATAAATGCCACTTGATCCTGGTGTATGATCCTTTTAGTGTGTTGTTTGCTAGATTCTGTTTGCTAGTATTTTGCTGAGGATTTTTGCATCTATGTCCATCAGTGATCTTGGTCTGTAATTTTCTTTTTTTGTATTACCTTTGTCTGGTTTTGGTATCAGGGTGATGCTGGCCTCATAGAATGAGTTTGGGAGTGTTCCTTCCTCCACAATTTTTTGGAAGAGTTTGAGAAGGATGGGTGTTACCTCTTCTCTAAATGTTTGATAGAATTCACCTGTGAAACCATCTGGTCCTGGACTTTTGTTTGTTGGAAGATTATTAATCACAGTTTCAATTTCATTACTTGTGATTGGTCTGTTCATATTTTATGTTTCTTTCTGGTTCAGTCTTGGAAGGTTATATCTTTCTAAGAATTTGTCCATTTCTTCCAGGTTGTCCATTTTATTGGCATAGAGTTGCTTGTAGTAGTCTCTTAGGATGTTTTGTATTTCTGTGGTGTCTGTTGTAATTTCTCCTTTTTCATTTCTAATTTTATTGATTTGAGTCCTCTCCCTCTTTTTCTTGATGAGTCTGGCTAATGGTTTATCAATTTTGTTTATCTTCTCAAAGAACCAGCTTTTAGTTTTATTGATCTTTGCTATTGTTTTCTTTGTTTCTATTTTATTTATTTCTGCTCTGATCTTTATGATTTCTTTCCTTCTACTAACTTCGGGTTTTCTTTGTTCTTCTTTCTCTAGTTCCTTTAGGTGTAACGTTAGATTGTTTATTTGAGATTTTTCTTGTTTCTTGAGGTAGGCTTTCATAACTATAAACTTCCCTCTTAGAACTGCTTTTGCTGCATCCCATAGGTTTTGGATCCTTGTGTTTTCATTGTCATTTGTCTCTAGGTATTTTTTGATTTCCTCTTTGATTTCTTCAGTGATCTCTTGGTTATTTAGTAACGTATTGTTTAGCCTCCATGTGTTTGTGTTTTTTACTTTTTTTTCCCTGTAATTCATTTCTAATCTCAGCATTGTGGTCAGAAAAGATGCTTGATATTATTTCAATTTTCTTAAATTTACTGAGGCTGGATTTGTGACCTAAGTTGTGATGTATCCTGGAGAATGTTCTGTGCACACTTGAGAAAAAAGTGTAATCTGCTGTTTTTGGATGGAATGTCTTATAAATATCAATTAAATCTATATGGTCTATTGTGTCATTTAAAGCTTCTGTTTCCTTATTTATTTTCACTTTGGATGATGTAAGTGATCAACATCCATTGATGTAAGTGAATTGTTAAAGTCCCCCACTATTATTGTGTTACTGTCGATTTCCTCTTTTATAGCTGTTAGCCATTGCCTTATGTATTGAGGTGCTCCTATGTTGGGTGCATATATATTTATAATTGTTATATCTTCTTCTTGGATTGATCCCTTGATCATTATGTAGTGTCCTTCCTTTTCTCTTGTAACATTCTTTATTTTAAAGTCTATTTTATCTGATATGAGTATTGGTACTCCAGCTTTCTTTTGATTTCCATTTGAATGGAATATTTTTTTCCATCCCCTCATTTTCAGTCTGTATGTGTCCCTAGGTCTGAATTGGGTCTCTTGTAGATAGCATATATAGGTGTTGTTTTTGTATCCATTCAGCAAACCTGTGTCTTTTGGTTGGAGCATTTAATCCATTCACATTTAAGGTAATTATCAATATGTATGTTCCTGTGACCATTTTCCTAATTGTTTGGGGTTTGTTTTTGTAGGTCCTTTTCTTCTCTTGTGTTTCCCACTTAGAGAAGTTCCTTTCGCATTTGTTGTAGAGCTGGTTTGGTGGTGCTGAATTCTCTTAGCTTTTGCTTGTCTGTGAAGCTTTTGATTTCTCCATCGAATCTGAATGAGATCCTTGCCGGGTAGAGTAATCTTGGTTGTAGGTTCTTCCCTTTCATCACTTTAAGTATATCATGCCACTCCCTTCTGGCTTGTAGAGTTTCTGCTGAGAAATCAGCTGTTAACCTTATGGGAGTTCCCTTGTGTGTTGTCATTTTTCCCTTGCTGCTTTCAATAATTTTTCTTTGTCTTTAATTTTTGCCAATTTTATTACTATGTGTCTTGGTGTGTTTCTCCTTGGGTTTATCCTGTATGAGACTCTCTGCCCTTCCTGGACTTGGGTGGCTATTTCCTTTCCCATGTTAGGGGAGTTTTTGACTATAATCTCTTCAAATATTTTCTCTGGTCCTTTCTCTCTCTCTTCTCTTTCTGGGACCCCTATAATGTAAATGTTGTTGTGTTTAATGTTGTCCCAGAGGTCTCGTAGGCTGTCTTCATTTCTTTTCATTTTTTTTCTTTATTCTGTTCCACAGCAGTGAATTCTACCATTCTGTCTTCCAGGTCACTTATCCATTCTTCTGCCTCAGTTATTCTACTATTGATTCCTTCTAGTGTAGTTTTCATTTCAGTTATTGTATTGCTCATCTCTGTTTGTTTGTTCTTTAATTCTTCTAGGTCTTTGTTAAACATTTCTTGTATCTTCTCAATCTTTGCCTCCATTCTTTTTCTGAGGTCCTGGATCATCTTCGCTATCACTATTCTGAATTCTTTTTCTGGAAGGTTGCTTATCTCCACTTCATTTAGTTGTTTCTCTGGGATTTTATCTTGTTCCCTCATCTGGTACATATCCCTCTGCCTTTTCATCTTGCCTATCTTTCTGTGAATGTGGTTTTTGCTCCACAGGCTGCAGGATTGTAGTTCTTCTTGCTTCTGCTGTCTGCCCTCTGGTGGATGTGACTATCTAAGAGGCTTGTGCAAGTTTCCTCAAGAACTACCTCTTTCTTTCTCTCTCTTGCTCTTGCTTTCAGTTTCACTCTTTAACTCAAATTAGTTCTTTTGTGTTGAGTTAAAATAAGCTGTTGTCTGATTGAGGATGTTATGGAGTATCAATGATATGGAAAAAGAAGGACTTAATATGGTTCCCAAGCAAGCGCCCAAATAATTGCTGAAATTATTTATACAGGATGATGGCATGGTCTTTCCATCTTGATTGTGGAGGGGTGTTCCTGCTAGTGTTGGAGGGTCTCCTGCAGAGGTGGGGGGTGGTTGTGGCTCACCGTGGGGACAAGGACACTGGCAGCAGAAGTTCTGGGATGTACTCCTTGGCGTGAGCCCTCCAGAGTCTTATTTAGATTTTTTTTACTTTTGCATTAATTTATTTTTACTCTTTTTTTAAAAAAAATATTATTTATTTTTGGCTGAGTTGGGTCTTTGTTGCCGCACGCAGGCTTTCTCTAGTTGCAGCGAGTGGGGGCTACTCTTCGTTGCGGTGCGTGAGCTTCTCATTGCGGTGGCTTCTCTTGTTGCGGAGCACAGGTTCTAGGAGCACGAGCTTCAGTAGTTGCGGCTCACGAGCTCTAGAGCTCAGGCTCAGTAGTTCTGGCACACGGGCTTAGTTGTTCTGCAGTGTGTGGGATCTTCCAGGACCAGGGCATGAACCTGTGTCCTCTGCATTAGCAGGCAGATTCTTAACCACTGCGCCACCAGGGAAGCCCCTATTTTTACTCTTTGAGAGAAGGGACAGGGTCATTAATTTTTTCATATAATGGAATCATAATAAATGGTTGTTGCATGAATGAATGAGTGGAAAGATTGTTACAATGATGGGGCAGCCTCAAAATACGTGGGAAGTAGGAATTAGGTACAGTAAGATATGAAGGGGGTAGTGGTTGTCAAAATTATATTGGAAACCACTAAAGACCAGCTCTAGTCACATAAAGGGAGTCCTGGATCCAACCTACTTCCAAAGGAAGCCTGGGTTAAGGTATCAGAAATATAGGCAGGCTAATATCTCTGGTGCCTGACATAATTAACTATTACTCTCACGTTCTATAGCAAAGGAGAGGTTCCTGTGGACACGTGCTTTTCGCTGTGACTACTGATAAGTGTCACTTGCCTACAGTATGAATCTGCCCATAAGAAAATGATTGACATCTATAGGTTGATCCCAGTAGTCCAGTTACTTTCAAAGGAAGAAAAGTGGATTCAACTCTTTATTTACTACTTCTGTCTTCTTATTAGACTGTGAGTATAACAAGAGCATGAACCTTGTCTTCTCTCTGTTTCTAGTCAGTTCCTAGCATTGAGAAAGCACTTAATTAATATATTATTGTTGAATAAATGCACAATTTAATAAATAAATTATGATTAAGCTCAATCTTTCTCAGCCATGGAATAAGAATTGAGGAGGAATAATTAAAATACATGTGGGACAGTATTTGGACAGATGGGAACTATCTATGCGTTCTAGGGAACCAGGTTCACAAAGTCCTAAGTTCAAGTTCAACTCTACAACTTATCAACTGTGAAAGCTTGGGCAGGTTATTGAACTTCAGTTTTCTGTCTGTAAAATGAGGGATAATAACAGCACTTATTTCATAGGGTATTTAAAAGGATGAACTGACAGAATGCCTGCAGATGCTGTATTATTATTACAGTGTCTAATCCTGGCCTAGAAGTTGAATGTTTTTTACTTAAAATGTATAAAAACAACATAAGTGATCACTTGAAGAGATAGCACACATAATGTTTCTATAATGATCAGTGACCCTACAGTTGTAGGTGGTGGGGAAAATCAGGAAGGCTCTTCTTTTGATTTACCTGAAATATGTCCAGCTAATGTCTTGCTTGTTGTTGAACAGCAGCTATAAAATGTTTGTGCTATGGCACAAATGTAAAAATAAGTCCATTTATATTTAGGAGATAAACTATATCCACATTTGTAGTACCATTTAGGACCATTGAAGAGCATCAGGTTTGGTGTCCCCAACTTCAGATAACCTAGACAGATAAAAGCTGGTTTCCATGGGAACAAGTTTTGTTTTCTCTTGCATCTAATTAAAATCCATTTACCCAAGTCTGAATGTTTTATAAGTACTTTCCAATGAGTTCTTCACTTGATTTACCAAGCTCAGTACAAGCACAGGGAACTTAACCGTTTGCAACATGTTAACTTTGTCAAGTGCCAACACCCTCGAGTTTGCTGTGACTCATTCTTTGTTTATTTGGCTCATTTGCAGTTCAGCCTAGAAGATCAGTTTCCACAAGCAACTTGTCTTATCTAACATTCTGTAGTCTTTCTGAGGAACGTATAGTTTGGTGAACATCCTGGAGGAAGAAGTAGCTGAGGAAGGAGTTACAAGATGGTGATATAAACCACATTTCTTCGCATGTATCTGAGGGCAATGTATACATTTTAGGAACTTTGATTTGTCCCTTCAATTCCAGCATATCTGTTCAATGCCTTGCCTTTTTATCCACTCAAACACTATGTTTTCCCCATGTCTCTCCCTTAACTCAAACTCTGCTGTTTTCTAGTATTGAATAACTGCTATTTTCATCATTTCTAATCCCCAGCAAGAGTCCTCAACTTACATTTTCTGGGCCCTTGGAGGGTTGGGAAGATGTCCAAATGACTTAGGCTGGGCTGTGCAGAGGAGGGTAGAAGAGGACCATGGAAACTTAAGCTCACAGCTCGGAAACCACATGCCTTCAGAAAAGAGCATCACCGTGTGCCTTTTCTTTTCTTAGCCTCTGATTTGGAGATCAGTACTTGTGTTCTTCTCTTCGGCTATTTTCATTTGGAGAGCTCCTGTGGTTTCCAGGAGCCATGAAGCTCCTGTCTCGTTCTATTCATTGCCCAGGTGGCAAGAGGCTCATGGGTCTCTCTGGTAAGCTTTGGGGTCTGCACATGATGAGGGCTCTCCCAGCTGCCAGGTCTCTGCCACATGCTCTGCTTGGAGGAGACAGATAAGGGCAGGGAGTTGAGCAAGCCCCTACCAGCTGGGAGGCTGGCCTGGCAACCCGATGCTGGGCTGAGCAAGCTATAGTCTTTTAGGCTGGATTTGCTTTGGAACAGGCTGCTGCAGGGAATGGCCAGATCTTGCCAAAGGGCAAAGGGATCCCAGATGGAATAGAAAGCTTGAGAGGTTAATAGACTTAGGGCAGGCTTCATGGCAGGGCCCAGGGGATCCCATCAACATGTTTCTCAAGGCATTTTGGGAGAAGCCCCAGGGAAGGGATCCGTAAACTTCCTAAACTCAGCAGCACTTATATCAATGCGCTATTTATTTTCCATGACTATCTTACAATACCAGGCTACTTTAAGGCAGGAATTGAGTCTTTATCCCTCACTGTGTCCCCAGAGTTTAGCCAGGGCCTGGCGGTGAATCAGAACTCACTTAACTTTTGCTGATTTGAATGGAATTGATGGAAATTTATGGGGTATGTTTAGGGCCAGAGAGAGACATCTGGGTGCCCCAGACAAGTTAATGACTTGGCACCACTTGAAACAGTATTAAATGTTTTCTCAACAATTACTCAGAGAAGAGGTTGAAGGCTGAGTGAGCAAAGGGCTGCTAGGGAAGACCCCCACATTTTCGGACCACTTCAAATAGCAAAAGACCTGCAGTTAAACAGACCTACCGTCCTTGGAAGCATTTGAACAATCACTGCCACTTCAGCCTGCCCTTTGCGGGGGTATCAACCTGGAGGTTTCCTTTGTAGGAGTTCTGGTAAATATTTTCTTCACCAAATTTCCAATGATGTTTATCACCCTTTGGAGAAGTGCTCTAGCCAGCTGCCTGGATATTCCTAGCCTAACCCAGTGCTGCAAATGTAGAGATGGGGTTAAGTCAACTACTGCTGATTTTGTCTTCTTGTATGAAAAAAATATATTATTATAACAACTTTAAGTGCCCTTTTAAAAGAATAACAAATTACTTTCTATCACAAGGCTGTAACAAAAAAGGTTATATTTTTTGTGTATTCTGGAAACTTTGGCCATAATCATACATATTTTACAGCATTGTAATCATAGCGAACATAACATTTTGCTTTCTTCTTTATTCACTTCGCATTACATCAAATGATTATCTGTATTGTTCCATTCTTTTTCTATTTTAATAACTGCATAATGTTCCATCCAGTGGATAAACCAACTATTCAGATTGTTTACATGTTTTTTGTTATCATAAGCAACCATGCAATGATAACTTTGTGCCTCTAGCTTCTTTTTCTTTTTAAAATTATGTTCTTTAGGGATAATTTCTAGGAGATTGGTCAAAGGTAATGGCTTGCTGGAGCTGACCACACAAGCTTGTAAGAGCCCACTTTGTAAATCACTTCCCAAGTCTGCATTCAGGGACTTGAAGTCAGCTGTGGTAGGTAGAAGTACATACACCACAAAAATTGACAAATGCTGCAAGTCAGGGCTTTTTGTTTTGTTTTGTTTTGTTTTCATTTTTATTTTTGGAGAGCTGGCTTGCCAGCACAACACTGGTCAAAAGGTACAAATGTATTTATAGCTCTGTATGTATTGATTGCCATATTATTTTCTTAAAGAAGTTGAACCAACGTATGTATAACCAGTTTGATTGAGACATCTTAACTTGTCGAGGTATAATCATGAAATACTTATATTTCTTCAATAGTTACTAAGTTGTATTTTGTCAAAACCTCCTTTCCCACTGGGCAGTGGGCTCCCATAATATATCTGAATCCAATTCCATAATTTTTGGCTATTTAAAACAGTGTCACTTTGGTTGCTAAGGTTTAGTTCTGTCTATTTAAACACTTTGTTTGGATTCAAAGCTCACCCCATTCTCCTTGTACAGGTGATGTGGGACTCCAGGATTTGGAACGAAGGGGGATAGTTGTTTGCTGCCCTCACTAGCAGTGGTAATCTCCATTTTACCTTTACTTACTCTTTGGATTTGAATTGGGGAAAGGCAGAAGGATTTACATGATTGCCCCAGTGTGTTGGCTGTTTTCCCCTTTGTTGGTCAGATCTGTGGTTCCCCATCCCCCATGAGTGGTCACGTGGTCTCTGCCCCTTCTGTTGTCTATTGCTACCTCCTGTATGTCACTCAGTGACTACCTTTCTGTATGGTTGATGTCCCACTGTTAACTCTTTTCCTCCTGAAATAACTAAAAACTGGACAAAATATATGAAACATTATATGAAACAACACATTGGACATCATGTAACAAATGAGAGTCATTCCTGAGAGATTGGCAAAAACAGGGCAAGCTCTATGATTTCCCTAGCTTGAGAGAGTTTCCAGGTTGTAGCTCAGAGAAGGAGAATCCAGGTAGATCCTGAGTTGAGGGGTTAAATCTGGGGGTCTGGGGAGACCAAGGAGATCAGAGTAGGCAGGGCAGAGTGCAGAGAGGAGAGAGATCTGAGTGAGGACTTGGAGATAAGCAGAGGAATCCTGCAAGTCTTTAATGACTACTGATCAATGCATATGTGTGAGGAAACTACTCGAGGCTGAGAAAGAACCACCCAAAAGGGTTAGAGGAATATACACCGAGAGCAAAGAGCTTTGGACTTGCTCTTGTTCACAACAACAGAGTGAAAATCTTCATAACTTCACAGGGCTTTGGGTAGAGTACTCAGAAAGGTTTGGTTTTGTAGTAGATCAAAATTAGACTTAGACCTAGTGCTCTGGTTTCACCTAACAAAGATTGAAAGCAAGACATGAAAAGGATCAAATTGTTTCCAATTAACTTAATTGCATCTCAGTACAAGCTCAAGAATTTTTTTTAAATTTTTTATTTATTATTTATTTATTATTTTTATTTTTGGCTGTGTTGGGTCTTCGTTTCTGTGTGAGGGCTTTCTCCAGTTGCGGCGAGTGGGGGCCACTCTTCATTGCGGTGCGCAGGCCTCTCACTATCGCGGCCTCTCTTGTTGCGGAGCACAGGCTCCAGACGCTCAGGCTCAGTAGTTGTGGCTCACGGGCCCAGTTGCTCCGCGGCATGTGGGATCTTCCCAGACCAGGACTCGAACCCGTGTCCCCTGCATTGGCAGGCAGACTCTCAACCACTGCGCCACCAGGGAAGCCCCAAGCTCAAGAATTTTAATAAGAATATAAAAATATTCAGCAACATGATAAATACCACAATGTCTTGTGTTCAATAAAAAGATTATGAGACATGCAAAAAAAAAGGAAAACACATCTGATAATGAAAAGGAAGTTTGGCTTAACATTTGAAAATCAACCAATATAATTCACCATATTGACTAACTTTAGGGAGGAAAACCATATGATTATCTTGATGAAGACAGAAAAAGCATTACAAAATCCAGCATCTATTACAGATAAAAACTCTCAGCAAACTAGGAATAGCAAGGAATTTCCTCAATCTGATAAAAGACATCTATGAAAAACCTACATCAGATATTATACTAAATGATGAAAGGATGAATATTTTCCTCCTAAGATCAATAAAAAGGCAAAGAGGTTCACTTTCATCACTTCTATTCAACATTGCACTGGGGAATTTAGCCAAGGTAATAAGACAATAAAAAGAAATAAAAAGCACCCAGACCAGAAGGAAGAAGTAAATCTGTTTTGTTTCATAGACAATACAACTATCTATGAAGAAAATCCTATGGAATCTACCAAAACACTAAGGAAGTAATAGTGGGTTTAGAAAATTTATAGGATATGAGACTGGCTTACAAAATTCAATTTATTTCTATATATTAGTAACACTCAGAAATTGAAATAAAATGTTAAATAATACTACTCAAAATAGCTTAAAAATATGATATACTTAGGGATAAATCTGAGAAAATTGACTTGTACACTGAAAACTATAAAACTTTGCTAAGAGATATTTAAGAAGACTGAATAAATTGAAAGATAATATACCATGCCATTGGATAGGAAGACCTGGTATTGTTAAGATATTAATTTTTCCCAAATTGATATATAAATTCATCACAATCTCTATTAAATTCCAGAAAGCTTTTTTGTGTGTGTGTGGAAATGGACAAGCTGATCCTTAAATTCATAGAAAAATGCAAAGAACTGTAATGGTTAAAGCAATTTTGAAAAAGGAAAACAAAGTTGGAGGACTTGTCACCACCTGACTTTAAGACTTATAAAGCTATAGTAATTAAGACAATATGACATATGTATAAAGATAGACAAATATATCAACAGAATAGAATAGAGAGTCTGGAAATAGACTACCCATATATATGGCCAATCCATTTTCAACAAGGGTGCAATGGCAATTTGATGGAGAAAAGTTAGCCTTTTCAACAAATTGTGCTGGAATAAATGAATATCCATTGGGAAGAAAAAAACAACAAAAAAACACCACCACCAACAACAAACTTCTATTTATTCCTTTTACCATATACAAAAATTAAATTAACATGGATCATAGATCCAAATATAAACCCCAAAGCTACACAACTTCTCAAAGAAAATATAGAAGAAAATCTTTGTGATCTTGGACTAGGGAACAATATCTTAGAGATGATATAAGAAGTATGATTTATAAAAACTAACTTGATAAATTGGACTTAAGAACTTCTGCTCTTTGAAATATACTGTTCAGAGAATAAAAAGGTAAACCATAGATTAGAAGCATTTATTTACAAATCAGAAATCCAATAAAGGAGTTGTATTCAGAATTTATGAAGATTTGTTAAAACGCAATAATAAAAAACCCCAAAAAACTCAGTAAAAAAAAAAGGAGGCAGATTTGAACATCACTTCACCAAAGAATATTGGCAAATAAGAACATAGAAATATGCTTAACATCATTAGTCACTAGAGAAATGCAAATTAAAAGCAGAGTGAGATACCATTATTCACCTATTAGAACAGCCTGAATTAAAAAGTCTGATCATACTAAGTATCTGTGAGGTTGTGGAAGAACTGGAACTCTCAACTGCTGGTGGGAATGTAAAATAGCACAATCACTCTGTTTTTATTATTTATTTTAATTCTTAATTGAAATATAGTTGACATACAATATTATGTTATATTCAGGTATACTACACAGTGTTTGACATTTGCATACATTATGAAGTGATCACCTCGTTAAGTCTAGCAACTATCTGTCCCCATATTGGCCATATTCCTTATGGTGTATATTACATCCCTATGGCTTATTTATTTTATAACTGGAGGTTTGTACTTCTTAATCCCCTTCACCTATTTTATTCCCCCACCATTTTCCCCTCTGGCAACCACCTGTTTGTTCTCTGTATGTATGAGACTGCTTTTATTTTGTTTTGTTTTTAGATTCCACATGTAAGTGAGAGCATATGGTATTTGTCTCTGTCTGACTTATTTCACTTAGTATGACACCTTCTAGATACATTTTTGTTGTTGAAAATGGTAAGATTTCATTATTTTTTATGGCTAATATTCCATTGTATATATTTACCACATCTTCTTTATGCATTCATATATTGATGGACACTTACGTTGCTTCCTTATCTTGGCTATTGTAAATAATGCTGCAATGAACATTGGGGTGCATTTATCTTTTTGAATTAGTGTTTTTATTTTCTTTGGGTAAACATTCAGAAGTGAAATTGCTGGATCATATAGCAGTTCTATTTTTAATTTTTTGAGGCACCTCTATACTGTTTTCCACAAGGGCTGCACCAACTTACATTCCCATCAACAGAGTACAAGTGTTCCCTTTTCTCCACACCTCACCAACATTCATTATTTGTGGTCGTTTTGGTGATAGCCATTATGACAGGTGTGAGATGATATCTCACTGTGGTTTTGATTTGCATTTCCCTGATGGTTAATGATGTGAGCATCTTTTCATGTCTCTGTTGGCCATCTCTATGTCTTCTTTAGAAAAACGTCTTTTCAGTTTCTCTTTTCATTTTTTAATGCAGTTGTTTGTTTTCTGATGTTGAGTTGTATGATTTCTCTGTATACATATATATTTTCTTTGTATATTTTGGATGTTAACCTTTTATCAGATATATCGTTTGCAAATATCTTCTCCCATTCATTAGGTTGCCTTTTCATTTTGTTGATAGTTTCCTTCACTGTGCAAAAACTTTTTAGTTTGATGTAGTCCCCCCAAATAGCACAAATATTTTGAACTGTTTTTTTAAAGAGTTAATCATATACCTACCATATGATCCAACTATTCCACTCTTAGGTATTTACCCAAAAGAAATGAAAACTATGTCCATACAAATATTTACACATAAATGTTCACAGCAGTTTTATTTTGTCATAGCCAAAAATTGAAAACAGGCCAACTGTCCATCAGCAGTTGGATGAATATAACAAACCATGGTATACTCATTCAATGGAATACTATTTAGCAATACAAAGGAGCATAGTACTGACACAAGCTGCAACTTGGAAGAACTGCAAAGTAATATGCAGTGTAAAATAAGCCCGTCACAAAAGAGTATGTGCTATATGCTTTCTTTTATATAAACTTTTAGGAATGCAAAATAATCTATAGTGAAAGAAAGGAGGTCAGTGGCTGCCTGGGGATGTAAGGGGTGGGAAGCTGTGTGAGGAAGGGATTACAAAGTGGAAGGAGGAAGCTTTTGGAGGTGATGATCACTGACTCAAATTACAGAAGGTATCACCATGTGAAAAATAGTATTATCTGACCTTTTATTTTGAGAGAGCAGACAGAGTCAGGCACAATTTAAGATATATTCTGATTTAGTTTTCAGGAAGCTTGGTCAAATTTAATAAAAAAGCTTTTGAATGTTATTGAAAACAAAAACACCAAGGGGTACATTGTCATGTTCTGCCTATTTCCATCTCTAGATTTCTGCTTCTGTCTCTTTGGAGTCAATGAGGTTAAATTCTGGCCCTGAAATATGTGTGGGCACTTACTTTTTCCAGCCTTAGAAGCGGCTCATGTGTGATCATTCCTTGGATCCCAAGAATAAGACTAAGGGTGGATTAGATTAGGAAGCAGATCCCTGACTTCCCATCAGATCTGTTCACCCAGTAACATTCATCTTGTTTCATGAGACAAAAAACTGGACAAAGTATTTTAAGCAAGAAGGGATATTGATTGGGTCATGTGACTGGAAATTCCAGGGGTAGGGTAACTGTAGGCATGGCTGGATTCAGGGCTCAAATGATGGCATCAGACCTGACTTCTTTCTTTCAACTCTCCTCTTCATCATGTTGTTTCCACACAGTGGCCTCGGGAAGCCCCTGGTTATAGTTCCAGACCTGATATCTAATCAGGGTCAAAACCAGCGGAAAAGACAGCTTCCATTCTATAAATTTAGGTTTTTTTTTTTTTTTAAACTTTGGATTTATTGATTTATTTAGTTATGACTGTGTTGGGTCTTCGTTTCTGTGCGAGGGCTTTCTCCAGTTGCGGCAAGCGGGGGCCACTCTTCATCGCGGTGCGCGGGCCTCTCACTATCGCGGCCTCTCTTGTTGCGGAGCACAAGCTCCAGACGCGCAGGCTCAGTAGTTGTGGCTCACGGGCCTAGTTGCTCCGCGGCATGTGGGATCTTCCCAGACCAGGGCTCGAACCCGTGTCCCCTGCATTGGCAGGCAGATTCTCAACCACTGCGCCACCAGGGAAGCCCGACAGCTTCCATTCTATAAGAGTCAAATCCAATAGTTGGGTTACTGAGACCAGGGAGAGGGACACTTATACTAAGTATACCATATGGTCTGGGATGTGAGAAGGTGTGTTCTCCTAAAGAACTTTAAAGAATTTATTTTCCAGAAGTACAGTAAGCAGATGCTGAGTGAAATTCACTAATGTCCCGGGATTTGGTGTGTCTGGAGCTCATTCCTGATTCTGCATCCCTGCCCAGTGATTCTGGTGAGTTCTGGGCTTTCAAGAGCTTCATTAAGTCATAGACTGATTTACTGTTGGAATCTCAGGGAAAAAATTCAGGTCTTTAGTTTTGGGGGTAAGGAAGGGCAGAGAGAAGATTGGCTGGATCCTTGGGCACTAGAGTTTTAGGTGCCTTATTTAAGTAGCTACACCTGGAAGACCGATGGTATAGAGATAGGCCACAGTGAAGCAGGCATAACCTCATTGTTCTCCATTTTATGGTATGTGTGGGCTACTGGGAGGTCCATTCCAGAAATACCAGATGCCGGGGTTCTGCACCAGGACCTGCCTTGGTGACTTGAATCCTAGTGACATCACCTTCATACTTCAAGGAAATCGATTTATGGAGACTGCATCTGCAAAACCCTTTCCTAAGGTGTCAGGTTTGATCCTAATACTAATCATGACAACAACACTGAAGCAGGGGTAAAAAAGTATAATTTTATTAGCACGCAGCAGGATTCCTCTTCAGGAAAATGCTCCCTTGAGAAAAATCTTGATAAAATGTTTAGGTTAGAAGGTGAAATCTGAGAATGTGGATGTTGACAGTTGCAAGGACAATCAAAGAGAAAAATGGGTTTTCCTCCTGAAAAGAAGCTTGATGGTAAGCTGTGAGGTCCATGAAATGGAGTGGTTCAAGCAAGGGTCTAAGGACATCTTAGACTGGAAAAGTCCAGTGTTCGATTTTAAGTTCTCTGTCGTGTAACCCCCCCACACCCCACTGCTCTCCCACATCTTCAATAATGTCTACTAAATGCACAAATTGCAGTCTGAGGGTTATTCACTTATTTAGTTATTTATGGTGGAAACCAAGGTAGGGGTGGAATTTCCCATCTGGGTCTGTGTGGGGCATTACAGAAAGAGCATGTGTGAGATGCTCCATAAACTGAGTGAATGAGAGCTCAGAGCTGGAAGGATTAGAAGATCTTCCCTTGGGAATTTTACAGACATTTTGGAGTGGAGATGCCCATAAGGAATGGAATTGGAGGTTTAAGTTTTTTTCTAAAGAGATTTCAAAAGACAGGGAGGTCCAGGCAATATCAGGTTAATAGTAGTAGTAGTAATCATAATAATGATAACTATCATTTATTGTTTGTGTACTCATGCCAGGTGTTTTGCGTAGTCTTTGATATCTACTACAAGATAAAGTATCATCCTTATCTCAATCCTTACCTTCTCTCCTTTCCTTACATTTATTGCATTCTGTTCATTTGTCTAATAGTACTCATCCCAGTCTGTATTTATATGCTTACTTGTTGACATATGTTTTTCAGTGCCCTCTCACTGGGTAGCAAATTCCACAAAGGCAGACACCATGCCCGTTTCATTGTCCATTGTTAAATGGCACTTATCATGGTGCCAACACTTGGTGATCATTCAATAGGTGGTAGCTATCATTAGCATAGCAGGTAGTCAAAAAAATGAACAAAATTAAACGAATAATGTGAAGAATGAGTGACTCTTGTAGATGAAGAAACTGGGGCTCAGAGAAGTTTACTGACTTGTCCGAGGTCACATGACTAATAGCTGGCAGAGTCAAGATGCCATTGCCAGTCCCACCGCTAACCCCAGCTTGCTTCACATTGCATCTTTCTGCTTCAAGCTCTGGGGTAATTTCTTGGGGAGGATTTCCAGCGTGACTCAGGAGAAGCTTATGTTTCTATGCCAAATGTCGCTCCCTATCTCATAAAATTTGGGAGAGGAATAAAGAGGAACCCTGAAATACCCTGAATCCAGGGAATGAAGCATAGTTAAGCTCTCCAGGGGCTCCACACACAGTCTGTGAATTATGAGAGCACAACCCTCTGTGTCTGTGTCTGGCGCCTGCACGATCATACGGCATGAAATGTGCAGCCAATGGAGTTCATACCGAGACCTTGCCCTTGGGGGTGGTAAAGATGTGGGGAGACGAGTGGACCCCATTTTCATCCCACTGGAAGGCCAAGGCTGCCTTGCATAGATCTCGGGGAGGAGGAGACTACTGAGACCACTGCATGGTTGGGGAGCTTCATGAATGTAAATGGATGTGTGCCTTCACCAGAGGAGCAGTGACATAGCCACTCTGATACGTGCTTATCACCAGCAACTCAGTAGGAATAACACACTTACATGTCAACCTGCAAGGGGACCCATATGATCTCTTTAAACAGAAAATGTCAAGCATATCACTGGGTTTTTATGCTAACAAGCATTGAGAAGAAGCAATGTATTTCTCCATTTTTTCCCTCTTGGCGTCCGCCATCACCCTGCGCCCAGCAGTCTGAGTGGTCTGAAGCCTTGGTCCGGGTGGCCCCTCCAGGTCCTGATGTCCTTCATTCGATCCGGCCCCTGCTGCAGACAGCCAGTAGCTGAGGGACACTGTGTCTGCAGTTTCCAAAGCAGGGTGTCCACTCCCCCAACCTGCCTCCAGAGAATAAACGTCTGTTCCCTGATGAGGCAAATCTCAAACTCCCTCTGAGCTCCAAGGGACTCTGACCGGTGTCTATAGACACATCTGAGGCAGGGATGGGTTTTTATGTAGGTGACCTTGAACATCTTATCCAGCAATCTTCAGGAAAGGGCTCTGGAAGTTGGGAGTTCATAATGGTAACATCCTAGAGCACAGGTAAAAGAGCATTGACACTGGAGTCAGAAAATTCTGGGGGAAAATCTGGAATTGTTCTTCACTACCTGATGGCTTTGAACCAATTAGTTCACCTCTGCACCTCAATTTCTTGACCTATAAAATGGGGAGAATAATGACCATCTCTAAGGGAGATTACAAGGGTTAATATACTGTATTTTATGATTATTATATTGTAATATAGTATACAAATATTAGATATAATATATTCTCTGGGAAGTGTCTGTTATGGTGGGCACATAGTAGGAGCTCAAGAAGTGGTAGCTAATATAAGTTATCAGATCTGTTACGTGCAAAAAGATGTTCATCACAACATTGTTTATAAACATAAAACTATGGGGCTTCCCTGGTGGCGCAGTGGTTAAGAATCCACCTGCCAATGCAGGGGACACGAGTTCGAGCCCTGGTCCTGGAAGATGCCGTGGAGCATCTTCTGTGGTCCTCCATGGTCCTCCACATGTCGTGGAGCATCTTCCGTGGTCCTCCGTGGTCCTCCACATGTCGTGGAGCAACTAAGCCATGTGCCACAACTACTGAGCCTGTGCTCTAGAGCTCACGAGCCACAACTACTGAAGCCCAAGTGACCTAGAGCCCGTGCTCTGCAACAAGAGAAGCCCGCTCACTGCAACGAAGAGTAGCCCCCGCTCGCCACAGCTAGAGAAAGCCCGCACGTAGCAAAGAAGACCCAACGCTGCCAAAAATAAAGAAAGAAAGAAATGATTAAATAAATCAATTACGATATACTCTTCTGATGAAATATTGTGCAGCCATTGCAACTCATGATTTTTTAAAGAAATGAGGAAATGCTCACCAAAGAAACATCAAGTAAAAAATTCAAATCATATATATGATTAAAAACATATATACCTCCTAATTTATGTATAATCAACTAAATGATGGTATATGCATATATAATTGGACAGAACCCTACCCACCTCCCTTAAAAGGATTTGGAAAACTATACCTCCGAAAGCTATAGTTTACCTAAGTGGTGAGAATATGGGTAGTTTTCATTTTCTTCTGTATTCTTTTTGTGTGTTCCAGATTTCCCACAATGAACATTTCCTACAATTACAATACAAGAGAAAGTAAACATTATTACTTTTTAAAAATGATGTGAGAAGCTGCACCTTGGTTTTTTTTTTGGGGGTTTTTTTTTTGTTGTTGTTGTTTTTTACAAAGCAACAGCTAGCTGAGAACCATTAACTTTCTCCTCCATCCATCCAGATGCCCCAACCTCAGTCTGGCATGGGTGAGACAGGGGTGGCCCCCAGCCTGTCAGGCCAGCAGCACAGATGGGTTCCCCATGGCAGGAGGAGCACCCAGCCTTGCTGGGTTGTCCTCCCCCCACTTCCCCGTTGGCATTTCCTCCAGTATTTATTCTCTCACAGCCTATAGAGTTAAAAGAGGTTTGTTTCTTTTCAGGCTGTTGAGTGCAGCCAGGGTAATTTAGTAGAAAAATGTCATGCTAATGCAATTCAAAGTTCAAATGATCTTTCATTTCGAGGGAAAGAAGAATGTGTGTGCAGTTGGAATGCTAAAACTCACTACTTGCCCTGCAATTCAAATAGAAATATGAGCTCTAGGGGCTACATAAGTCACATGAAGTACTGTGAGTGAAATGCGCAAAATGAATAAAAATGATCCAGAAGCCGTTTATTAGCATTGCTGGGGGCCAGCACCAAACAAGAACCGTAGCCGTCAGAAGCTGTGTGGGGAAGAAGGAGTGTTTCAATGAAATTACAATAATGCCGAAATAATGAGGAAGGAAGTGATCAGTGAGGTCCTTCTAATGAATGTCGCAGAGGCCGCCCTCAGATCCCCAGAGAGCTGTGCCCTTTCTAGCCCACATGCCCTTTCCTCCTCCCCTTAGTCTCCCTGGATGCCCTTGGCAGGTGGAGCGGGTATGGAGCCCAGGGAAGAGGTTGTGTTGCCCACAGTCATGCCTTCTCTCGGAGGCGGAGGTGGCAGGGATAGAAGTCGATGGAGGAGTTGCAGCCCCTGGGGCTCTGGTCACAAGAGAGGGGGTTGGCCCCTTAGTGAGCTCACCAGGTGCACGAAGGTGACTTCAGCCTCCTCTTCCTCCTCCACTTTAAGTCCCAGCTGCCCCTCTGCCACGAAGATGTGCTTGGAGGAGAGAAAGTCAGTTTTTTATATCTTAATATATATTTGCCACCTAACTTTGGCTCATAAGAGATTAACATTTTCAGACACAGCTGTTATAATCCATTGACACTTTTTTCATTTTTTCCCCCCAACTTGTGAAAAGGATATGAGGCAGCAGTGTGTGGATAGTTTGTCCAAGTTTCTTTCTTTGGTTTTTTAAAATCAAATTTGATGTACCGTGGAGACCTTTCCTGTCACCATAAACATGACCTTCTTTGCTGTCATCATTATATTTTCCATCTTTGTTATGGACTGAATTGTGCTCCCTCAATATCCATGTATTGAAGTCCTAATCCCTGGTGTGGCTGTATTTGGAGATGGGGGTCTAGAAGGAAATAATTAAGGCTAAATGTGGTAAAAAGGGTGGAGACCCAATGCAGTAGAATTAATGTCCCTATGAGAAGAGATACCAGACTCTCACTCTCACAGGAGTGCACTTTCTCTCTCTCTCTCTCTCTCTCTCTCACACACACACACACCCCCTGGCATACGCACCACACCAAGAAGAGGTCGTGTGAGTACACAGTGAGATGGGGGAATGCCTACAAGCCAAGAGAAGAGGCCTCAGAACGAAACCTAGCTTGCCATCATCTTGATCTTGGACTTCCAGCCTCTAGAAAGGTGAGAAATACATTTCTGTTGTTTAAGCCCCCAAACTATGGTATTTTGTTATGACAGCCTGAGCAGACTAATATAATCTTTTATAAGCAAATCCCAAAGGAAGAGTAAGGATATGATAGATCCTTACTTATGCAAAGACAGTAATGTAACAACCCAAAGAAATGGAAAAAACAAAACCCCCAAACCCTAGCATTCAAGGCATCTGTGAGTGTGTATGCAGTGTATATACAGGCAAGAGTACAGGTGTTATTTCTCTGGTGAGTGTTAATTTTCCTTTATGTTTCATTTAAGTGGGTGAAATTTTTTCCTATGTATGTTTCATTGTAGGGTAGAAGAGTGATGGTTTGGTTATGGTGTTGGGAGGGGCGTGTTTCAGAGGTGAGAAGAAAGGAAGAAGAGGAACTATTTTTCTTTCTTTTTACATCTAGTCCCAGGAGTGGAAAAAAGAATTACATTTATTTATATGCCCATATTTCAATATATCTGTTATGCATTTTTCCTCAAATTGACTTCCATAGAAATACGAGTTCTGCAAAGGTTTAGTAATGAAAGGTCTTGACATTTTTCTTTGGTCAAGTGATTTTTCAAATCCTGTGCATTATGATTCTCCAAGAGGCAAACATGGCCTGCAGTAGGTCTCAACATATTTGACTAGGACCCCCCTTTCACCTTTGATTTTGGGGAACACGCTCAGGGTCCTGGTGCTGCAATGGAAGACCGTGGATTAGGAGTCACACAATCCAGTTCCAGCCCTGCTTTCCCACCCATTTGGTGCATAATCTTGAGCAAATCGCCCTTGGTGCCTTGATTGCTTTGCTATAAAATGAAAGGTGGATTGTATGATCTTGACTCTTCCCCCTTTTCTATCATCCTGGGATTCTATTTCCATGACTTCCTCGCTCTCCTGACCCATGTTGTACTCTTGGGCCACGCATCCATTTCCCCCTAAGTATAGAGATTCATATTCATAAGTATAGAAATGCTCACCCTACCTTCCACAGATGTCTCTTGTCAAGATCAAATGAGTTAATGCAGGTGAAAGAACTTAGAAAAAAATAAAGTGTTAAATAATTTCTAATGCCTCCAGGGAAAGGGTTATGCCTTCCCTGTCATTCTAAGTGCTGTACAAACCAGGTGAAACAAAGTTGAGGAAAGACAGACCACTCAGAGCTCAAGCTCTGGAGATGGACTGCTGGGATTTAAATCCCAACTCTGCCCTTTCCACTGGAATGACCTCGGGGAGGTTACTAATGTTCTGTGTCTCAATTTCCTCAGCATTAAAATGGGGATACTCTCTCCTGTAGTTGCAGTGAGGATTAAATGAGACAATATGGGTTAAGTACTAAAGACGGTGCTTGGTATTTAGTAAACTCTCAGTAAATATGAAGTATTCATCATCATCATCAAATATAGGAACAGCCACAGCAACAATAAAAAATAAAAAGATGAAGTGGTGGAAGTGGTCACAGGACTGGCCAGCTTGAAGGCTCTTACCACTTCAAATGAGTTGCATGTTCCCTTCCACTCTTTGCTGGTCTCTGCAGGCTAATAAGTTAAACACATGGATTGGTCTTGCTATTAACAAGTGTTTATTGAGGCCTCCATTTTGCAAGCTTTAGCACTCACTGTGAGGCATACATAAAAAGACAGGCTTCTCCTCCTTAAAAAGGTGATAATTTAGAGAGAATTAAAATCGTAAGCTCCCCGAACAATGAGAGGAAAGCACATGTCTGATAGCATTCTGCCTTTCTCTGCTAAGTCTGTGAATGTTCATGGCAAGAGTAATCTTTGAAGTTTTCAAAGAAAAGCTGGGGCTTGTCCAGGTCCTTGAGTGAGATGGATTTGGAAAGCAGAGAGGAGAGGAGAACATCATGAGTAAGGAAACAGAAGGAGGCATGTTGTATTAGACGTGGAAGAGGACACCAAGGAGTGTAGACTCAGTTAGTGAGTGGTGGGGCGTGCATTGGAAGGGAGGTCCCTGAATACCAGGCAGAGGAATTCAGACTTCATACAAGGGAAAAGCAGCACAGGACAAATTGCTTTTCTTTTTAAACTGTCTGCTTTCTTCTTGTGAAAGTAGAAAGGTCATACAGTGAAAGTGAGTCATCATTCTTTCCCAATTCACTTAGCATTCAGCATAAATCAACATTTGCCTTGGGTGAACAGGCAGGTAGTTATTTGCAAGGCTGAATCGAATCATGCAGCTGATACAGGTCTGCCTGTCCTCCTCCTCTCCCGATGCTGGCCAGGCTTCCATTCACTGGAAATGCACTGGCACTGGGGGATTGGTGGAGATGTGTTCTTTTTTTTCATTGAAGTACAGTTGCTGTACAATATTACATAAGTTACAACTGGACAATATAGTGATTCACAATTTTTTAAAGTTATACTCCATTTATAGTTATTATAAAATATTGGCTATATTCCCCATTGTGTACAATATATCCGTGCATATTATTTTATACATAATAGTTTGTACCTCTTAATCTCCCACTCCTATCTATCTTGCCCCCACCTTCCCTCTCCCCACTGGTAACCACTAATTTGTTCTCTATATCTGTGAGTCTGCTTCTTTTTTGTTATATTCTCTAGTTTGTTGTATTTTTAAGATTCCACATGTAAGTGATATCATACAGTGTTTGTCTTTCTCTGTCTGACTTCACTTAGCATAATGCCGTGGGGATGTGTTCTTAAAGAAGGGTGAGAATGGGATACCCTACCCCTCCTGGTAGGGTATCTCACCAAAGAGTTTGTTTCTAAAATCTTGGAGGTGGGAAACTGTTCCCAGGGTGTGTGGGCGTGTCTGGAATTTTAACTTATACCACTGGATAGATGATTGTATCCTAGAGCAGGGAGAAGTGCTTTCATGGGAATTAATAAAACAAGGATAAATTGTCTTCACCTTATCACCCTCCTAGAAATTTGGACTTTCGATCTGGGGCATTTAAAAGCCCATTAAACATGGTCACTGTGCTGCTATTGATTGCGTCAACCCTGCATCCCCCACTCTCAGAGATGCCAGCCTCCCATCCTTCCCTAACCTGGCTGCCAATGTGAGCAGTCAGCTATTTAAGCAGAAATGATCCTTTGTGAAAATCTATATATTATTTAATGCCTTTGCCCTTTGCCTCAGCTCTCTCCACGAGCTTCTCAGCCAGGATTTCAATCTGCTTTGGATGCTCTGCAAGGAGAATTGTACAGCAAACTCCAGTGGGAATCATGGCTCTCTGTCCCTGATGTCTGGAGTCTCATAATTTATAGTTCTTTCATGCTGGAGCTCTGCAGCTCCTTAATGGGGCCTTGCGGTAAAGTTTGGGTAGGGAGAAATCATTCCACTTAAAAATGGTTCTGCTTTGACGGTCTCTGTTTTACTGGGAGTTTTTCTTCTCCTTTGTCTTTAAAGCCAGAGCCATTTCCTAGAATAAATGTTGCCTGAACATTGGAGAAGAAAGAGGGGGAGTGTTAAGTCTCCAAAAGATTCAGACACCAGCAGTGACTCCAAATGGCTTTGGCAGTTCATTGATCAATCAAAAAATACTTAATAATTGCCTACCACATGTAAAGCATAATGTTAGGGATGGTGGAAACTATCACAGTGAATAAAATCTTGTCCTTTTACCTCTCAAAACTCAATAGCTTCTCACTGTTTATTAAATTCAAGCCAAACCCATTGCCCTGTTATCCAAGGCTTCATGCAGTTGGCTCCAACCCACCTTTCTGCATGTACCCCGTGCTTTGTCTAACCTAGATTACCTCGTGCTCCTTTTGTCTGAGGATAAATGCCCCTTGGACATGCAGATCCCTCCCTCCATCATTTCTGTCTACTGAATTTTATTCATTTTTTACAGGTTAATTTCAAACACCACCTTCTCTATGATGCATGCCCTGATTTAAGCGCCAGTTGGATATGAACCTTCTTCCTTTCAACGCCCATGGAACTTGGTAGTCTTCTACCAAGTTTCTCCAGAGAACAGTGCTTGGGAGAGTAGGGAGAGGAAAAACATTTGCTAATGGACTGATTTAATAGGGTTGAAGGGCTCTTAGGGTTCTATGGAATTGTCAGTGTCAAAGTGGCAGAGAAAAGACTTGGCTTGAATTTTGAACTCGGATACCAGTTCTGAGAATTAAAACAAGAGAAATTTAACTGAATTGCCAAACAGATAAAACAGGAAGGGTTTAAATATATACGTGTTTATATCCACCGATTGAGTGATATTTTTACAAACAGCCCAAAATAGAGCATACTGAGATGAATATTACTCTTCAGAACGGTCACTTTCAGAGACATACTTCACTGACGTTGCCACGAAGCATGACATTAGCATTCAGAAGATCCCAACCTTGGTGCTTCCACACCAACCCACCTTTTTTATTTCCTGCTATTGTAACGTGAGCCTGTCTACACAATTTCCACTTGGAGAGAGTGCTAGGGACACCAACAGGGTCCACAGGATGGTGTTCAGTATCGAGGAGAAGGTAAAAGGCAAGTTGTGTCCATCAGGAGTTTACAGCTGCACTTGGGAGAAGAATGAAAAATATCAAATCATAATGCAAAAAACAGTGCATGAAGTAGTACGGCAGTGAACCACTGAGACGAGAAGAGTTACCTGAATTCAGGGAGGAGTGTGTGGGTGGGGACTGAGCAGCATGGATGGATGGATGGATGGCCAGATGGGGAGACCGAGAGGGTCCCCAAAAGACTTCAGGAAATGGGGGTGGGAGGTTGGGCGTTCTGGCTGGGAGACTTGAAGTGTCTAAAATTGTAACTCACGATTTCACCTCCCACATCAACCTCTCTATGCCCCAAATCTCTAAAAATTAACCCTGCCTCCTGACTCTTTATTCTGGTACATGACACAGCGTATACTCACAGTCTCCAGAGCAAAAAATTCAGTCCATTTTGCCTTTTTGCTTTCACTAGATGCCTGTATCTGGTTAGTCACCCATTATTACATTTCACACGGATTGCTTTTGTCTCTAAGTTCAGCCTGTAAATAGAACCCCAGGTCCTCACAGCTTTTGTCTTTTCAATATTGTTCCAGTTATCTATGGCTGTATGACAAACTACCGCCTAACTTAGTGCCTTAAAGCAACAACCACTGTAATATACCTCATGAGTTTGTGGGTCAGGAATCTGGGCTGAGCAATTATTATGTTTCCCATGGCATCAACAGAGGTTATTCACTGGTATTCACTGGGTGGTTGGAAGGTCTGGAGTACACTTTATATCTGTCACCTGCTGGGGATGGATGGAAGGCTAGGCTCAGTTAGAATTATCCACCAGACTGCCTTTGCATGACCTCTCCAGTATGGTGGCCTCAAGGTGGTCAGAATTCTTAGATGGCAGCTCAGAGCTCCCAGAGCAGAAGTTCCAAGAGCCAGTAAGTGGAAGCCACTGCAATCTTAAGACTGGGTCTGGAAACAGGTGTGGCACTACTTCTACCATGTGCTACTGGTCATGCAATCATAGAACCAGCCTAGATCGTGAACGAGTATGTAGATGGCACCTCTGGATGGAAAAAGTGTCAAAGACATTGTGGGCATCTTTAATCTATGACAAATATCACTTTTTTCATTTTGACAGCAGGGGGCAATGGAAAGATTTCTGAGCTGACATCTGGGAGACCTGGGAGTTGGTCTCAGCTTTCCTGTTAGCCCATCGTGTGAACTTGAGGGAATCCCTTTACAGCCCCAAGCCTTACAGCTTCCTCAATGATGGGTGGGTTCAGTGGTTCTCAAAGTGTGGTCCCTGGCCAAGCAACATCAACTTCACCTGAAAAATGTGTTAGAAAATCAAATTCTCAGGCCGCATCCCAGAACCACTGAATCAGAAATCTTGGTCAAGGTCCAGCAAGTGTGTTTTACCAAACTCTTCAGGTGATTCTGATACACACAAAGTTTAGAGAACGCCTGGGTTAGTTGATCTCCAAAATCTCTTTCAGTTTTCTGTAATTCTAACTACAGAAGAAGCCCTCTCATTCCATAGGACCAACATTGATAGTCAATTAATTGAAAAATAAATCAATTAAAATCAAGAAATTAAAAGCTACTCATATACTTGAAACTTTATTTTAATGAAAGAAAGCCACTCTTTTGATATAGGGTCAAGGCCTTTCTTTGAGTATGAGTCTGCTAGTTGGATTTTTATGGCAACTTTCTCGAATAAACCATATCCTTAATGCATTATCTAAGATTTTTTAGGCTTCTTAAAAGCAGAGCAAACACTAAAGACTTTGCAAAGGAATCTGAAGAGCTCATTTTCGTGACATCTTTATTGACTATTCCTGAAGCATCTGACTTGTTGGTTTACATAACAATAAAAACAACAACAATTGTAATATTTGATTATGCCCTTACAATAACAAGAATAACTGGAATAAACAAGTTTAGGAAGAAACCCAACTGGTGGTAGCAGAAGGTTCATTGAACCAGGTAGCTGCCTACTTGTCACAAGCATTCACTTTGCTATGGGCATCAACCGTTTTGTTTCACGGAAGAGATGAAGAACGTTGGTCCATCTGGAGAGCTGGTTCAGTGGAAACTGAGTAGGAAAGTTTCTCCTGTATTGCTGATTCCTCCTTACCAGTACTCTTGTCTTCTTCCCTTTTTTCATTGCATTCTTGACACAAGTTTAATTCAAACCCTTTCGCCTAACACTGAACTATCACAAAAGCACCCTTGCTGGTTGCACTGCCTCACCCTTATCTCCTACTGTCTGCATAAATGCATAATTACAAAAATCATGTCACTCCCATCCTCAGCTGGTAGAGTAAAAGAACACTGGATTAAGAAACTAAAGACCTGGTTTTGAGTCTCAACTTACTGTTTCTAGCTGTGGATCATTGGACAACTTATTTAACTTCCCCAGGCCCTGTCCTTCAAACAAAGATAAGAGAAACCAGTATTACACCTATCTCAGAGGTTGTTGTGAGGATCAGGTGGCCTTATATAGATGAAAATATTTAGAAACCTGAAAAGTATTCTATGATTTTAACTTTTTTTTTCATTACTATGTGATAAAACCCACCCAACAGACTGTTCCCTAGCTTACCTTCCCAGCTCGTTCACTAAAATCTCTCATGTGTCCTTTTCACCCTGATGGGACTGCTCTACTCAGGGTCCCATGTGCAAACCTAAATCTTTCCATACTTCTACGCCTTTGACTACTGTTGCTCAAATGCCTTTTTCCTTTGCTCCACCCCCTGAACTTTTGCCCTGAGTCTGAATTGGACTGAGAACCAGCTTCCAGTTCCAGAGCTGACTCTGCAACTAGGTTGGTTTACCTCCAACTGAGTGGGTCTTTACACAGAGACACTGACACACAAAAAAAGTGGGCAGAACACAAGCAAGTCAAAGCAGGCTATCTCCTGGCCTCCTACGATTCTGTGAAGAGAACAGATTTCTAACCAAAGAAAAAAGTTAAAAGTTATAAGTTCGCACTGTTATAGGCAGGGTGTGGCAAACCCTGAAAGTAGAGAAGAGAGTATTTTGTTCTGATAGCCTGCAGTTCATCAATGAAATGGCATCTTTCCTTGTCTTACTGGGACAGAATTGTATACTTGTCAATGGAACTTAGAGGATGAAGCAGTAATAACAGATTAGGTGTACACTGGGCCCTATCAGGTCATCTATTTTGTGGTCATTGGGTGATGGGATTCCTCTTACTTTTCATTTTATTTTTAAAATTTTTATTTATTTAAAAAATTTTTTGCCCACGCTGTGCAGCATGTGGGATCTTAGTTCCCCAACCAGGGATCGAACCCACGTTCCCTGCATTGGAAACGCGGAGTCTTAACCGCTGGACTGCCAGGGAAGTCCCAGGATTACTCTTCTTGAGACAAGCCAGGTGATGGGGGGCTGAGGTGCCAGGTACAAATAAGCCTCAAATCCTTTTACAATATTTAAGTTAAAAGCCAGTCACACTCTTACATTTAAGCATGACCTGATGCCTGTATCAGGATTCTATTCAGGTGCAAGCAACAGAAAATGTAACTAAGAGTGGCTTAAATAAATAAGGGGTTAACTTATCGAATGCAACATGTGCTCTGGAAACAGGCAGTCTTCAGGCGCAACTGCTCAGGAAGGTCACTGAAGACCCAGACTCCTCTCTCTTCCGGCCCTATCGTCATTAGCATCTTCAGCTCTATCATCATTCTCATCTTCAGCTCTATCAATTTTAGCAACTTTAGCTTTCTTCCTTGTCTCTACAAGATGGTTGCTTGGCCTACAAACATTGGATCATGTTCCAGAAAGGATGAAGGGAAAGAGTAAAGTCGCAAAGCACATGCCACTGAGCCCATTCCTTTTAAGGAACTTTCCTGGAAATAGGGCTATGTTTGCCAGCAGTTTACATCAGGTAACATTTATAATTATTTGCTATTATTTTGAATAATACCTCTGCATAAAAGCCCCACCCAGTAA
This sequence comes from Balaenoptera musculus, assembly GCF_009873245.2. NCBI lineage: Eukaryota > Metazoa > Chordata > Mammalia > Artiodactyla > Balaenopteridae > Balaenoptera > Balaenoptera musculus. The sequence continues at coordinate 17,727,684 of NC_045790.1, read as the reverse complement.
TATCTGCTTTATCTCATTGTCCAGAACTAGGTCACAGGAACACTGTCACCTGGGAGGAAGTGTGGAAAATTGAGTATCTTTTTCTTAATTTTTGTATTGGAGTATAGTGGATTTACAATATTATGTTAGTTTCTGCTGTACAGAAAAGTGAGTCAGTTATACATATATTCACTCCTTTTTTAGATTCTATTCCCATATAGATCATTACAGAATATTGAATAGGGTTCCCTGTGCTATACAGTCGGTTCTTACTACTCATCTATTTTATATGTAGTAGTGTGTATATGTCAATCCCAATCTCCCCAAAATTGAGTATCTTTACTTGGGCACATCATCACCCCCAAATGAGATTGTGTTTGTATCACTAAGGAAGAATGCAAAAATAGATATTGGACAATGAGTAGAGTCTGCCATAATCTCTAAACTCAAACTGTGTATTGTCACTAAATTGCACCACTTGGATTTATACTTAAAGCTGACAGGCTTCAACTATTTTAGTGACCATTAAGTGACCAAAGAAAGAAAGTCTCATTTTAAAGGGACATTGCTTGGGGAGCCTTAGGTCATATGTCTTTCCAGACCTGGCTCAAATATCACAACCTTCAAGAAACCTCCATTTATCCCAGCTCCTACTGTTGGCCTTGTTCATTCCTCACCCCAATGAAAGTGTAAGTTCCCTGGTCGGTAGGACCACATTTTTTTATTCTTTTTATTTCCTATGGGCCCATAAACAGTACTGAACACAACATAGTTACACAGTAGATATTTATTGTTTGGTTCACAGGAAATAAAATCATGGAGTTAGCCTTGAACTAGATATGAACATGGGGCAGTAAGAAGACAGTGTTTCTGGATCTAGGAGTGTGGGTGAAGGAGAAATAAGGTTAGAAAGGTATTTTGGGGCCATCCACTCATTTATACGTTCACTTAATCCTTTAATGTACTTATTTCATATCTATTTTATGCCAGACAAAAATAAAGCTGTCCTGATCTGTATTCTATTGGCTTTACAGCATAGAAAGGCTCAAATACCAATGGGATAATTTTGTAAAAAATTAATTATAGATTACCTGTAATAAGACACCTTCCATTGGCCTGGTATGTGATTGGGAGGAACACACCTTGTTGGAGTCCTGTGTCATTCCAGACACCAGACTTCATATTTATTGTCAGACATGCAATCTCAGTTAATTATCATTGCAAACCCTTTGCCCTCTTACGTTTGAGGAAACTGAGGCCCAGGGGGGTTATGGGCTGCTCTGGATTACACTACTAGTCAGTGGCAGGGCTGGATTTCTACCCAGTGGGTCAGAACGTTGGCCTCACTCCTGCTCTCCAGCCCCTGGTCCCTCCCAGAGGAAACTCTGATTGTCCAGAAGAGCGATGATGTTGTCTCCTGAGAAGTAAACAGAAGACAGAGAGCACAATCTGGGGGCTCACAGCTTACTGTCCATGTCACAGTCGTTCTTTTTTGTTGTTAAGTGAAGCAAGGAGGAGGAGTAGGGAGAGGAGACTGTGGGCAGTCATGACACTCTCAAGCTTCCTATCTGTCTCACTGGACACTGATTCACCCCCAGCAGAGCTGGCTCAGGCCAGGTGAATGGAAAGGCATTTAGCATGGGTAGAATAGCAACTGTGTTTGTTAGCAATTGGAAGATTCCCCTTTCAAAGCACCACCTCTGACTCATGTCCTGATCCCAGCATTGATCGCTGGGCTCACTTGCTCCCTTGTTGACAAGCAAACCGTCTGTTTTCAGCTACCCAGTGCCTCTCTCATTGCTCCTTCACCCAGACTCCTAGACCCAGAAACACTGTCTTGACACAGACAGGATACTCTGGTTCGATCATTCATTGGTGCCTACCTTATGCCAAAAACTAGGTACTAGGGAAACATCAGTGAGTACATCAGACAAAAATCTCTGGCCTCATGAAGGCTGCATTATGATAAGTAGGTTCATTCCATCAGGTAGCAAGGCTGAAGAGAAGAGGTGGGGTCAGGCCAGGAAATTAGAGAATTTGGCTCTAAGACAGGAGGTGGTGAGGAAAAATGCAAACCTTACTATACAGTTGGGGGCCTGTGGGGCAGACTGCTGAAGTCTGGGGCAGTGTAAGCACCAGCCTTAGAACACTCAGAAAGTGAAGGCAAATTGTTTCCCATGTCACACTTTTGTCTGGGGCCATCCAGTTAGGCCAGAAACAATTCAGTATTTTCCTTAAATTCTAAGGCTCTTGTTGAATTTCCCTAGACTGTGAGTGCCTTGAGGGCAGGCCTGGGTCTATTTGGATCACGGCCTCCTTGGTGCCTGGTACTTCATACGTGTGCAGCAAATACTTACTGAATGAATTGTTGAACAAACTTGCAAAGGCTGAGGAATTGCACCTTCATGTATATTTCCATTTTCTCATTCAAATCCAATGGTATCCATAGGAGGAAAGCATGATGATTCCTATTTTTCCATAAGAATAAAGCCCTGGGATGTGGAGCTGGTAAGGGAGTAAATAGCAAGGTCAGGACTTGAAGTCAGGATTGTGTCTCTCCAAGGTCAATATTGGTACTCTTTTCTACTTGCCTCAGTTCTTCATTCTGCTCAACTCTGGCTTCTCACCCAATGCAGCTAGACTTTGCTACCACAAGAAAATGCCTTGACTCTGAGAATTCTGTGAGTCCTGAGCCGGCAGATTTCCCTTTGGTTCCCTGGGTAAACATCCTTCACGTCCATCCCTAAGGTGTAGTCTAGGACTAGTCCTTTATTCCCAGGATGGGCTCATTTACTCTCAGGACTTAATATATATATACTGATGATTCTCAAATATGTGTCTCTCCTAGAACTGCTCACCAAGGTGACCAGACTTCTACCAGCCATCTCCACTGGGATGCCACACTGGGACTTCAACACTTACCCTGTAAGGTGTCCATTTTTCTTCTTCCGATGTGGCTCAATGAATGGCATTCCTCCCTAACCCAAGGTCCATGATAGAAACACAGGCTTCTCCCCTCTCTCACACCTCATACCTAATATATCATTTAGGCCTATTGATTCTGTCTCCTGGATATCTCCTGAATCCAGATCCATGTCTCCACCTTTCTGACACCACCCTAGCTTATGCTACCATCATCTCTTGCCAAAACTTCTGCAAAGACCTCCTAATAGGCCTCCCTGCCCTTGATGCTCTACTTTAATTTGTCATGTTGTAGCCAAAGTGTTCTTTCCATAACCTAAATGTGATAATTTCATGCTCTTTATTAGAATATTTAAAATAAAATAATATAGATGTATACTATATATAATAAAATAATATATCCTCAGTATTTACCCATTAACCAGAAGATTAAGCCCAAGCTCAATAACAAGTTTACAAATCTGGCCTCAGTTTGACTTTATGTCTCATCTCTTGCCCCCAACTTTCTACTCCCGCCAACTCTGCCTTTCAGCCCATGGGAGCGGAACAGAGCTGAGCTGAGCTGAGATTCCTCTCTCACACGCGCCCCACTTTCTCTGCCTCTGGACCTCAGCCTGTGTTGTCCCCTCTGCCTGAACTCCTCCACCTTGTCATCCCCTCAGTCTCCTGGCAAGGATAACACCTGCGGATTCTTTAGTTTTTCTTAAATCAACATTTGTTCAACATTCAATTACTTATTGAGTACCTAACACATAGTTCCAGGTGCTAAGGACTTAGCAGTCAAAAAAAAAAAAAAAATAGGGAATATTCCTCTTCTCATGGAGCTTAATATATTTACGAGGAGTAGATAAACAATCAACAAAATAGGTTAGTATATACACCTGGCAGATGGTGACAAGTACCAATGAGAAAAATAAAATGGGAAAGGGGAGAGGGAGCGGGGCTTTGCAATTTAAGTAGAGTGTCCAGGGAGGCCTCACAGAGGAGATATTTGTGTCAAGATCTGGAGATAGGGGCTTCCCTTGTGGCGCAGTGGTTGAGAATCTGCCTGCCAATGCAGGGGACACGGGTTCGAGCCCTGGTCTGGGAAGATCCCACATGCCGCGGAGCAACTAGGCCCGTGAGCCACAACTACTGAGCCTGCGCGTCTGGAACCTGTGCTCCGCAACAAGAGAGGCCGCGATAGTGAGAGGCCCGCGCACCGCGATGAAGAGTTTCCCCCACTTGCCACAACTAGAGAAAGCCCTCGCACAGAAACGAAGACCCAACACAGCCAGAAATAAATAAATAAATAAATTAAATTAAAAAAAAACAAAAAACAAAAAACCATGAAGATCTGGAGATGAGGGGGCAAGCCACCCGGCTGTCTGGGGGTGACTGTTCCAGGCAGAGGTAACAGCAAGGGAGAAGAGAAGCAAAGTGAGGGGAATGGGGTGCGGCCGTGTGTGACTGTGCCTTACTGACGACATCTCTAGCATTACATAGCAGCATCACACCCGCCGCTTCTCCTTTCAGCACTCATCACAGTGGATGTAGTGGTCTGCCTGTTGTTTTTCTCTTCCTTCTCTGTACCCCTCTCCAGAGTTTTACGAGGGAAGGGGGTGTTGCACCTGGATTACTCTCTGCTGTGGCCCCAGACCCTTTCACAGTGACTGGCACAGAGTAGTAGGTGCTGAGTGGGAGAATCAATGAATGAGTGACTCTCACTGAGTTTCTGTGATTGTCCTGTGATACATGCTTGTGTCCACTCCATCCCCCTCATTTCACCGGGGCTCCTCAGCACTCTGCTGCTCCGGGAAGAGACCTTTTCTTACATTGTGTTCAGGCTTTGCCACTTTATAAAACCCTCCACCTCCAAGCGTGGGAGGTTATGGCGCCTCTGTTACATTTGATGAAAGAAGCCTGTCTACTCTGTTGGCAAAATCAACAGACCAGTGATTCTATGACAATCTAGACAAATGCTCATGATTCCAATCATCTCAGGTGGAAACACTGACCTAAAATGCTGACCTTCCATCCAGAGACCACAGATCTCCATTTACCTCCCCAAACCCAATTTCAAACATTCAGCTCATAAGCTGGGAAATTAGGTCATCAAACTTTGCATCTTCTGGGGGCTCCTTGGATGCACTGAACAGTAGAGGTCCTCTGTGACTGGTCCACTAGGGAAATTTGTTGTCCAGTTAGTGATGTCATTGTGAAGTCTTCGTGTTGTTACCAGCATGAGAGCTGTTTTGTCCAGCTGTCCCTGTTGCATGCAAACCAGCAAGGTGCTGATCCTTTGAGATTAGTAAGAATATGTATCCAAAAGGTTAAGAGGTCCTGGGCAGGTAATTTTTTTCCACCAGGCTTTTCACACCCACCAGAGCTTCTCTGACATCAGAGTAACCATGAGAACACAGTGTGAGTCACCAGGCCCCTGAGATATGAGTTTCTCATTCATGCTTTCCCTGCTGTGTCTTCCCATCTGCATTTTGAGTGATATTGTACAACTGCTGCTGGAAAAATATGGAATTACTCAACATTGAATATGAATGAAAAGAAGAAAACCCTGTTACCTGAAAGCTTTCTACACTTTAATATTTGTAAATAAATGAAGTAGGAGAGACTCTTCAGGTTCTGTTCTGTTCATTGTAAAATTCTTTTTTTTTAATTATTATTTTTATTTATATTTATTTATTTATTTATGTTTTTGGCTGCACTGGGTCTTTGTTGCTGCGCACGGGCTTTTCTCTAGTTGTGGTGAGCAGGGGCTACTTTTTGTTGTGGTGCGCGGGCTTCTCATTGCAGTGGCTTCTATTGTTGCGGAGCACAGGTTCTAGGCGTGCGGGCTTCAGTAGTTGTGACTCGCCAGCTCTAGGGCGCAGGCTCAGCAGTTGTGGTGCACGGGCTTAGTTGCTTCGGGGCACATGGGATCTTACCGGACCAGGGACCAAACCCAAGTCCCCTGCATTGGTAGGCGGATTCTTAACCACTGCACCACCAGGGAAGTCCCTGTTCATTGTAGAATTCTTATTCACTATCTGGAGCTGAATGAAGTGGGCTGGAGCAGCAATAAAGCTGGGCAATGAGGTATCACTTCACACTGGTCAGAATGGCCATCATTAAAAAGTCTACAAATAATAAATGCTGGAGAGGGTGTGGAGAAAAAGGAACCCTCCTACACTGTCGGTGGTAATGTAAATTGGTGCAGCCACTATGGAGAGCAGTATGAAGCCTCTTTAAGGAACTAGAAGTAGAGTTACCATATGATCCTGGAATCCCACTCCTGGGCATGTATTCAGAGAAAACTATGATTTGAAAAGATACCTGCACTCCAATATTCATAGCAGCACTATTTACAATAGCCAAGACATGGAGGCAACCTAGGGTCCATCAACAGATGAATGGATAAAGAAGATGTGGTACATATATACAATGGAATATTACTCAGCCATAAAAAGGAATGAAATTCAGTCATTTGTTGAGACATGGATGGATCTAGAGACTGTCATACAGAGTGAAGTAAGTCAGAAAGAGAAAAACAAATATCGTATATTAACGCATGTATGTGGAACCTAGAAAAATGGTACAGATGAGCCCATTTGCAGGGCAGAAGTTGAGACACAGATGTAGAGAACAGACATATGGACACCAAGGGGGGAAAACTGCGGTGGGGTGGGGATGGTGGTGTGCTGAATTGGGCGATTGGGATTGACATGTATACACTGATGTGTGTAAAATTGATGACTAATAAGATCCTGCAGTATAAACAAACAAACAAACAAAGAAACAAAACAACTAATACTAAACTTTCATTGGGTTATTTGTATGGAAGTATGTTAATATAAATGTTTCAGACATTACATGAAATTTCTAAAAATCTTATATGTTCTGGTATAATGTTATAAGTCATAATTCTAGTTATTACTTTAAAATGTATATCTCAGAAATAACTAAATTTCCTTGTCAATTGCATTTTTATGAACTTTCATCAAATATTTAACCATGGTCATTTTTAAGTCTTTTGTCATTTACAGACAGTTCTGGGTGTACTCTGATGCTTTTGCAAATATGTTCCTATAAAAGGGTTTCATCTTCAAGGAATTCATGGAAAAGACTCTGACAAGTACAGGTTTCTGGTAACTGACTGTACTGTTGAACTGAATGAATAAGCATTTTCAGAACTCTGATGAAAAACTGATGAACTCATAAAACTGTTAACAAAAGATCAAGATAAAAAAAATTAATTACATTGGACTGCGTGAACTGATGAGGATGATTATAATTTTTGTGACTTTCTGTTTGAATTAAAAAAAAAAATCCCACAAGGACTCAGAGGCAAAAAATGTAGAAATCAGTTTTCACTGCAAAATAAAGGAGCTGTTACAGTGGAGGATTACTGAACTGAATGTCTATATTATGACATAGTATGAGTGTGTTTCATGTTCGGTAATTGCAATCGTTGCTTTTGTTGTGGTCATCCATTTACAATGCTTGGTGTCAGTCTATCTCTTGTAAAAATAAAATACAGTGTGTGTGTGTGAAAAAAAAAAATCACGGGGACACTCTGCCGTGCTGTCCAATGTAGTAGTCTCTCGTCACATGTGGCTACTGAGCACCTAAAAAGTGCTTAGTCCAAATTTAGATGTGCTGTCATTGTAAAACATACACTGAATTTTGAAGACTTAGTATGAAAATACAAATATAAACTCATAGTTTTAAATAATGATTACATCTTGAAATGATAATATTTTTGATATATCAGGTTAAATAAAATGCATGACTAAAAAAAAAAAAGAAACTAAAAGTAGAGTTACCATATGATCCTGGAATCCCACTCCTGGGCATGTATTCAGAGAAAACTATAATTTGAAAAGAACCTGCACTCCAATGTTCATAGCAGCACTATTTACAATAGCCAAGACATGGAGGCAACCTAGGGTCCATCAGCAGATGAATGGATAAAGAAGAGGTGGCACATAGATACAATGGAATATTACTCAGCCATGAAAAAGAATGAAATAATGCCATTTGCAGCAACATGGATGGACCTAGAGACTATCATACTAAGTGAAGTAAATCAGACAGAGAAAGACAAATATTGTATGATATCGCTTATACATGGAATCTTAAAAAAAAGGACACAAATGAACTTTTTTACAAAATAGCACTAGACTCACAGACATAGAAAACAAACTTATGGTTACTGAAGGGGAAAGGCGGGGAGGGATAAATTAAGGATTGGGGATTAAAATATACACACTACTATATATAAAATAGATAAACAACAGGGACCTACTATATAGCACAGGGAACTATATTCAATATCTTGTAATAGTCTATAATGGAAAAGAATATAAAAAATAATATATATATATATATATATATATATGTATAACTGAATCACCTTGCTGTAACCTGAAATGAGCACATCATTGTAAATCAGCTATATTTCAATAAAAATTTAAAAAAAGATATGACCAGTTCCATGCTCCAGCCCAAATATCATTCTTACATTGACCAGAAGTGGAAATGACTGGGGATGGAAAAGAGTCCTCTAACTAGCCTCTTTGATTTACACACATGGAAACTATCTAGTAGAGAGGACACAGCCAGAGACAGACCCCAGCTTGAAACGGAATAACAAAATAATGCATCTCTTTGGATTTGCTTCTTCATGTTGGCGTGAGCTACCTATACTATCCTAGACCCTCAGCATCTTCCTCGGCCTTTTCTCCAGGTACTTGAGCTGGAAATTTATTTAGAGAAAGCAAACGGATAAAGAACAGTGAATCAGGTTGTAGCCCATCTTTGTCAGGATGCCTGGGTTCTCAAATTGTGTACCTAGAACTTCTGAGCTCTGTGAGCCAAACCAAGTTTCTTAAAATCTCCAGGCCTCAGTTAACTCATCTGTGAAATGGACGTTAAAACAGCACCTCCAGGATAGGGTTGCTATGAGAACTGAAGGAAATACTGCGTGGAAAGCACTCAGCAGCTCCTGCCACATAGTAAGTGCTCAGTAACTTGCTCTGATTATTGGCTATGATTATTACATGGTCCTTTTGAGCAAAGAGGCTGTTGGGGTGATACCTCTAGCCAGCGCTAAAATTTGCATCTATGGTTTCACTTTGGTAAAGAGTAGCATTCCTGGAAGGGTGGCACTGCCTCAATTTATGCAGCAGCTTTTTCTGATATCCTCCCTGACTCTTTCAGTCTAATATCTTTTCAGTTTCAATTTGCATCAACCCAGAGCCTATCCTTGCCCATCTTTATTCCATTGCCCAGGCTTTAAATACATAGGATACTAAAACTATCAACAAACCAGGGACTTTACATAATAAGACACAGACAGCACAATAGGCTGGATTACAGAACAGGAAGGGTCTCCTTCCCTTCAAAGGTGAATAATGGAAGCAGAGTTGCATTTGTTAGTACGAACTTCATTGCTGTCAGTCTGTGGCTTAAGCTGCTTGAAATGGATTAGAGGGTAATATGAAGCCCAAATCAGACCCATTTGAAAACACCCGGAGAGAGAGAAAGGTAATGGGTTCTGGAAAGAACCTACTTTCTTGCTTTTTCTCTCACCCCTCCCAAGCCTCATGCTAAAAGCAAGTTAGTGAAAGGGTCAGTTCTGCTAAAGAGAGTCAAGGCTGAAAGCAATTTCATCTCCTGAGGAAAGTCCAGGGGAGCCAATTCCCCAACCCAGATTTCAGCTTTTCATTTGAGAGCAGGGCTGGGAAGGGAGAAAGAAACTCTGCAGAGACAGGTTAGGAAAGTGCATGGAGCCGGAGGCGGGGGACCTGGGTTCTCACATATCTGAGGATGCTGGATGTGTTTATGGGTGCAGCCAGCTGTCCTTGCCTGGCCTGGGTTTTGTGGCTTTTGGCTTTGTAAACTGTAGGGAAGTGCATGGACCCTGGGCTCAGGAAAGATGGGTGCATGACCTGTCGCTTCATGACCTGTTCTTTCCTGAGATTTCTTCTCTGTGCAAGGCCAAGGTTAGACAAGATGACCTTCAGTTTCTTTCTAGCACTACCATATTCTAGCATGAGCATTCCCTGCCTGCCTGCCTGAGGACGAGAGGACTCTGCTCCTGGGACTACTAAAGGGTTTCTGGTCACATGTCTTTCCCTCAAGAGTATTTCTTGTCCCACGTTGCCAACACTTGGATTCTTTGCCAGACCATTGCTGAACCCCGGGGGGCCGTCTGAACCAGCCTCCTCACTTGTCAAGACAGCGCCTCTGCTGGTGCTGCAGGACTTGGGCTCCCCTTGGGATCACTGAAACGGGGAAGAAAGGAAGGAGCTGGCAGCTCTGGGGGTGGCAGAGGGAGCCAAGGGTCTGGGACTGGAGAGATAGCACGTTACTGCCTTTCAGTCCTTTGTGGAGGGAAGCAGAGGACAGGACGGCCGGGGTGTGTTCTACCGCATTGAGGGAGTTCTGGAGGAGCCAGAAGTCTGGTCCAGAAGCCACTGGCGGAAGTGGAAGGAAGGGGCTCTCTGCAGAGCTTGTGATGAGCTCTCCCACTGTGCTGTTTCACACTGAGGCTGCCAGGCCTCGAGCCTGCTCTGTCCCCGGGGGCTGGGAGCCCCCTGCTGTGACTGAATTTTAAATGAAGAAGTTGGCCGGGGGCTTCCCTGGTGGCGCAGTGGTTGAGAATCTGCCTGCTAATGCAGGGGACACGGGTTCGAGCCCTGGTCTGGGAAGATCCCACATGCCACGGAGCAGCTGGGCCCGTGAGCCACAACTACTGAGCATGCGCATCTGGAGCCTGTGCCCCGCAACGGGAGGGGCCGCGATAGTGAAAGGCCCGCGCACCGCGATGAAGAGCGGTCCCCGCACCGCGATGAACAGTGGTCCCCACTTGCCGCAACTAGAGAAAGCCCTCGCACGAACCGAAGACCCAACACAGCCAAAAATAAATAAATAAATAAATAAAGTAGCTATAAAAAAATTAAAAAAAAAAAAAAAAAAAAAAGAAGTTGGCCGGGATATATTTATATTAGCTGCAATAATTACGATAAAATTGGTAAACCTAGAGAGAAGGCTGATTTATACTGTGGATGACATAGTTGTCGGATGAGCCTCTGAAGCTCCAATTACAAGACAAATTTCCTTATGAACTGACTGCCTGAAAATGCCCTCGTTGTTATTCTGACAACAGAAGCTAACGCGTTACTCTTCCCTTTTAGAATAAAGAAGGAGGAAAGAAATAAATGGCAATTGTCTTCCCCAGTTAATAACCTGAGTTGATTCTTCTTCTAAGACTGAAGATGCCTAATGAGCCAGGTTCTAAGCCAGGCTAAGAGGAGCAACATTAAGTCTGACTTAAGTGGCTATTCTTTTTTTTTTTTTTTTTTTATTGTATAGTCCTCACAGAATGTATTTATTAAGGAGATTCTTCAGTGTTACAGATGGGTTACAGGAACTCATTAGAAATGCATAAAAAATAGAAGAGACTTCTCTTCAAGAATACAGGAAGTAGCTTCTTAAGGAAGCAAGACTGAGAAGACAGTGTCAGGTGGTCTCCTTTGGTCTCTTTAGGCTTAGGTTAAATTCTGCTCGTTGTGTACATTGAGTGTAACACAGGCAAGAACATTTAAATAACCAGTCTGCAGCCTGGGGAAGTCCTTCTGAATGAAGCAAAGGCACAGCCCACGGTGGATGTTAAGTGTCTATTCTTATCTCCACTAAAAGAAAGCCTGAAAAGAAAATGACCTGGTTTTGCAGAAAGGGATCCTGAGATTAAGCCAAGGGAAGACGCACTGGACTGAACTGTGTCCCCTCAAAATCCGTGCGCTGAAGCCCTAACCCCCAGTATGATGGGTTTTAGGGATGGAACCTTTGGGAGGTAATTAGGTTTTGATGTCTTTGTGAGTTAGTCATTAGTCCCTTTGGGCTGTTAGAACAAAAATAACGTAGACGGGGTGGCTTAAACAACCGAAATTTATTCATCACAGTTCTGGAGGCTGACAGTCTGAGATCAGGGTGCTGATAGACAACAGAGAGTGTCTGGTGAAGGCCTGCTTCCTGGGTCACAGATGGCCATCTTCTCCTTGCATCCTTACTTACATGGCAGAGAGCAGAGAGAGAGGAAGCAAGCTCTCTCGTCTCTTCCTCTTCTTTTTTTTTTTTTTTAATTAATATTTATTTATTTATTTTTGGCTGTATTGGGTCTTCGTTTCCGTGCAAGGGCTTTCTCTAGTTGCGGCGAGCAGGGGCCACTCTTCATCGCGGTGTGCGGGCCTCTCACTGTCGCGCCCTCTCTTGTTGCGGAGCACAGGCTCCAGACGCGCAGGCTCAGTAGTTGTGGCTCACGGGCCTAGTTGCTCCGCGGCATGTGGGATCTTCCCAGACCAGGGCTCGAACCCGTGTCCCCTGCATTAGCAGGCAGATTCTCAACCACTGTGCCACCAGGGAAGCCCTTTTCCTCTTCTTTCTTTAAACCTTTCTTTAGTCTCTTGAAAATTAGTAACCCGTATTTCGATCATTTCTTCACTGTGTGACTATTGATACTTCCTACTTTAATTCACGTATTCTGGCAAAAAAGGAAACGGTGGCATGTTTTAGTCAATCACTTCTGTTTGCTCTAAACTTTATCCTAACCAAAGCAAAAGAGCTGTTATTTAAAATGAATGAAACATCATTTATTTCTCAATATGTCTCTTCTTATAAGGACACTAACCCAATCATGAGAGCTCTACGCCATGACCTAATCACCTCCCAAAGTCCCCATCTCCAAATATCATCACATTGGGAATCAGGGTTTCAACATATGAATGGTGGGGGGATATGGACATTCAATCCATAGTAAGCCCTCATGATGGAACTTGACCATACTGGAACCCTGATCTTGGACCCTCTAGTCTCCAGAACTGTAAGAAAATAAATTTCGATTGTTTAAGACAACCAGTCTATGGTATTTTGTTATAGCAGTCTGAGCTGACTAATACAGACTAATACTAATACTAATACTAATACTAATACTAATACTAATACTAATATTGGCTTGGCCAAAAATTTTGTTCAGGTTTTCCCGAACAGCTTACAGAAACACCTGAACGAACTCTCTGGCGAACCAAATACTAATACTGATACTGACTAATACTGGCTAGTATAAACCTGAGACCTTGACAAAAAAATTTGCTGTAGAGGCTCTAGCATTTGGATAATGAAGTAAAAAAATCTGGTTTCAACATCAGTTTGGTCTTTTCTTAAACTGTATGAAGATAGGCAATTACTTAGCTTTTCTAAGTTTCAATGAATTCTTCAGTAAAAGAGCAATACTAATACTATCAAGATCGTATAAATGTCATGGAAATTAAATGAGCTAGTACATTGAAAGTGCCTAGCGCACAGTGAGCACCTAGGGGCAGCCTTAGAGGATGTCAAGGACATCCGATCAGACTCAAAGGAAGTAGAAGCAAGACTGTCCTGTTGAATTGGCCTTTGGTGTGCAATTCAAGTTCTGATCCTCCACCCATAGAAGTCCTGGAGCCTCTAGATTTTAGAGCCATTGGAGTCTCCCAGTAAACTGGTCTCTGGAAAGAATCTGGTCTTTGGAATCATAGTGACCTGGATTTTAATCCCGGCTCTGCTGCTTCTTACCTCAAAGTGTCATAATCCCTCTGAGCTTCCGTTCCCTTCTCAGCAACCTGGAGATAACACCTTCCTTCTACTATCCCATTGTGAGGAAAAAATGACATATGTGCATGAAGAATGTAGCACAGTGCCTGACACTCCTAGTCATCCTACTAAACTTAATTCATGAAAAGATGCTCAACCTCACTAATTATTAGAGAAATGCAAATCAAAACTTGAGGTATTACCTCACCCTGGTCAGAATGGCCTTCATCAAAAAATCTGCACACAATAAATGCTGGAGAGGGTGTGGAGAAAAGGGGACCCTCCTACATCATTGGTAGGAATGTAAATTGGTGCAGCCACTATGGAGAACAGTATGGAGGTTCCTTAAAAAACTAAAAATAGAGCTACCATATGATCCAACAATCCCACTCACGGGCATATATCTGTAGAAAACCATAATTCGAAAAGATACAACCACCCCAATGTTCATTGCAACACAATTTACAATAGACAGGACATGGAAGCAACCTAAATGTCCATCAACAGAGGAATGGATAAAGAAGATGTGGTACATATATACAACGGAATATTACTCAGCCATAAAAGAGAACAAAATAATGCTATTTGCAGCAACATGGATGGATCTAAAGATTGTCATACTGAGTGAAGTAAGTCAGACAGAGAAAGACAAATATTATATATTGCTCATATGTGGAATCTAAAAAAAAGGCTACAAATGAACTTATCTACAAAACAGAAATAGAGTTACAGATGTAGAAAGTAAACTTATGGTTACCAGGGGGTAAGGAGGGGGGAGGGATAAATTGGAAGATTGGGATAGACATATATACACAACTATATAAAAACCAGATAACTATTAAGGACCTGCTATATAGCACAGGGAACTCTACTCAATACTCTGTAATGGCCTATATGGGAAACAAATCTCCTTCCCCTCTTGAAATAGTTCTAGATCCCACATAGGTAATTTCCTGTCAGTCTTGATATCCAGGACTGGGAGTACCAATTTCATGAAAAAAAATTTATGTATGTTATATATATATATACATGAAAGTATCTTATACTTGTAAACTGTAAGAGTCTGTGCAATTAAAAAAGACTATTATTGTTTTTGTTATTTATCAAGGGTGAGGCCAAGAGGCCCAGAGGTAGCATTAGATAGTGGGCTTCTGCCATGCAAATAGAGGGAAATAGGGTTTGATAATCAATTTGTTCTTAGGCGTTTTTTAGAAAGGGGAGTGGCTCAATGTTTGTGGAGCCCCCCATTTGCCAGGCACTGTATCAGACACTTTGTGCAGTCACAGGTCCATCGTGTTATTATTGGGCAGACAGTCCCACACTGTGACTCCTACCATGATCATCATGTATTGCCTAGAACTGTAACTTACAAATCAGATGATTTCTTTCCAATAGACTATAAGCCCCGTAAAGGTAGACACCATGTTTTATAAACATTCACTTTCTCCACAGATCCTGGGATAACGTATTAAAGGAACTTGAGAGATATTTAGTGACTAGGTGGATGTGTGGTTATATTTACTTATTCATTAATTCTATAATCGTTTATTGAGTATATTCTATGTTCCAGGCACAGTTCCAGACACTAGGGATAGAACAGTTAATGAAATAGACCAAGTCTACTTTGCTCTCATAGAGCTTGCACTCCAGCACAGGAGCACAACACTTGAGATGTGAAGAGATGCAAGTGGAGAAACGAAATGGAGAAAGTGATCAGTGGGTTGGGAGATGACCTGCCAAAAGCCACCTCTGAGCCATCTGGATACCCCTCATTATGTGGACGTGGGAGCTTGGTGTCACCATAGGGTCCTGTGCTCATTGAGGTCCAGGCTTCCTAAAGGTGAGCAGTATAGGTACTTTCAAGAAGTCTTGTGGTCCTGAGCCAAGGAGCCATTAGTGCTCTCTCCCTTTTGAAGTTAATAGAATTTAATTTTTAGAGCAGTTTTAGGTTTACAGAAAAATTGCACTGGAAGTACAGAGAGTTCCCATATATCCCCTTGCCCTCAGCCCCCAATTTCCCTTATTATTAACATCTTGCATTAGTATGGTGTATCTGCTACAATTAATGAGCAAATATTGATACATTATTATTAACTAAAGTCCTAGTTTACATTAAAGTTCACTCTTTGAGTTGAATATTTTATGGATTTTGACAAATATATAATGACATGTAGCCACCATTACATTACATACAGAATAGTTTCAATGCCCTCAGAACCCCTGTGCTTCACCTAGTCACCCCTCCCTCCCTCCCTGTAGCCCCTGGTGACCATTGATCCTTTCACCGCTGCCATAGCTTTGGAGCCTTTTCCAGATTGTCATATGGTTGGAATCATACAGGACCCTTCTCTTTTAGCAATTTTGTTCTGTTTCAGCTTAATTTGGCTGCTGCCTTCCTCAGAGGAATGGAACTCAGAACCCTCTCTCCTTCCAATGGCCATGGGGCCCTTCCTGTAATTGAGAGGCAGCAGGTACAAGATAAGAGTCTTCCCTACTTAGCAAATAGGATAGATCCATTGTTAGCCCAGAGGGGAAAGATTGGATCTTTGCAGTTTCCTTGATTCAGTAAAACACATTTAATCACTTAAATGCTTTTTGATGATGAGCTGGGGGTGATTTTTATCGTTTCAGCCAACTCCCAACAGTCTCTCTGTGTCCTGAATAAGAGAACTGAGGAAAAAGCAGGGGCATGGGTTTGTTTGTTTGTTTCGGTTCGTTTCGCTTTATTTATCTGTTTGAATTATCTACTTTTGCACTTATAATGACCCAAATTTGCCAGGCAACTGCAAAGCTTCCACTTGGATGCAGGCACTGTGGCGCTGGCGTAATGGAGCTGCTGGCTGTGAGTCTGCCCCATGCACAGTCCCAGAGGTTCCCTTGGGGACAGAGGGGGGGCTCTGGCCCTGCTCTTCCCCCGCAGCGCACAGAGAGTGAGAGAACCGTGCAGAAGATGGGCAGCGGAAGGGCAAGTGTGGGTGAGATTTTGCGTGTGTGTTATTTGTCAGAATTACGACCGCTAGTAGCACTTATCAAAAGTGACGTTTATTGGGTGTGAAATGTTCTAATTTGTTAGATAACACAAGCTGTTTAGTATTAAAGCAACTTTCACACAGCACAGTCTCCTCTGTCATTAGGGACCTCCCAGGATTAATTACTGAGATCTATGCCCCAACATTCAGATGCCTCCCAGAACCATAAACTTATAAATCACGCATGAGCTGATTGCCAAGAAAATTTCCTCAAAACCACGAATCTCCCTGTGAGGGGGACGGAAACAAGTTAAGTGAACAGCTTACCCATGAGCACTCCCTGGAGACCTGAGTTCCTGGTCGGAAAGACTGACTGTCCCTGCTTCTCTCCAGCTGGGGGCTGCTGCAATCACATCTCTTGTCTATGCACAGTTTTTCATTTTTTATTTTATTTTATTTTTTTAACATCTTTATTGGAGTATAATTGCTTTACAAGGTGTATTAGTTTCTGTTTTATAACAAAGTGAATCAGCTATACATAAACATATACCCCCATATCTCCTCCCTCTTGCATCTCCCTCCCACCCTCCCTATCGCACCCCTCAGGTGGTCACAAAGCACTGAGCTGATCTCCCTGTGCTATGCGGCTGCTTCCCACTAGCTATCTATTTTACATTTGGTAGTGTATATATGTCCATGCCATTCTCTCACTTTGTCCAGGCTTACCCTTCCCACTCCCCGCATCCTCAAGTGCATTTGCTAATTCTAGGTCTTTATTCCTGTCCTGCCCCTAGGTTCCTCAGACCTTTTTTTTTTTTTTTTTTTTACAGTCCATATATATGTGTTAGCATATGCTATTTGTTTTTCTCTTTCTGACTTATTTCACTGAGTATGACAGTCTCTAGGTCCATCCACCTCACTACAAATAACTCAATTTCATTTCTTTTTAAGGCTGAGTAAGATTCCACTGTATGTATGTGCCACATCTTCTTTATCCATTCATCTGTCGATGGACACTTAGGTTGCTTCCATGTCTTGGCTATTGTAAATAGAGCTGCAATGAACATTGTGGTACATGACTCTTTTAGAACTACGGTTTTCACAGGGTATATGCCCAGTAGTGGGATTGCTGGGTCATATGGTAGTTCTATTTTTAGATTTTTAAGAAACCTCCATACTGTTCTCCATAGTGGCTGTATCAATTTACATTCCCACCAACAGTGCAAGAGGGATCCCTTTTCTCCACACTCTCTCCAGCATTTATTGTTTGTAGATTTTCTGATGATGGCCATTCTGACTGGTGTGAGGTGATACCTAACCGTAGTTTTGATTTGCATTTCTCTAATGATTAGTGATGTTGAGCATCTTTTCAGGTGTTTGTTGGCAATCTGTATATCTTCTTTGGAGAAATGTCTATTTAGGTTTTCTGCCCATTTTTGGATTGGGTTGTTTGTTTTTTTGATATTGAGCTGCATGAGCTGCTTGTAGGTTTTGGAGATTAATCCTTTGTCAAGGATTCATTCATTCCTTTGCTTCATTTGCAAATATTATCTCCCATTCTGAGGGTTGTCTTTTCATCTTGTTTATGTTTTCCTTTGCTGTGCAGAAGCTTTTAAGTTTCATTAGGTCCCATTTGTTTATTTTTGTTTTTATTTCCATTTCTCTAGGAGGTGGGTCAAAAAGGATCTTGCTGTGATTTATGTCATAGAGTGTTCTGCCTATGTTTTCCTCTAAGAGTTTTATAGTGTCTGGCCATATATTTAAGTCTTTAATCCATTTTGAGTTAATTTTTGTGTATGGTGTTAGGGAGTGTTCTAATTTCATTCTTTTACATGTAGCTGCCCAGTTTTCCCAGCACCACTTATTGAAGAGGCTGTCTTTTCTCCATTGAATATTCTTGCCTCCTTTATCAAAAATAGGGCGACCATATGTGTGTGGGTTTATCTCTGGGCTTTCTATCCTGTTCCATTCATCTATATATCTGTTTCTGTGCCAGTACCATACTGTCTTGATTACTGTAGCTTTGTAGTATAGTCTGAAGTCCAGAAGCCTGATTCTTCCAGCTCCATTTTTGTTTCTCAAGATTGCTTTGGCTATTCGGGGTCTTTTGTGTTTCCATACAAATTGTGAAATTTTTTGTTCTAGTTCTGTGAAAAATGCCATTGGTAGTTTGATAGGGATTGCACTGAATCTGTAGATTGCTTTGGGTAGTAGAGTCATTTTCACAATGTTGATTCTTCCAATCCAAGAACATGGTATATCTCTCCAACTGTTTGTATCATCTTTAATTTCTTTCATCAGTGCCTTATAGTTTTCTGCATACAGGTCTTTTGTCTCCTCAGGTAGGTTTATTCCTAGGTATTTTATTCTTTTTGTTGCAGTGGTAAAAGGGAGTGTTTCCTTAATTTCTCTTTCAGATTTTTCATCATTAGTGTATAGGAATGCAAGAGATTTCTGTGCATTAATTTTGTATCCTGCAACTTTACCAAATTCATTGATTAGCTCTAGTAGTTTTCTGGTAGCATCTTTAGGATTCTCTATGTATAGTATCATGTCATCTGCAAACAGTGACAGCTTTACTTCTTCTTTTCCGATTTGGATTCCTTTTATTTCTTTTTCTTCTCTGATTGCTGTGGCTAAAACTTCCAAAACTATGTTGACTAATAGTGGTGAGAGCGGACAACCTCGTCTTCTTCCTGATCTTAGAGGAAATGGTTTCAGTTTTTCACCATTGAGAACGATGTTGGCTGTGGGTTTGTCATACATGGCCTTTATTATGTTGAGGTAAGTTCCCTCTATGCCTACTTTCTGGAGGGTTTTTATCATAAATGGGTACTGAATTTTGTCAGAAGCTTTTTCTGCATCTATTGAGATGAGAATATGGTTTTTCTCCTTCAATTTGTTTAAATGGCTTATCACATTGATTGATTTGCATATATTGAAGAATCCTTACATTCCTGGGATAAACCCCACTTGATCATGTTGTATGATCCTTTTAATGTGTTGTTGGATTCTGTTTGCTAGTATTTTGTTAAGGGTTTTTGCATCTATGTTCATCAGTGATATTGGCCTGTAGTTTTCTTTCTTTGTGACATCTTTGTCTGGTTTTGGTATCAGGGTGATGGTGGCCTCGTAGAATGAATTTGGGAGTCTTTATTTCAAAGTCTATTTTGTCTGATATGAGAATTGCTATTCCAGCTTTCCTTTGATTTCCATTTGCATGGAATATCTTTTTCTATCCCCTCACTTTCAGTCTGTATGTGTCCCTAGGTCTGAAGTGGGTCTCTTGTAGCCAGCATATATATGGGTCTTGCTTTTGTATCCATTCAGCCAGTCTATGTCTTTTGTTTGGAGCATTTAATCCATTTACATTTAAGGTAGTTATCGATATGTATGTTCCTATTATCATTTTTTTAATTGTTTTGGGTTTGTTATTGTAGGTCTTTTCCTTCTCTTGTGTTTCCTGCCTAGAGAAGTTCCTTTAGCATTTGTTGCAAAGCTGGTTTGGTGGCGCTGAATTCTCTCAGCTTTTGCTTGTCTGTAAAGATTTTAATATCTCTGTCAAATATCAATGAGATCTTTCCTGGGTAGAGTAATCTTGGTTGTGGGTTTTTCCCTTTCATCACTTTAAATACGTCCTGCCACTCCCTTCTAGTTTGCAGAGTTTCTGCTGAAAGATCAGCTGTTAACCTTATGGGGATTCCCTTGTATGTTATTTGTTGTTTTTCCCTTGCTCCTTTTAATATTTTTTCTGTGTACTTAATTTTTGATAATTTGATTAATATGTGTCTTGGCATGTTTCTTCTTGGATTTATCCTATATCGGACTCTCTGTGCTTCCTGGACTTGATTGACTATTTCCTTTCCCATATTAGGGAAGTTTTCAACTATAATCTCTTCAAATATTTTCTCAGTCCCTTTCTTTTTCTCTTCTTCTTCTGGGCCCCTTATTTCAAATGTTGGTGCGTTTAATGTTGTCCCAGAGGTCTGTGAAACTGTCCTCAATTCTTTTCATTCTTTTTTCTTTTTACTGCTCTGTGGTAGTTATTTCCACTATTTTATTTTCCAGGTCACTTATCCATTCTTCTGCCTCAGTTATTCTGCTCTGGATTCCTTCTAGAGAATTTTAAATTTCATTTATTGTGTTGTTCATCATTGTTTGTTTGCCCTTTAGTTCTTCTAGGTCCTTGTTATACGTTTCTTGTATTTTCTCCATTCTATTTCCAAGATTTTGGATCATCTTTATTATTATTACTCTGAATTCTTTTTCAGGTAGACTGCCTATTTCCTCTTCATTTGTTTGGTCTGGTGGGTTTTTACCTTGCTCCTTCATCTGCTGTGTGTTTCTCTGTTGTCTCATTTTGCTTAACTTACTGTGTTTGGGGTCTCCTTTTCACAGACTGCAGGTTCGTGGTTCCCGTTGTTTTTGGTGTCTGCCCCCAGTGGGTAAGGTTGGTCAGTGGGTTATATAGGCTTCCTGGTGGAGGGGACTGGTGCCTGTGTTCTGGTGGATGAGGCTGGATCCTGTCTTTCTGGTGGGCAGGACCGCATATGGTGGTGTGTTTTGGGGTGTCTGTGACCTTATTATGATTTTATGCAGCCTCTCTGCTAATGGGTGGGGTTGTGTTCCTGTCTTGCTAGTTGTTTGGCATAGGATGTCCAGCACTGTTGCTTGCTGGTCATTGAGTGGAGCTGGGTCTTGGCTTTGAGATGGAGATCTCTGGGAGAGCTTTCGCCATTTGATATTACATGGAGCCGGGAGGTCTGTTGTGGACCAATGTCCTGAAGTCGTCTCTCCCACCTCAGAGGCACAGGCCTGACACCCAGCCGGAGCACCAAGACCCTGTCAGCCATACGGCTCCCAAGTCTACAGTTGCTCCTAAAGTCCACCGCCTCAATTTTGGGATGGTTCGTTGTCTGTTCAGGTATTCCTGAGTCGCAGGGTACATCAAGTTGATTGTGGAGATTTTATCCGCTGCTCCTGAGGCTGCTGGGAGAGATTTCCCTTTCTCTTCTTTGTTTGCACAGCTCCCGGGGTTCAGCTTTGGATCTGGACCCGCCTCTGTGTGTAGGCCGCCTGAGGGCGTCTGTTCCCCGCCCAGACAGGACGGGGTTAAAGGAGCAACTGCTTCCGGGGCTCTGGCTCACTCAGCCCGCGGGGAGGGAGGGGTACGGAGGAGGCGGGGCGAGCCTGCGGCGGCAGAGGCCGGCGTGACGTTGCAGCAGCCTGAGGCGCGCCGTGTGTTCTCCCGGGTAAGTTGTCCCTGGATCACGGGGCCCTGGCAGTGGCGAGCTGCACCGGCTCCCGGGAGAGGCGGTGTGGAGAGTGACCTGGGCTCTCACACGGGCTTCTTGGAGGCGGCAGCAGCAGCCTTAGCATCTCATGCCCGTCTCTGGGGTCCGCGCTCAAAGCCACGGCTCGAGCCCGTCTCTGGAGCTCCTTTAAGCGGCGCTCTGAATCCCCTCTCCTCGCGCACCAGGAAACAAAGAGGCAAGAAAAAGTCTCTTGCCTCTTCGGCAGCTGCAGACTTTTTCCCGGACTCCCTCCCGGCTAGCTGTGGTGCACTAACCCCTTCAGGCTGTGTTCACGCCGCCAACCCCAGTCCTCTCCCTGCGATCCGACGGAAGCCCGAGCCTCCGCTCCCAGCCCCGCCCGCCCCGGCGGGGGAGCAGACAAGCCTCTCGGGCTGGTGAGTGCTGCTCGGCGCCGAGCCTCTGTGCGGGAATCTCTCCGCTTTGCCCTCTGCACCCCTGTGGCTGCGCTCTCCTCCGTGGCTCCGAAGCTTCCCCCTCCGCCACCCGCAGTCTCCGCCCGCGAAGGGGCTTCTAGTGTGTGGAAACCTTTCCTCCTTCACAGCTCCCTCCCACTGGCGCAGGTCCCGTCCCTATTCTTTTGTCTCTGTTTTTTCTTATTTCTTTTGCCCTCCCCAGGTACGTGGGTAGTTTCTTGCCTTTTGGGAGGTCTGAGGTCTTCTGCCAGCGTTCAGTAGGTGTTCTGTAGCAGTTGTTCCACATATACATGTATTTCTGATGTATTTGTGGGGAGGAAGGTGATCTCCGCGTCTTACTCCTCTGTCATCTTGAAGGTCTCTCTGCAGTTTTTTAGCCTTTCAAAAAATTCAATCCGCAAAGGTGCTTTCTTTATCATTTATCATTGCATTGCTAGCACCTGAAAAGCATCTGGCACATAGTAGCCTCTCAATCATGATGCTGGATAAATAAAAACCCTAGAAAGTACAGGGATCTGCCTGGCTCTAAGAAGTGGGTGTACCGCTAGTCCCAGATCACACAGGATCTCAGAGACGGAGCTGCTCCCAGGATCCCATTTCTTCTCTGAATTCAATGTCTTCCCTCCTTTTGAATCGTTCTTCAAAGCAACATTGTCTCAGGCCTCTGAGGTGTCCCAGAGCAGCACTGCTGACCTCCACTTAAACATAACATTTTTAGGGATTGTGATAAAAACAGTAATGCTTCAAATGTAAGGAAGTTTGCTGGGTAATTCCAACACTGCTTACACCAAAGCTGGAGTCAACACAAAGGTGAAAGGTACCCACTATTTAGCAAAGTACTTTGGATCACTAATAACTCTTTGGCACAAGAAAATGAGTATAAAACTCTGTGAGGTGAATGACAGTGAACATCAGGAAGAATTGCTATGGGCGTGTACTTCTATGAGGTGCATCAGTAAAGGGTGTTGAATCTTCTGTATTAGTCATTCACTGTGTAAGACAGTAAAATATCACATCCAAGGTAATCCAAAAGCATGTGGATTCATTCTCCAAAAAGATACTCCATCTCCAAACCCATCACTCTAGTCCAAAACATCATGACGTCTTACTAGCTGTAAAAGCCTTCTAACTGGTTTCCCCTTGTTTATATTTACCCTAAAATACCTCATAACCTCTGCTGTAAACATCTCCATAGTTTCCCAATTGCACTTAGATAAAAACAAAGTATTTTTATCATGATCCAGAAGACCCTTGTAGAAGCTGGCCCCTGGCTACCTTCCCAACCTCTCTTACCATGCCCCCTCTCACTATGCTCAGCCAAACTGGTTTTCTTTTAGTCCCATAGATGTGCCAACATTTTCCTGCCTCAGGACCTTTGCATATATGCTCGTCCCTCTGCCTGCAATGTTCTTCCTCTCACTTTCCCCATGGCTGGCTTCCTCTCATCCTCCTAATCTTCTAATCATCCTTCTAATTTCATCCTGAATGTAATTTCCTCAGAGAAGTCTTCCCTGGCCACACAATCTCAACTAGACCTTTCCCTATTAGTCTCTCTTAAAGCACCCCATTCATTCCCCTCATAGCACTAGTTGTTTGTCTTTTCATTTTAGTCTTAACTGCTCACATCATATGATATGTAAGGGCAGGAACCACGTATATTTGCTATGCCAGTAACATCTTAGACCTTACGTAGTGCCTGGCCCCAGAAAAGGCAGACAAGAAATATATATTTTATGAATGGAGGAAGGAATAAATTAATGAGTCCCAAGCAACAGAATGCATTTTTAATGTTCCCAACGAGCTTACAATCCATTTGTGTTTGTTTGTGTGCATGTAACATTTATGACCCCAAAGCTCAGGGATTTTTGTCTATTTTGTTCACTGACATATCCTCGATACCCAGAACAATGCTGGGCCCACGATAACTCAAATAAGTATAAGTAAATATTTGTTGGATGAAGGATGAACAGAAATATAAGGAACTCTAAGAACATTTAGCAGGGAGACCTAACCTAGTCTAAAAATCAGAGAAGAGATTTGTGAGCAAGAGGCATTGAAATGGAGACCTGGCATTATCCACACAAAGGGGAAGGAAGGTGGGGCAGGGCAGAGTAGTTCAGACATTGTGAATCACCTAGGTCAAGGCCCACGGGAAGGGGCAAATGTGAGCTTGGCATGCTACAGGTTCTGAAAACAATTCCGTGTGCAATACGGGTGGTAGACACGGAGGGACATTCATGCATCCCTGGTTCCAGGGATGGGTTTCTGGGTAGAAAATGTATTTCCCCAGTGTGAATAAATAAACTGGCGTTCTTATGGGTCTTAATAAGTTTGGTCAGGACAAGTCAGCTCTGTTCACTGGTAATAAATAAATAATTTTCTCTGCATAGCCGAGGACAAGATCCAGAGCTGTGAGGACCTCACCAGGGATGGCTGCCTGTGAGGTTCTGCATGATGGGAAGTCTGCCTCTCCTTGCAGTCAGGACAAGGCCCCTCAAGAGACCCATGATCTATGCTTGGCGACGCCCAGTGCCTCATCTCTGGGTCCCTGGCTCCCCTCCTATTAATACTTTTGCTCTTACCTTGCTTGGAGGTTAGGGGCAATGTCTAATTCTGCTGGGATTTCCCAACCTCATTGAATACACAGTCTTGCACATGGTAGACATTCTACCCTCAGTAAGGAATTGAATTAAATTTGGCAATGCAGAGATAGAAAAGGCCCGAGAAAAAGATGACTGCATTGATCACCTGTCTGCATTGTTCCTAACCTCTTCTGTATCTCCTGTCTTGCTTTTACCCAGAAGGTTCTTCCATGCCTCCTCCCAAATCCTCTCTTCCCTTCTATGCCAACCATGGGAAGCCCTGAACCTCTATTTAGAAGTAAATCTAAGGTTCTTTTTCTTTTGCTCAGTGAATATTGATTGAGGGCTGACTATGAGCTGGGCTGGGTGCTAAGTTCTGGGGATGTCATGAATAACAAATGGGCATATTCTTTGCCCTCAAAGAGTTACAATTTAGTAGGAGAGTCAGATATTAAATTTAAATGCACTAGTAAATATATAACTCAAATTGCGATGTAGGTTGTACATCAGCTGTAGGAAAAGCAAAGAGTCAGAACACAGGTAGCTTAGGTTTGGGGGAAGTCTAAGCAACACTTGAGTTGAAATTAATACATAGAGGTAAGTAACCATGCAAAGAGTGGGGAAGAGCCCTTTAGGCCAAGATGAGGGCGTGTAAAACGCCCAGAGGCAGGACAAAGCTCAGTGCGGAAGAGAAACAGAAAGAAGGTCTGGGTACGTTGGAATGAATCTGGAAGCAGACCTGGCTAGATTAGGCCTTCTGGACCAGGTTCAGGATTCTGAGTTTTATCCTTAATTTAACGGGAAGCCCCTGAAGAGTTTTAAGCAGCAATTGACATAATCTGATTTACATTTTTACAAGATCATTCCAGCTGCTGTGTGGAGAAAAATACGAAGGTGCTAACAAGAAAGATATTGCAACAGTCTATGTGAGAAATAACAGTGGTTTGCACCTGGGAGCCAGAGATAGAGAAAAGAAGAAGAGGAGAGAGATTTTTGAGGTAGAAATGACAAGATTAGTGATGGCCTGGCTTGGGGGAAGAAGGACAGGAAATGGTAAAAATGGCTTCCAAATCTCTGGTTTGGATCAAAGAAAGCTCCTTCAAGGGTCTTGCCTTGTTCTATTTGGTTCTTGCAGTGACTTTGGGAAGAAGGTAGCCAGGGGGTGTTTTGTCCCTGGTTAACAGAAGAAAATAAGAGACTGAGAGATTAAGTGATTCATCTGGAGTCTCATGGCTGGCAGGGAAAGGCCAGGACTAGCTCCCTCCTCTCTAGACCCTGGGTCCAGCCATCTCCCACTGACACCCGTGGAAAGTGTCCATGTCCTGTAAACAGGACTCTCCCCATCACAGGACCAACATGGCGGCCCCATTGCTTTTGGGCTGGCAGCTTCTCTGGCCCCTTTGTCTGCAGCTCCATCTGCGCCTATCCTGTCTCTCCCCCCCTGCCCTGGGCTCACTCTTACTTAATGACTCTCATCTCCCAGAAAGTTCCTCCCAGAATCTACAATGGGCAACATTACGAACTCCTCATGTCTGGTGATAACTTTTTATGAGGTTTTTATTCTTTTACAATATATTAAAGACATATTTTTGCCAGGTTTTTACTTCGGTTTATGTCTTGTCCTTGAATCACTTCTCTTCCCCCCCACCCCCCCGGCCCCCTTCCATTCCTTCCCCCACTCCCTTACCCGAGCAGGCTCTGCACTGGAGATGTTTAATTCTCCTTTAATCTCAATTCCCTGAGGTACATGAAAGCAGCTTTACGAGCCCATAAATCCAAGAAGATAAAGTGCATTTTTATTAGTTGTGTTGGCATCAAAGGGAAAAAAAATGGAATCTAATGTGAAATAGTCAATAATGAATTTGCTTAATAGCCCTCCTCATCACCTCAACGGGTCTCACTGAAGGCAGTGGCCTCCCAGGTAGGGTGTGAGCCTGGCAGCCTTTCTCAGGGCACGAGGCAAGGGGTAGTGCCCTGCCTGGTTGTATTTTTATTTTTATTTCCTCCAGTAGGAAGACATTTCTTCCAAATGGAGCTAGGAGGCTTGAAGGAGGGCGTGGAGAGGGGAGAGGTTAGAGCATTGGGCATCAGGGGAGGGGATGGGCTGGCTAGGGGTTGAAGCCCCCCAATCCTGGTGACTGCCAGGGGTCCTGTCTTCCCTGCTCTCAGCTCAGGTGGATGTTTTGTCCACTGAGAGCTTTGGGGACAGAAAGATAAAGGGAAGAGTCAGTGACGGACCTGTGTCACTAACAGAGAAGATGTGCTACCTCAGGGAGCAGACCAGCTCCGCAGGTGGCCAGCACCCCTGTGAAACCAGGGAATGAGCATTTCCTTCATGAATGTGGTGTTCCACCCACGCACCAAGTGAAGGGAGAGGAGCAGCCCTCACGGCACCGTGCTGACCTCCAGGTCAGAACTTGGTGAAGGTTCAAGTTCATCTCGGATCCTGCAGGGGGTCTCCCTGGTACGCCCTCCTCTCATGAGCTTAGTGCTTTTGCTAATGACTTCCTGTCTCATCCTGTCTCTGTGGCTACAGGTCCAGGGTTTGCAATCCCTCTCTGATTTCTCCCCATCCCTCCTCCTTTTGTCATCCTTTGCCTCTTTCTCCCCCTTCTCTCCCTACCTCCCTCTACCTTTCTTGCAAGTCCTCAGTCTTGCAAAAAAAGACTGAGAGAAAGCCCTCGTGCCTAGGCTACTACCCACAGCGAGGGCCCTGATCCTAACATCTACAAGCTGGGCAGCCGTTCGGGTTAATTTCCTGAGGATACTGAAGCTACTGGTAGATCTTTGACTACAGTTTTAGGACCTTTGGGGGTTGAAAGGAGAGCTCTTTTCTCCTCCTCTTTCATAGAAAATGGGAAAGGGGCGTTTACGGGGATAGAGGGGAGTTTGGTTTCTGCCACACGGCCACTAGATGGCAGTAGTCAAACGTGCAAAAAAGTAAGCAGCCCGCAATCCATCAGCAACCCTCTCTCCCAGCATTTCTCCCTGCAGAAGGAAGGGTTGGAGGTAGGGTGTTGAGAGAAGATGCAGAGAGCCAACACATAGGTAGGACCTGCAGGACCTGAGGCAGGCATCTGCCTTGGAAAATGGGTGGGTCCGCAGCAGCTTCATGGTAGCGTAAGAGGACCAGGCAGCCTGCCCAGGTGAGGTGGGCATTACCACACCTGGATACTGCTGCCTTCAGGTGTGACCCTCAAGGTGCTTGGCCTTACCAGGGGAGAACAAATGGCTTCCAGTTTCTCAAGGTGGCTCTGAGGATGGGCTGTAGCTTCATCTTATTTCAAGGATGCCCTGCGGTCACTAAGGGAAGGACACAGCGCTGAAATTGGAGTAAGGTTGTAGCTTAAACTGCCTATTGTGCAAGCTGCCCATCTGCCTGGAGGAGCTGGAGCCTGGACCAGCCTGTCAGTCAACACATTGACAGATACAGGCAGGAGAGAATGGTGGGTGTTTAATAAATATTTCTTGGGTAGTCTCTGCCCTTCAGGACCTTATAATTGAGAAGGAGAGAGAGAGAGAGACAGTGTGAAGCAATTAGAGAATAATGTAGTGCAGGGCTGCGTCTTACTCTCACTGAACTGGAGTTTTGAATAGAGAGAGATCACGTAGGGCTTGTGAAATTTGAGCTAGGTCTTGAGGGTTTACATAAGAAGAAGTTACAGAATGACTAGAGAAGACAGGAAGGGCCATGGCATCATTGAAACATTTTATCTGCAGGAATGGAGGGTTTATGCTACACTTAGCAAGATTAGGTAGACCTAGGTTGGTGGTGGGTACTTGAAAGTCAGGCCGAGGAGTTTTGTTCTTGAAACCAAAGCAATAGGGAGCTATTGCAAGTTCCTGAGCAGGAGAGTGACGTGCTGGAAGTGTTGGTTGAGAGAACTCTCAGCTATGGCTCATGTCTGGGAGGCCATTGAGTGCAGGGATGGCGGGTCTTCCTTTTCTGTGGCTCTCAAAGGGACCAGTGTAATGCTTGGCCTTGGTCAGCATTCAATAAATGATGAATTGAATAGACGTGCAGCCGGAGCCCCAAGGACACTGAGGCCAGTGACGGACTCCCTCAGGGGAGGTCAGATTCACTGGTGAGTGAGTGGAGCAGAGCTAGGACTGCCCGCGGCCTGGCTGAGTGCCGCCCACACCGAGCACCAGTTTTCCGAGGGCTGCTTTGTTCACTGGCTCAGCAGAGCATGTGAGATGTGATCACAAGCTCGAAATAACACAGACAGTCTCTGCTCTCTGCCACTTCCTATTCTGCTGATCCACGTATCTGACAATGCCGAAGAAACACCTACACCTTCCTTCCCTTCCTGCGCAGCCCACTTGTGGGGATTTCTGCAGTCTGAGGGATACCGGTGTGGGAGGCGCTCTGCCTGCAGCCCCCTTCCCCAGCCCGGGGTGTCCTCTAGCGGCAGAGGGAGCACGTAGAGGTAGCCTTACCCAAACACCAGTGGAGGCGAAGCGTCTTAGTGCTTTTTGGCCTTCTGCCACGGTCAGGGGCAGAGCTGACTGAACAAACACCCTGTTTTTTCCAGGTGTTTTCACCTTCATGTTCATTTCTGATTTCCAGTGGTTGGTATCATTTCATTCATCTGTAGTTGAACAAACGGAGGAGTGGCAATGGTAGGCGATTTACAACAGATGGCATCCTTTCTAAGCTTCGGAACCTGGGGTGAACCCCTGCCCTATTCATGCCAGACCCTGTGTCTGTCCCCTGAGACCCTGCTGCCTGGACCCAGGCTATGTGGATGGGGGATGCAGGGAGGATCCAAGCCTGCCACGGTGGTTCTCAAATGTGGAAGTGACAAGGCCAGGTGGAACTAGGGAAAGTGTTCCCAGAGTTCAGGAGCACGGCAAAATCCTGATGTCAGGATGGGGCTCTGAGCTTCCTCAACGCTAAGGCTAAGCCCAGGAGAAGACTGGCCTTGGGTGTGCTTAGAAGTCAGGACAGTGGAGAGATGAGGTCCAATGCAAGAGAGAGACAGGGGTCAGGACCACTTAAGTATCTGGCAAAAGAGGCCAGCTGTCAGTCAACAAACATTTCTTGAATGCCTCCTTACCACAGATGAGATGCAAGACATGATTCCCAATGCTGGTGGGGAGAGACACCAGGAAACCAACAGTTACAATATAATGTGCTACTTGTGGTTATGGGGATGTGTAAAAAGGCTCTGGGAATCTGAAACAAAAATCAATTACATCTTCTCTGGGGCAGTGGGGGTGAGTGTAAGGACCTTGGGAACACATGAGAGAGCTCATGCATTGACTTGGTTCATGGACGGGGCAAGTGATGGGCATGTGGCACAGAGTCTCTGGACATGCTGCCATAGCCGCTGCCTCCTGCAATCTGCTGGGGCCGGGGCTGTGCAGACATGGTCCTTCGTGTCTCAACGCTGCGATCACAGGCAGCGCCTGCCTCGGGGACCTGAGCTCTAGAGCATCTTCTCTTCCTTCTTGTCCCTTAGAACTCCACAAATCCCAGCACAGGAGCCAGTAATGAGTCTCTCCAGTCCCTTCTTCCTGGTCCAGGACCTTGTTGCACACATCAGCAGGACACTGGAGACTCTATCATGAGAGATGTTTCCTAACTGTTTTAAACCATCTTTAATGCCTCAGGGCCCCGTTTGAGAGGACGTGTTGTCAGTTTGGTTGGATCAGGAGCACCCAAGTGTTAGTGGACTTGCTTTTCCCATGTGAGAGAATACATTTTTGTCTCTTGGTAGTGGATGGTATATGTTTTCCAGAGGCAGTGAAGCCCCTCAGAGGGTGGTAGGGTGGTAACCGCAGTGTGCCCTGCAAATAATAATGAACAGAATGTGAAATAATAGCCACCATTTATTAAATGTCCAAAGTCACGTAGTAAGGACATGGAAGTTCAAATGAGAATTTATCTGTGATGGGGGTGGGCTCCACAATGGGGCTTGTGATGCTGCTGGGTGAGTCTGTTGAACAGAGGGAAGGCTGGGAAGAGGGAGGACCAGTGGGCCAGGGAGACTAAGGTGTGCAGCTAGCTCCAGGATAAGAAACAAGTGTGTGAGAGTAGCTCATGGGTCCAGCCTCTGCACTCCATCCCAGCAGCCAGTTCCTGGATGTCTCCAGGTGACTGTGGCTTCCTCATACAGCACTTGGGCCACTTAACGGATCCGGTCCCCAGCCTGTGCACCAAATTCATCTCACCTGGTCAGGGGGCACAGAACATTCTGTAACATGACATGAATTTGATTCAGATTCAAAGGCAACTAGCATTGATTGAGAACCTACTATATTCCAGGCTTTGGGCCACATCATTTTGTCTACATTAGCACATAATCTTTATGACCACCTGGTGTGAGGCATTATCTCATTTTTTGAGTTGGGAGGTCCTGGAGTGTTACTTAAGGTTCCATGATGAATTAATAAAGGTGGCAGCTTCTTTCCTCTGTTTTAGCTATTTCTGAGGTCCTTTCAGTTCTAATATTCTATTACCTGGGACCATTGGGAGAAACTTGAGAAAGGATTACAGATTACAGTAGGATGTTAGACGCTTCCAATAGGACAACTTCCTCTTTTCTGTTATTAACAGTTTCTCCTCTCAGATGCTCTTTCATCTGGATAACTGACAGCTAAAGTTTCCTTATTCTCCTCCTCCTCTCCCTCCCCCCTCCTCCTCCTTCTCCTCCCCCTTCCCCTCCCCTCCTCCCCTTCCTCTTCCCCTCCCCCTCCTCCTCCTCCTCCTTCTTCTTCTTCTTCTTCTTCTTCTCCTTCTCCTTCTCCTTCTCCTTCTCCTTCTTCTTCTTCTCCTTTTCCTTCTCCTTCTCCTTCTCCTTCTTCTCCTTCTTCTTCTTCTTCTTCTTCTCCTCCTCCTTCTTCTTCTTCCCCTTCTTCTTCCTCTTCTTCTTCTTCTACTCTTTTCATAGCCCAGAGGGTAAAAGTCAAGGAAAACATGAAATTTGAAACAATGGAGAACTTGCATAATGAAGGCCAGTGTATAAAGAAGAGAAGAGAGGACTTCCCTGGTGGTGCAGTGGTTAAGAATCTGCCTGCTAATGCAGGGGACACGGGTTCGAACCCTGATCCAGGAAGATTCCACATGCCGTGGAGCAACTAAGCCCATGCACCACAACTACTGAGCCTGCGCTCTATAGCCCGCGAGCCACAACTACTGAGCCCACGTGCCACAATTACTGAAGCCTGCGCGCCTAGAGCCCGTGGTCCGCAACGAGAAGCCACTGCAATGAGAAGCCCGCACACTGCAACGAAGAGTAGCCCCTGCTCGCTGCAACTAGAGAAAGCCCACACACAGCAACGAAGACCCAACGCAGCCAAAAATAAGTAAATAAATAAATTAAAAAAAAAAAAAAAAAGAAAAGAAGAGAAAGGTGAGGAGAACTAAGGAGAAGATATCATATCCAGAAAGAGAGGGCCTGGATACAGCCTCAGCCTGCCTCTTCTAGACTGGTGGATGGGGCTCAAGAAAGTCACATGACCTGCTTGGCGTGGCTGCCACTAGCTGTTCACTGGTCACACTGAATCCTCTTCCTTTTGAGTTAATAGTGAGACTGCATTTCCTAGCCTCTCTGAAGTTAAGATGATCAAATGACTGAGTGTTGGCTGATGAGATGTGGATGGAAGTGACGTGTGCTACTTCCAGGCCTGGCTGGTAAGACCCTCTCACCCAGGATCTCCATTGCTCCTTCCTCTCCCACAGTAACAGTAGTAGCCATTTGCCAAAGGTGGCAGAGCCAGGGATGGAAGGAGCTTGGTCTCTCCCTGCATTACCACTGTGAGAGATCAACTTTCATTATGTGAAGCCACTGGGATGTGTTATCCGTGCCACCAGCTAACATCACCTCCGCTAATATATTCAGGTTCTTCATATAGGAAAACAGAGGCTGGGAGCCAGAATGATTTCTGAGGCCCTTCTAGTAAACCAGAATTTAACAGCTTCTGATTCAATGGCCCCACAAAAGAGATGAGCAAATCCCAGCAGCATAAGCATTGAGCATCGTTCATAGTACCTTGTGAGTTTCTCTACAGCCAGTCTTTAGGGAGCTCCCATTGGAGGCCAGTGATAAACAGCTTTTCTTTCCTGGCTCCAAGTGACCTAGCGGAGGACCCTTTTCTCTGTGAATTGTGTATGATGACAATCTTGTTTTCCAGAATAGTGCTGAAGATGACATAAATAATGGTTTGCAAAGACTGCTTTTGTACACACTAAATGCCATGTAAGGGATTATTATTGATTATAGATCAGGTTGTATTGGGATTGAGGAAGTCAGCAAAAGATTCAGCAACTCACAAGTGATCATTTTAAGTATGACATTTACCTTCAATGACCGCAGCCAGGCTACACAGTATTAGCCCAAATGGTGATATAATCCTTTTCATGTGAATCCAATAGGTAAAGATCGAGACTTTCATACACAGACAAATAAGAGAATGACTGTTTTCAAGTCAGGAATCTTTATCAGTTTCCCTGATCTTCTCTTGCTTAATGCTGAGAGAAAAAAGGGGGAAACTTTCAACTGAAGAGTGATCAATTAAAGATCAATTCAAAATAATGATAAAATAACACTATTCGGGGAGTGTGTGTCAGAGTAAATAAAATCCAACTTAAATATGATTTTTAAAAACTAGTGCACAGGGACTTCCCTGGTGGTCCAGTGGGGAAGACTCCACGCTCCCAATGCAGGTGGCCTGGGTTTGATTCCTGGTTGGGGAACTAGATCCCTCACACGTGCCGCAAATAAGAATCCCTCATGCCGCCGCAACTAAAAAAAAAAAAAAAAGAAAAAAAAAAGATCCTGCATGCCGCAACTAAGACCCAGCACAGTCAAAATAAATAAATCTTAAAAAAAAGAATTTATGAGGTTTAAAAAAAAGAAAAAAACTAGTGCACAAAATGAAGTACAAGTTCCTAAGATGGGTTTGCAGAGGCAGTTCTATCAGTATAGTTTTTGCACCTTCCTTGTGCTGGGAATACAGCAGTGAACCAGAAATACAAATTCCCACTCTATGGAGAAAATAGACAATGTACGTTTAGGGAATTTGATGTCAGATAAAAATAGCCAACAACCGATTGAATCTGCCATGTTCTTTTTTACTAAGCGTTTTACAGGTACTAACTCATTTAAGCCTTGTTAGAACTTTATAAGATAAGTGCTGTTACTCTGATCTCCATTTTACAGGTGGGAAAATTAATGCACAGACAGGTTAATTGCCAAAGCCAGGGGGCCTGCTCTTAACTACTAATCTATAATGTTCCTTATTAGTGCTAAGGACTATAAAGAACATAGATCAGGGACTAAAATCTAATAGAGAGGAGGTGGCTAATTAGATAGGATGGTTAAGAAGAGAAGATGTTTGAGCAAAACCTGAGTGAAGAAGCCAGTCTAAGGATATCCGGGGAAAGAGTGTGTTCCAAGCAGAGGGAACAGCCAGTGCAAAGGCCCTGAGGTGGAGAAAGTTTAGTCGGTGTGAGGAATATCAAGAATGTTGCTTTGACTTCAATGGATAAGAAAGGGAGAAAGTTGGAAACAAAAAACAAAGTTGGAAAGATAGGTGGGGGCTAGATCTTGCAGGGACTTGGCATCCGTGATAAGGGCTTTGGCTTTTATCTAAGAATTGTGGGAAACCATCATAGGGTTTTGAGCAAGGGCAAATATAGGGTCTAATTTACATTCAGAAAACAGTGAACCGGGCTTCCCTGGTGGTGCAGTGGTTAAGAATCCGTCTGCCAATGCAGGGGACACGGGTTCGAGCCCTGGTCCAGGAAGATCCCACATGCCGTGGAGCAACTAAGCCCATGTGCCACAGCTACTGAGCCTGTGCTCTAGAGCCCACATGCCACAACTACTGAAGCCCACGTGCTTAGAGCCCATGCTCTGCAACAAGAGAAGCCACCGCAATGAGAAACCCTTGCACCGCAACGAAGAGTAGTCCCCGCTTGCCGCAACTAAAGAAAGCCCGTGCATAGCAACGAAGACCCAACGCAGCCAAAAATAAATAAATAAAATAATAAAACAGAAAAACCAATGCTGCTCAGTGTATGGCAGGAGTGGAAACAGGGTGGGGGCAGAATGGAGTCTACTGCAATAGTCAGGGCAAGAGAGAATCTGGGATTAGATCATAGTGATAATAATGTAAGTGCTAAAGCATTGAGAGCTGGTAGTTGATGGTTACTGCAGCCTTACTCAGCAAATTCTGACTTTCCAAACAGGCTTTTGTCCCCTTCACTCCATGGAAGCACTGGATGTGGGGTGTGAGAGAAAGAGAGGGATAAAGATGATATCAAGTCTTTTTTGGCCTGAGCAACTGAGTGTGACATGGTGGTGGTGCCATTTGCTGAAATGGGGAAGCAGGGAGATGAGTAGGTTTGTTAAAGGTGGTTGGAGGTAATTGAGAGTTCTGTGTTGGGCATGCAAGTGGGGATGCTTGATGCCAAAAACTCAGCCTCTGTGTGCCAGTGCCGGATCAAATCTCAGAGACAGAGTTTTGGGTGAAGTAGAAAAGAACAGCTTTATTGCTTTGCCAGGCAAAGGGGGACACAGTGGGTTCATGCACCTCCAAAACAGTGTCCCAAACCAGGAGGATTTGTGAGTTTTATAGCAATGGTTCAACGGTGGGGTTGCTGATAAGATTAGGGTGTGTGCAGGGCCTGCACTCCTTTAATCTGGTCTCAGGTCATCTTTTGATGAGTTTCTCTGTTTTTTTAAATCTGGCCTCAGGTGGTCTTCTCTGGAATGAAGCATGTTGGCATCTTCCATTTGTTGGGGTTTTAGTTCTGTAAAAAGCTCAAAGATACTATTATGTGTATCCCTTGAGGTGGAACCGGGACGCTGCCTGAAGGTTGCACTCTACTTTCTTGGATGCTCCCCCCTTGTCTCTGCATCCCTTCCCTTCACTGATTAGCAACTGTTCTAATCTGCCCTTTGGAACCCAGGGAAGGTCATGGAGGCTGGGGTCTGTTCCCTACAAACAAGAAATGGGGAACAGAAAGGCTTCCATGCCCAGGAGCCCCACAGGGTCCTGCTCGGTTTCATGCTGAGTAAGAAATCATATCTCCGGCCTGGAGTTCAGGGGAGAAGAAAGGGCTAGAGATATTACATTTGGAATTCCAGCCACAGATGAATGAGATTACCTAGGATAAAATGGTAGAGAAGAGAGGTGCTCTAGGATTTTAACATTTAGATCTCAAGAAGAAGAGAAGGAGCCAGTAAAGGAGACTGACAGAGTGTAATAGGGAAGAACAAATCTGACTCCATATTGGATCTGTTTCTCTTACTTTAACCTTTGAATTCTATTGCTTTTGCTACAAGTTAATCACTAAAGTGATGTTACTCATAGCTTAAA
This sequence comes from Balaenoptera musculus, assembly GCF_009873245.2. Classification (NCBI taxonomy): domain Eukaryota; kingdom Metazoa; phylum Chordata; class Mammalia; order Artiodactyla; family Balaenopteridae; genus Balaenoptera; species Balaenoptera musculus. The sequence goes on along the minus strand of NC_045790.1, from coordinate 17,691,565 downwards.
GTAGGCATAAAGGCCCATCTCTGGGAACCCTGCCTCCCATGCCTGAGCATTAAGCTAAAATACCTTTGTTTAGATCACAGGAAACATCCTGACCAGGCCCACCTGTGAAAGGCTGCAGTAAGGAAGAAATTAACACATCCCCTCCAGAGTCTGGCCAGAACCAGGAAATATTTGCAACACCTTAGCACCTTTCTTATTTTATCTCCTCACCTCCCCCTCTTTGCTCTATAAAAACAACTAGTATCCAAACCTGGGCAAGATGGTTCTTTGGGACATTAGTCCACCATCTTCTTGGTCTGCTGGCTTTACAGGTAAAGTCGCTATTCCTTGCCCCAGCACCTCATTTCTCGATTGATTGACCTGTCGTATGGTGAGTAGTACGAGCCTGGATTCAGTAACAAGGGGGGCCAGTGAAGTAGAAGGAAAAACAGAGAAAGTGGGTTTCCCAATACCAAGGCATGAAAGTGTTCTGAGTAGGATAGTATAATCAATGTTTCAACAAGGAGGGGACCAATAATTGATCACTGGATTTGGTAACATGGAAATGGTTTAGACAAGTGCAGTTTTTTTGTTCCTGTTTGGAAAGTCAGAATTTACTCAGTAAGGCTGTAGTAACCATCACCCACCATCTCCCAAGGACTTGTCAAATAGCAATGTTTTGTTGTGTTTGTTCATGCTATATGTTGGCAGCTGTGGGTCAGCTACAGTTCTGCTCCTTATAACTTCTCATTTCAAAACCCAGGCTGAAGGAGTAGCTCCAATCTGGGCTTGCAGTTATTGTAGCCTAGGGAAAGATTGCTGGTGGCAACCCTGCATGCCTCTGAAAGCTTCTGCTCAAACATGCCCCATATCATGTCTACTCTGATTCTCCTAGATGAAGCCAGCCACATGGCCAAGCCTGCTGAAGGGGTGGGAGGTATACCCCACCTGCGGGTCACATGGCAACGAACAGGGACACATAATCCTTACAGAGAAAGGAGCCAGTAGTTGGGAACCATAATACAATCTTCCACAAAGAGAGTTCAAGAAAAAATGGAAGGTGAATTAGTGAAGATAAGAATTATAGAAAACCCCAAGAATTTTACTATAAAGTGAAATAAGGTTGTAGCTGGAGAGTTTTTTTTTTTTAAAGATGCATATTATTTTGGCACGTTTGTGTGTGATATACTGATCTAGAGAGATGAAACTGAAGCAGGAAAGCAATAGAATAGCTACAGGGATAAAGTCTTATAGGTGGAAGGAAACATGTTCCTCTGGACAAGTGGATGGGTTGGCTTCTAGGAAGAGTTTATCTTCTGTGACAGAAGAAAAGGTAGAGCCTGTTGGCACAGAGGCTGGGCACTGTGGCTATAAAAAGAAACAGAATTTCTCTGATTGCTTCTATGTTCTCAGTGAAATAGATGGTCATTTAAGAGTAAAGAGGTGGAGAGGGTGTTGGATATTTGAGAAGTAAAACGTTGTGAAATAATTGCCACATGGAGTCAGAGCAAGAAATGAACAGGAAATGAAGTAGGAATGTGGGCCCACCTGGGTTAGGTGGGTTTAAGGTGAGAGCAGTCAAAGTATTTGCAGTTTTTCATCATTTCCATTCACCTGGATGCAGATATGAGGTAAGTGGAGAGCTGGGTTTAACCAAAAGTGAGTCTTCCAGGATGGAGAGAGAGGGGAACAATGGGATTGATGGTTTAGTCAGTGGATTGATTTTAATAAGGGAACGTGGAATAAACACGTTGGAAAATGTGATGGACGGTGAGCTTAGATTTTATGATCTGGAAGTTCTGGGGGGTCAAAAATTGTTGAAGCTGGGGTAATGGAGAAAGTAAACTGAAAAACTGGTGATGGTGGTCAGTTGGATATTTGACATCAAGATATTAGAGGTGGTTCAGTCGATAATGACAAAATCTGGGTTATGGGCATGGGAGTAGTTGACTGAGGTGGGGCTGAGATGATTACTGAGCTGATTATTGGAGGTGACGTCAGGCACTGAGAAGCTACAGTGTTAAATGGACCAAGTATGCAGATGTAGAAGTAGCCAAGAGGGAAGATATGGGAAGGATGGAGGGAGAAGGAGTTGTAAACAAAAGCAACAAAGAGGCAAGGTGTGTATTAGCCTCAGATTCTCAGATGTGGTCCTAAAGATCTCACCTTTTCTACTTTTGAGCAGTGTTGGGGAAGGGTGTGTTCTTGATGTCTAATTGGAGGTGCTTTTACATGGGCTGTCCAGTAGCCTGGCATATGGAGAATGTAGAAAAGGCCCCAGGGTCTTATATAGGAATGTGTCCTTTCCCTTGTTTCCATCCTGCCTCCCAGCTGCTGAAGTATGGAGGGCTGATGGATGCTGGCTGGCTGTGAGAACAGATGGTGCCTTCCCACAGCAAGTCAACAGTAATAGAGGCCAACACAGGCCCCAGACTCGGGGAAATTCAGTGACAGGAGTGGTTGTACCAAATCACAACAGTGGCAGGGAGAGGAGGTCCATGGATGTGTGGTGGGGGGAAGAACACAAGTAAAGGAGGGCCATTGTCTTGTCAATCCAGGAAATGATCTGTAAGATGCTCCCATCCATCATACAGGATTTCTCAGAGGGCTTCCCTTCCTACCTCCATGATCCCTAGCCCAAGCCCCAGCTTGGCAAGACCAATTTGATTTAACAGTGAAGACTTTTAAGGTCTGAGCATTCACACCTCTTGGAGTGGGGCATCCATAGGGAACTTGACTAGGGACACTTTTTGATGGCATTGCTTTTAGTCCATTTTATCACAGAGCTCTGAGATGGAGCTGACATCCCACAATTGGACATTTGGCTCAGCAAAATGACAGCTGTTTAAATAACAGGTTCTCCAAAATATAGTCTTTTTCTAAGGCTTATTGTAATGTTTAGGTTCCTAAGCTTTGGTTTTTGAAGATGCTCCTCTTTGAGTTTTTCTCTTTTTTTTTTTCTTCTTTGACCAGAAGAAGGTGGCAGTTGACCTGCACCTTCAGCTATGATTCTTTTTTCCCTTTCACAACAGTTGTTTGTCACAAGCTTTGTGTAGCATTACGTGTGGATGATATTTGGGAAGTGGCTGAGTATGTGTTGGGACTTTATAAAATCATATGGATCTGAGTTTGGACCTAAGCCATGTTACTTGCCTGCTGTTCCTTAACCCTCTCTGTGCCTCAGTTTCTTCATCTGTTTAATGGGATAATAATAAGACTCACTCACAGGAGTATTGGAGTCACGTGAGGTAATTTCTGAGCATAGTTGCTGACAAGTAGTAATCAGTCAACAGGTCAGTGATAATACAATTACTATAATCAACAATATCATTATCATTATCAAAATCAAAATGACTCTTGGGAATCACCTTCCAGTAGATCATCTTAACCTCTGTTCTGCAAAAAGGTATTGAAAAGTCTGTACTTCTAAGTAATAGCCATAGAAAAAAAAAATTAGGGTTCTGTTCTAATGTGCTTCCAGGGTAAGCTGGGTATAGAATCCTCTCTAAAATCTTTTAGGAGGGTTGGCACATCAGTCAGGACTCTTTCAGTCTCAAGTGACAGAAACCTAATTCATACTAGCTTAAGGGAAAAAGTATAATTTTCAAACAAACAGGTACAGAGATAATAAAAGACACAGGCAGAAACTTTCTCCTCTCTCACTTTTCCTCTCTTTCTCTCAAACTAAGTTACTCTCTCTGCTCATCACTCGACTCAGTTTCCATCTCTGTGTTGGCTCCCTTCTCTCTTGCTCTCCATTTGATTAAGGACACAACCATGGGCAATTCTGGAGTAACATCCTTAAATTCCTGGAGAAAGAAAGAGCAATTTCTTAACCTCCAACTACTGAAAATTCCAGGGAAGGACTTTGATTGGTCTAGTGTGAGTCACACGCCAAGCCCGAGGGGTCTGATTGGTCCAGTCTGGGTCACGGTCCAAGCCAGAGATCAGGGAGCATTGATTGGCAGCTCTCCCAAAGTATAAATGGTCCAGCCAAGGAGGAGCAGTTCTCTAAACAACAGTGGCGAGAACTGCTAACAGAAGAAAGTAAGAAGGTAAGGGATGGATGCTTGGGTGGTCCCGAACAGCTAATGTCCACTGCAGTTGGAAATGCTAGACACTTCAGTTTTTCAAGATTCTCAGAATCTTGTTTAGCTCTAGTCTGACCTATAAACCACAGTGGTTAAGAGTGTAGGTATGAAGTCTGACTACCTGGGTTTGAAATCCATCTCTGATGCATCTTTGATAAGTGACCTTGAACAAGTGACTTAATCCCTCTTGTGCCTTAGTTTTCTTATATATGAAATGGAGATGACAGTAGCACCTACCTCACAGAGTGCTTTTGAGGATTAAATGGCATAATTAACATATAGCATTTAGCACAATGCCTGGTGCATATTAAGTGCAGAAGATATGTTATTATTAATACATCATCATCATCATTTCCAAAAGCTGGGCCAAGGTCCAGGCACTGACCACTGCTTCTAAACAGAGTTTCCTTAATAAGCCTCACAACACTCTTTGTTATTCAAATTGTTTGTCATCTGCTGAAGGCCAAAAAAGTGCCCTGAGATTCCCCCTTTATTAGTATCCCAGATGGTCTCATCTTACCTAGAGACCAGGGACTAACAAATCTTGTGCATTGGTTGAGTTGTTTTGTGGGAAAGAAACAGGGAACAATAAGATATGACACAAGGCACCTCGAAAACAAAAACAAAAACCCTAACACCACCAAAGTCGAGAGCTTACTCTGAGGACAAACAATTGAGAAAAAGTTCAGACAGATGAAGTAACTTGCCCAAAGTTATCCAATCCATAAGTAGAGGCAGGATTCAAACCCAGGGGGGCCTCTCTGTCATAGGCCTCAATCCCATGCCTGACTTTCAAAGCCTTCTGTAACTGAGTTCCACCCTACTCAGACATTCTCATTTTCTAATACTTTCTAAATCTTCTTTGAATTATTTTTTGCCTTTTCTTGATCTTCTTTTCTTTTCTGGAATGCCTTTCTTTCTTCTCCTCACCTGTCTAAATCCTTCAAGATCCAAGTCAACTTTTCCTTTTCCACAAACCCCTCACAGGGGACTCCTGCCCTCACTGACCTATGGCCTCAGTCATCATGACCAAATGACCAACACTTCCCTGTCCTTTGATGATGTCCAATATTTTAGCTCTACCCACCTCTTTGTGTCCCTCCCTCCTCCAGGGCTTCACACAAGTTGGGAACTTGGTAGATTAAGTTTCAAGATGGCAGGATCCCAGGATATGCAGAACAGTGGAGCTGAGATTGGCCAGAATCTCAGCACTTAAGGTCTTTGATTTGTATGCCTGGAAGGGATTGGCTGAGAGGAGCCTAGGGCTTTCAGAGAAGGCTGGAAAACCGCACAGTTTCAAATGCCTTGTTAAATTCAACCAATAATTATAGAAAAATCTTATTGTCACTGTTATCAAATTTGCTGTTGCAGTGCTATGAAGACCACTCTGAGATTTGCTCCACCTGATTTACACAGGGTCCTTTCCTAGGACTCTCAAAGAACAAGGAAGTCTTGGGACCAGAAGGTCAGGGACCACACTAGCCACAGTGATCATCCCTGGGGATATAAGGACTTACAGGTCTCAAAGGATGCTCACAGCAGCTCCCTTTACCCTGCCCTCAGCACCTCGAAGTGGGAAGTATCGTAGTAGTAATGTCATCTCATCCATGGGAAGTTAATGGGTCCTGAGATCACAGGGACTTATTGGAAAAACCAAGACTAGAATTTAGGTCTCCTGAGTTTGGGTTGATGCCGTTGTCATAAAAGAAAGGAACTTTGGGGAAAAGGATTTTCCAGTTTCTATCTAGTCTACCCAGGGCATCTCTCCAGCCTGAGATTAATTCTCTGCTTCTCAGCCCCAGGCAGCTTTCTGTCTGGTTGACAGCCTGGTTGAAGGAAGCTCCGGGAAAGGCAGGGTAAATGGGACCAGTAACTGTCTCTTCACTCTCCCTCCACTCCCCATCTGGGGTCCCCCAGCTACACACTCTTTAAAGTGCAGAGGTACTCCCAAATGAGCACTTCCCTCAGAACTGGTGAATTATGGGTATAATTGTGTTACTGAAGTTGAGTAGAGGAAACAATGAGGCTTTTACTACATTTTCCCAGAGAAAGAGAAGAAAGTGAAGACAAGAAAGAAAAGAGACAGGATAGATGGATAAAAGGCAATTCTTTGCCATCAGTTAGGCCTTGTTGAACGTGAGTGTTTCTGTCTCTATAACCCTTGTGATCATGTGGCAGCACTTACTCTCTCCGGACCTCTGTCCCCAAGTCACCTGTCCCCTACTATGCACCACCTCCCTCCTTCAAACACCCCTGCCGTGCTCCACACCGGGCTGCAGCTTTCAAGTCTTCTTGGCGACTTCCTTTTCAACTCTTCTGAAGTCTAATCTAGCCTCTCCTAAACAGCTTCCCTAATTCTTGGAGCGCTGCCTTCTTCCCTTCCTTTAAAAGCTCCCCCTCCTCCCTCCCACCAACTCTCTCACATGATTTCCCCATCCCCAGAGTCCTGGCCTGGCCTTTCTATCATCCCACCGTAGACTCTTGACCATTATGATCTTACTCTGAGTCCTCCAGGGGTGCTACTTACACTGCATAAACATTTCTTGTCCTGGTTATCTCTTTGGATCTCTCACATTGCCTTTCCGCTTCTCCGGCAAAAGTTGAAGGAAAGAAAATATGGCTACATAGACTGTAAGGCAGAGGAGTAGGAGAGAAAGGGCTTTGAAATAGGATGAAGGAGATCTGGATTCTAGTCCCGATTCCTCTATAAAGAAACCTTTCATTTATTTATTCGCTCATTCATCCACATATTCACTCATTCATCAGACGTTTAACTGCGTGTTCTCTGCCAGGCATCTAGCTAGGGGCTAGAGGTTACAGAGATGAATAAGGGATAGTTTAGCATAGAAAGTGCTAACTGTCTCTGGGGAGACAGACACATGGACACGCAAATACAAGGAGACGTGGTCATGTAGTAACTAAGACAGATGGAAGGTGGAAGAGGCACGGAGGAGGTCCCTTTCCACTCTAGGAGGCTAAAGGAAACTTCCCAAGGAGGGACCACTGATCTGAGTCTAACTGGGAGGAAAGAAGGAAGCAGGGCACACCAGGTAGGGAAGGCCACTAAAGCAAAGGCAAGGGGCTTGGAAGTGTGTGGCAGGGAGATGGCGGCTGCATTTGGTGGAGATCGGCATGCACGTGGGTTTATTGCTGCTATGCCTGGGCAGGAAGTGCTCAGAGATGTTTGGGACAGATCATAGCAAACTTCATAGGCCATGGTAGGAAGGTTGTAATTTATCCCATAAATGATGAGGAGTCATTTAAAATTTTTGAACAGAGGATGTATATACTTTATTTTGTATATATTATTTTACCATCGATTTGGGAGTGGATTTGAGAGATGCCAGGAGATGAATTGGGAGGCTGTAACAAGAGTCCCCTGGGAGAGGGATGAAGAGAGGGGACACATTTGAGGGATGTCTTGGAAGTAAAAGCAGCAGGACTTGTTGGTTGATTCCATGGAAGTGAAGTAGAGGGAGGGGACACAGGCTGAGACAGAGACTCTGGGACGACCCAGGCACATGTGCGAGGGTGAGGGGAGGGAGGGATGGGGCAGAGTCAGGGATCTGGGGACTTCTAGGTGGAAATGTCCAGCAGACAGTTGTGTGTAGATGAATCTGATGGAGGAGACGGGGGAGAAGTCTGGCTGGAGATGGAGATTTGGACCTCTTCAGCTTAGAGCAGAGAGTGCTTAAGCTCACCCAGGGAGGATGTATCCACAGAGTTGCGGACACCAGCAGGAGGGAGAGAAGCCCCGCCAAGAAGTCGAATAGTCACTCAGCACCAGGACGAGGAGTCAAAGACAGGAAGGAACGTATCAAATGATGAAGGTATAAACATGCCCATTAGTGGTGACCAGGAAGTCATTATGGAGAACTCTCTTCAAGGGACAGTTGGGGCAGAAGTTTGGTTTTGGTGAATTAAAGATTGGATAAGACATGTGGAAATAGAGACTATAAATATGGACTATTTCTTACAAACTTTTGGCTGAGAAAGGGAGGAAAGAGTTTTGCCAGTAGATACAGGGGATCAAAGAATCTATGAAATCTCTATGAGACGTTTAACCTGGGACAGGGCACTGAATCTAATTTAAGATTCAAATGCAGAGACTTGGTATGAAGGGCATTTCTGGAGCCTCTGCATTGTCACTACTGAAGAGCTGATCTAATATCATAGACAATATCATAGACAATTCCTCGTACATAAGACTCCATTGATAAATTCTGTTTAGAGCTCAATGCTGGGAAACATTTGCTTCTTCTGAATAAGTAAACTCTCTTTCTTTCATCTGACAGCAAGATCTTGCGATGCATTGGGTTTTCTTCTTTACTTTGCCTGCCAGGAAGCCCAGAGGCAAATTAAAATCTAGTTACAGTGAAAAGTTTATTTCTGGTTCTTGGCATAAAGTCTCCTCCTTTGCCTATATGGTTTCTGATTTCTTTTATACGTTATTTTATATTCACATGCATATGAGTAGTTAAATGTTTTCTAAATGTTCAATATAAGTTTATTGAGCAAATAAAATCTGAAAATGGTGATTTTCTTCATAAACTAAAGTACTTAAATTGTCATGTTTTTGGCACATAGTTTTTGACCAAATGTGGAAATGTTTCTACAGTTAAGCTTCAAATGCTAGTCATTATGTAAATATGGTTTTATTTTAAGCCACTAAAAATCCTTTCTGAACATAGGGAGGGTATAAATTACAAAAAAACGGGAAGACGCTTAACCTTTTTGGGTCTCAGGCTCCTCATCTGTGAAATGGTGATAATAGTTCCTGCCAGACTGCCTCAGGAGATAATGGATATAAGAACAATTTGAAAAGGGTAAAACATTCTACAGAGTCCTATAAATAATAATGTGATTTTTTTTCTTTTGCATTCCTCATAACGCACAGCACAAGTCCTTGGCTGATTTATTGAAAATGGATGTGTTGGGGGAAGGGGGTCTTAATGACCTTTGACTTTTCTGATTCTAAGGGTCCACAAGTTGGACTTATTTTCAGAGGATGATGACAATTTGCTTTATTTTTTTTTAAATTTAATTTAATTTATTTTTTTATACAGCAGGTTCTTATTAGTCATCCATTTTATACACATCAGTGTATACACGTCAATCCCAATCTCCCAATTCATCACACCCCCACCCCCCACCCCACTACTTTTCCCCCTTGGTGTCCATACGTTTGTTCTCTACATCTGTGTCTCTATTTCTGCCCTGCAAACCGGTTCATCTGTACCATTTTTCTAGGTTCCACATATATGCGTTAATATACGATATTTGTTTTTCTCTTTCTGACTTAATTCACTCTGTATGACAATCTCTAGATTCATCCACGTCTCTATAAATGACCCAATTTCATTCCTTTTTATGGCTGAGTAATATTCCATTGTATATATGTACCACATCTTCTTTATCCATTCATCTGTCGATGGGCATTTAGGTTGCTTCCATGTCCTGGCTATTGTAAATAGTGCTGCAATGAACAATGGGGTGCATGTGTCTTTTTGAATTATGGTTTTCTCTGGGTATATGCCCAGTAGTGGGATTGCAGGGTCATATGAATACCAGTGATTTTTAATCTTTTGGGGTATGAGGTCTCCTTTTTAAGTTCTTAAAATTTCATGCACTTACACATTGTAGTGGTCCTATGTTGACTGAGAAGATGCGTAATGTCAAAATGCCACTCTGGTTACAGTAATGTATTTAAATGAATTTTCTAGTCAGGCAAACTATTCATCTATGTTGTTTCCCACGTGTTTGAGGAGGGGTAGGAGTGTGGTGGTATATTAATCAGAGTTCTCTGGAGAAACAGAACCAATAGGATATATATGGATCTATAGAAAGAGATTTATTATAGGGACTGGCTCATGTAGTTATGGACTGAGAAGTCCCACTCTCTGCCATCTGCAAGCCTGAGGCCCAGGAAAGCTGGTAGTAAGCCCCAGTCTGAGTCCCAAAGCCTGAGAACTAGGAATGCCGATGTCCAAGGGCAGTAGAAGGTAATGTCCCACCTCAAACAGAGAGCAAATTTGTCCTTCTTCCACCTTTTTGTTCTATTTAGGCCCTCCACGGATCGGATGATGCCCTCCTTCACTGGTGAGGGTGATCTTCTTAGTCTACTGACTCAAATGCTAATATCTTCTGGACACACCCAGAAATAACATTTTACCAGCGATCCGGGTATCCTTTAGCCCAGTCAAGTTTACACATAAAATTAAGCTTTACAGGTGGGGAGCAGGTAGTCAAAAGGTCACCTGCCATCCTTGTTACACCCTGATGACTGGCCTGTTTCAATGGGGATTTTTCTCAGCAGATTTTGTGAGCATCATCTGATCCAGGAAACTACAAGGGTGGGTGATGCATGGAGGAGAAACAGCACTGAGGTTGATGAAGAGCAGCCGCCTGCCTGCAGACCTGGAAGGGGCCATTCCTGCCTTGCTGTGAGGTCTGCAGGGTTATTGAGGGAGAAGGGATGACGGATAGAAGTGGAGCTCCCTCACTGCCATGGCCCGCTGGCTGGACCATCACTCACAGCCCCTGACAGACTACCTCCTCTGCACAGGCACAGCTTTGGGGTGGGTTATGGATGAGCTACAGTAAAGACTATTTTTTCTAATTACATTTTTGAGCTCGGACATGGCTGTCCATGGGAGGTAGGAGGTGTCTGATTCTAGGGAGGTAGAGATATAAAGTTAGAGGAGAGTGTGGGAGGTTTCTGCTGTGTAGATGATGCTATTTAAAGAGCTAAGAAAGATCTCCAGGTTTCAGGAATGGCTGTGGATGAAACTGTGACTGGCCTTTGATGAGCCTTCCATATTCACTCACTTATTCATTCATCAAACACTCTCTGAATGACTGCAATGTGCAAGGCACCGTACACAGGCATTCCCTAGACAGAGCTTGTCACACTTATGCATACAAAACACCTGAGAATCTTGTTAAAACTAGAAGCTGATTCAGTGGGTCTGGGGCAAGGCCTGGGAATCTGCATTCCTAGCGAGCTGCCAGGTCTGCCACTGCTGCTGATTCACAAACACATTTTGAGTAGTGAGGGCCTAGAACACATACCAGATAATATATGGCTCTTACCCTGGAGGAGCTTTCAGTCCAATGAGGAAACGGATAAGTAAACAACTTATTGCAATTAAAGTAAAAAGTGCAGTTTTATGATAGAAAGACAAGAATAACACAGGGGCAGGAGAAAAAAGCCATTAATTCTGACTTGGAGGATCAGGGAAAGCTTCACAACATAGAGGTTGTTTAAATTGCACCTTGAGGGCGCACTGAATTTTAATAAGTAAGGAGAGTAGCAGAGGGAGGGTGGGAAGGTCGCAGTGAGGATGCTTTCCAAGGCTGATGGAAGAACTGTTATAGACTGAATATCTGTGTCTCCCCAATATGCTGAAACCTAAGCCCCAATGTGATGGTATGTGAAGGCAGGGCCTTTGGGAGGTGATTAGGTCTTGAGGGTGGGGCCCTCATGAATGGGATTAGTGGCCTCATAAAAGAGACTTCCACAGAGCTCCTTTGCCCCTTCTGCCATGTGAGGACACAGCGAGAAGACAGCTGTCTATGAACCAGGAAGCAGGTCCTCACCAGACACTGAATCTGCCAGCACCTTGATTTCAGACTTCCAGCCTCCAGAACTGTGAGAAAGAAAGCCCCCTAGTCTGTGGTATTTTGTTATAGCAGCCCAAACAGACCAGACAACCATGAACAGAGGCATGCTCATGGTGAGATTACTCCCCAGTGATAGTGGGATTTCTGGACAATTCAAATTGCTAAGGAGTTTGGGCCTTATTCTCCAATGAAAAGCTTTGTTGGGATGGGAGTGACCAGATGGAACCTATATTGAATTCACTTCCTCACCAGAGATTTAAAGGGGTGGGTTGGGCAGGCTGGAGGTGGGAGGTCAGCTGGGAGGCCCTCTCAGTCTCTGTGAGAACAGGAGAGACAGGACTGCTGATGGGATGGAGAGAGGGGCAGGAGAGGAGGACTCAGCCCAGGACTCTAAACCCATGACGCTCAGTCTCCACAGCTCTCATTGTTCATCCAGGAGGCAGTGAACTCTACATTTCCAATTTTTTCATGACAATATGTCCCATTGCTCTACCTTGAATATGGGCTTTTGGGGCTGGGGAGCCTCTTTTGCACCTGGCAAAGTAGCTTGTACTCAGCAGGTACTCATTAAATATTTGTTGATGACAAGCATGTGAGGAAAGTGATGAAGATGAACTAGTTCACACTGTGCCATTAGTGATTTGATCCAGTGGCTTATGGTTTCCATCCTGTAGTCTGTTCTTCCTCTTTGTTTGGCTTGAACATCTCTGGGGAGCAAGATTGAAAGGAAGTTGTCCCATCAGATGTTAAGACATCCTTTAATGGGTGATGAGGTCATGCATAGCTTCCCCCAGGAGCACTTGCTTTTTAAAAGAAGATGCCTGAAGAGACCCCTTGAGGCTTGCTTACCTCCCTGCCCCCAGTCTCAGCCTGAGGACAGACAGGAAAGCCGGAGATGCCTCAGAGATGGCCCTAGACTCCTGTGTGAGAGAGGAGACCTGGGGTGTCTTAAGGGTTTCCCAAGGCTGTGCAGCTGGTTAGTGGCAGGCATTTCAGACATGTTGTTTGTTCTGGAACAAGCTGGCATCTCTGGCATCGCAGATGTCACAGACAGACCGTAGGACATCCTTCAAATTCTGGGCTGGCAGACACTGAACACTCTGCGTTTATACTGGCCTTCTTTGCAACCTCTAAACCACCTCCCAAGAAGGAAAGAAGTGAGGGGCCTTATGAATGAGGCTTTTCCAACATGTGCTCAGAAATTCAGTGCGATAAACTGCAATGGGCCTCAATCCCAGGAAGTGTGTCTTATTACCCCTGAGCAAGATCACTGAGACTCAGAGAGGTAAAGCGACATGCCCAGGATGCAGGGAGGACAAGCTGGTCTGAACCCACTGCAGCTTCACATAAAGCACTATGTGTTGTCCTCTGTCCTGTGCTGCCTGGTGGCATACACAGTAAGCCAGGGGGACACGTGCCTAAGGAAGAGGATGAGTGTCAGTGTTTAACGCATGGCCTTCATGAAGGCTGCAAGGGACAGTGTTTTACAAGCAGCAGGGGCTCTTCCGGGAAACCAGTGAGGGCAGTGACCAGGGCTGCCTCGTTCCTCTCCCCTTCGTGGAGGAAGGTCCCAGCATCGTCCTGCAAACCGTGCCCGCATCCCATCTCCCGAATTCAGAGTCACTGTGAAGCACCACTCCCAGCCAGAAGCATCCTCTCCTCTGCACCATATCAAGGGAGGAAGGAGAAAAGACACAGGTCCAGACCTCAGCGCCAGGCATGCAGTAGGGATGAAATAAGTAACTGGAACGAACGGATGGATCCAGGGCCCTAGCACTCAGAATTCCAGCAGGTGATAGTGTTGAAAGAACATGGACTTTGGAGTCAGAATTGTTTGGGATTAAATTCTGTCTCTTCTTTGTATTTGCTGTGTGACGTTGGGTGAGCCCCTAACCTCTCTGAATTGGTTCTCTCATCTGCAAACAGACGGGGGGGTAATAATATGAACTTTACTTGTGTGTGAAGCATGATTGAGCGAAACTGTGAGGAAGTTTCCTTTCTTTTGTGGCCCTGGATTCTACTCTTACTCTATGCTTGTTAACTATGTGCCTTTGGGAAGGTCACAGTTTCCATACGCCTGTTGTAAGGATGGGTAACGATAAACCAGTAATGTTAGTAACGACAACCGGAGAAGCAGCAGCAGCATGCCTGCTCTACGCTGAGCGCTGACTTCAGAGCCGGCGTTTTCTGAGTGTGTCCTGGGATTAAACAAGACATCAAAGGCCTAGAACTATACCTGGCACAGACTGTGTGATACTGTCATTATTTTGGCCCCAGAAGGCAATGGTGGGCGAGACAAGCTGATGACAAATCAGGGGTCAAAGCTCATGGTCAAGAGTGCTCAGGCAGTAGCTGCAACTGGGGACTGTTGTCTGAACATCTCCTCTTTTCCTTTCAGACCAGCAAGGATGTGTCACTTGCCCAGGGTCTCAGCCCAGAGTCCAGGTCCTGACCCCTAGCCCAGTGCTGGCTCCTCAAAACTGCAGGGCTGTCCTTCCAGTGGAGGTGCCACCGGACCCCTTCTGGCACTCAGCCCTCTCTCTCCTGGATTTCAGGTAACAGCTGCTTGGTTTCCCAGCTGCCACTCCGGCCTCCATCCTATCTTCTTTTCTCCTCTACAATCTTCCCAAAGGGCAAACCCAACCATGCCACTCCCCTGCTGAAAAATCCATTGCCCAGCCCTTAAATCTGAACTCTTTACAATAGCTCGACCCTCAACCCAGCCATATGCATGCTCTGAATGATTTCCTAAGGCTGCGGATTGCCTCATGGCCCCTGGCTTTTGCAGATGCTGGTCCCTTTGCCTCCCACACCCTCTCCTATTCACTAGTTCATCCTTTAATTCAGCAAATTATATTGAGCTCCTATTATATGCCAGAAATGGTACAAGATGCTGACGTTCTGGCAATTAACAAGATACAGAGTTTTTGGCCCCTTGGAGTTTACATCACAGTGGTGAGAGACACAGCCTAGAAAGAGAACCAAGAACCAAAATACATAGATAGCTTGTTTTATTTATTTGTTTGTGCATGTGTATGTGTATGGGTGGGAAATGCCACGAGGAGAAAGAAAACAGCACAATATGATGGTCCCTGAGGTAAGGGGCTGGTGGGTTTGGATTACTGATTCATCAAGCTAATGTTTACTTATCCACACACTAATCAGGCCCACCTCCTCCAGGAAGCTTTCCTGGATCAGAACTCCCTTAGTCTGTGTTCCCAGAGCACCCTGCCCTGCCTTGCCCATGCCATGTCTGGGCACTTAACGTACCAAACATAACCTGGGGTTTAGTGTCTGTCTCTGGAAGCTGTGAGCTCCCTGGGGGCTGTGGCTGTGACTCTTTGTGCCTGGCCCCGAGGAAGTACAGCTGATGGCTGTGAGTGAACACACGGGCCCCTTGGTCAGATGGCTGGGGCAGGGGGAGTGAGACATCAGGGAGGAGAGCCTGGTGGGGCTGCCCCCATTCTATTTAGAAGAGTGCAGTTGAAGATAAAATTGTGGAGGTCAGCTGGGTATTTGTATATAAATGACAAAGGTGGTCAGGAGCTTTTGATGAGCTCCTCATTCATCCTGCTCCCATCACCTTCCTGTCATTTTCTAGTTATTTAGAACCAACCGGCCAGATAGCCCCTAACCAAGCAATATACATGTTAATGTGGAGAGCAGAGGCTGAGACGGAAGTAGCAGCCAAAACACATTATTCAAAGGGAAGACGAGAAGGAAAAGAAATGAATGGGGTAGAGGCTGGAGGCAGCTGTTGCCTTCATTGAAAGTCACCACCAGCCTTGTCTTCCTAGGGCCTGGCACCCTGCAGTGCCCTCCACCCCACTCCCCACTGTCCAGACTCTCCCCTCCAACACTCCTCTCCCAACAAAACACCCTTAGTTTATTTTTAGCACTTTCCAGAAAGCCCCTGGCAGGCTTGCTTTAATTAGAATGGTACTCAAGTAACCTAGAGCTACTGATGGAATGATTTCTTCTCATCTTGTTGACATTGTGTAGGGGGTGGCCAAACCTGTTTTCAGAGGAGTTGAAAATTTAGCACTTATTTATTTCTCTTGGCCAACTGATATCAGTCCAAGGAGGCATGTGAGAAAGAACACCAGAGCTGGCAAGAGGAGGGAGCGCTAGCTTCTCCTCCACTCACGAGCTGTTGGAGCTGACACCTTCCCCTGTGGGACGAGCCATTTCCTTCACCTGTGCAATGGGGTTCCCACGCCCGCTAGCTTTCCTCCTGGGTTACAGTGAGGAACAAATGAGTCCAGGAGAGACAGGGATATTATGAAATGAGGTACAGTGGAAGCACTGCAGTGTCAACTACCTAAGCTTGCGCAGAGAGGACGAGGAGAGAAGGTAGGAGAGAGAAAAGGGGTCAGATCCCTGGGTTCTTGAGCACTGCTGCTTCTACCCTTCACTCTTGGGCAGCCCACATCCTCTTTGCAGCCAACTCCTCTGGCTGGAGTCTTAGGAAGGATAGAATGGTTGGAAAGTTTTTTGTTTTATTTTTGTGTGTGTGTGTGTTTTTTTTTTTTTTAAAGATTTATTTATTGATTGATTGATTGATTGATTGCTATGTTGGGTCTTCGTGTCTGTGCTAGCGCTTTCTCTAGTTGCGGCAAGCGGGGGCCACTCTTCATCGCGGTGCGCGGGCCTCTCACTATCGCGGCCTCTCTTGTTGCAGAGCACAGGCTCCAGACGCGCAGGCTCAGTAGTTGTGGCTCACGGGCCCAGTTGCTCCGCGGCATGTGGGATCTTCCCAGACCAGGGCTCGAACCCGTGTCCCCTGCATTGGCAGGCAGATTCTCAACCACTGCGCCACCAGGGAAGCCCTGTTTTTTTTAAAGCAAGTGATTCAGGAGACCCTCCAGGGTGCTCTGGAGGATCAGGGACCCTTGCAGTTCCAGGCCCCAGCTCCACAAGTCATGGACATGGCATTGGAGGTACCTGATAGATGGGCTCTGGTGGGCTTCCCAGAGTCTGCCCAGGCGCAGCCAAGGTGTCAAGGCGTGTGGCGAGGGCCCACAGCCCTCCTGGCAGCATGCTCAGGCAGACACATGCCCGCAGAGGTGAACACACAGCTACTCTGATGCAACCCTGCACACACCTCCATGGGCACACACACGCACACACACGCATGCTAAAAACATACAAAACTTTGGCGTAGGAACTGTATTAGTCATAGCAGGTTGGGTTATTCTGCCTGTACTCTGTGTTAGCCATTACAGGTTAGGTGACCCTGCCGTAACAAACATCCCCAACTAGCTCAGTGACTTAACACAACCAGAGTCTATTTCTCTCTTTTGCACATTTATTGTGGATCTGGGTGACGCTCCAGGGCAACTTCACTCCAGATGTTGGCTCGGTCCTCCCCAGTGCATTATCTTAACGGCACCTCTGCATTAATACATATTGCCATGGCAGGATCGGAAGCAAGCGCCCGCCATTAAATGCTTTGGCCCCAAGGTGACACACTATTACTCCTGATGGTAGGAGAACCAGGATTGACGAACATCAGTTACATCGTCTACTCTCTGAGGTCCCTCCCAGGCCTCAGTTTTCTTCTCTGGGCTTCACTTCCTCCTTCAAGTAAGGAAGGTGAGCTGGATGACTTCCTGCTCAGATATTCTGTTGTAAAATATGGCCAAAAGTCTCCATTTGCCTTGTTGTTTTAGTGCTCTGGATCAAGTCCCTCTGACATCCCCAAAGTCACCCTACTTTATGAGAAATACCTGAGGGGTGTCCCTGAGAATCTTCCTTGCAGAGCTGGCTTGTGCATTCACGAGACAGTCATTCCTGAAGAATGAAGTATATCCACCTTAATTTAGTGTATGAGGTTTTCTAATTTTAGTCCCAGATTAGTTTTCCAGGATCGTCTGTTACTTCAACTCCAGTCCAAATTGACAACTGACTGTTTCTTAGATATGATCTTGGCCTTTATCTTATGCTGCTTTTCTCCTTGTCTATTCTGCTCTAGGCCACACTAGCCATTTTTTTAAAAAAAGTTTCTCAAACATGCCAAACTTATTCTGGCCTCAGGGCCTTTGCACTTGCTGTTTTCTTTGCCATGCTTTGCCTCAGCCCAGCTCTATCTCATCACTCTCTTCTCGATCTTTTTTACTATCTTATCTAGAGTATGTCCCCTCCAGTTATCCTAACGTATTGTCTTCATGTAACATCATTAACAGAAGTCATTTTGTATCCTTATTGTTTATGTTTATTGTCTGCCCTTCCCAATTAGAATGTAAGCCCCTGAAGGCAGGGGCCTTGTCTGTCTTCTTCTCTCCTGTATCCCCAAATCTTAGAACAGTGGTTGGTACATAATAGTTGCTCAGTAAAATCTGTTGACTAAATTGATGCTGGCTTCTCAGCATCTGGTCTCATTACTTCATCACCTTGAAGGACTCCCACCCCATCCCCATTTCAACATGTCTAAATTTATGTTTTTCAAGGTCAGATTAAAGGCTACCTTTTCATGGTTTTTCATTTATCCATGTTTCCAGTCCTCCCCCTGCAAGAAGGGATACCTTATCTCCTCTGAACACCTATCATATTGTTAAAAAGCAAAATTCAACTGAGTAAGTTGTAAAGATCTTATTGGCTTTATTCAATGATTCATGATCTCTGAGGAGCTGTATGAAAATGAAAGACTTATAGACAGAAGGGAGCAGGACACGGAAGAGTTACACTAGCAAAAAGCAAATTGGTTGTGATGAGGTCACCTACCTTTAGGGATGGCAGGGGCCTGTCAGGCAGATGACCTCACTAGTGCTAACCAGGTCATTCCTGATGACTGGTTTAAGATTCTATTTCTAGGAGGGGCTAAAAGTGTAATTAAGTATTAATTCTTGGTTTGGTGATGTGGGGCTTAGCATAAGTGACTCCATTTTGGGCCTGTTGTCTTGTTTTTAACAATTCCCCCCTTTTGATCAGACTCTCAGCCTAACTGAGAGGTGTGATCAAAATTTAAGGCATTAGTGCTATTCCTTGCTATTGCTCTGAAGTTCCCGTAGATTTTACTGATTCTCTGTGTGATATTCACTGGTCATGACTTGGAATTCATAATTTTTAAGTTGGCCACTCTCTTCATTCTTTTTCTGATATTTCAGTCTTAGGGAGATGATTTGCTTGGTTGTTAGTGGCTGCAAAAATGCATTTAAAGCTTCATTGCAGCACTATTTACAATAGCCAGGACATGGAAGTAACCTAAATGTCCATCGACAGAGGAATGCATAAAGTAGTTGTGGTACATATATATATAATGGAATATTACTCAGCCATAAAAAGGACAAAATAGTGCCATTTGCAGCAACAGTGGATGGACTTAGAGACTGTCATACTGAGTGAAATAAGTCAGACAGAGAAAGACAAATATCATATGATATCGCTTATTTGTGGAATCTAAAAAAATGGTAGAAATGAACTTATTTACAAAATGGAAATAGAGTCACAGATGTAGAAAACAAACTTATGGTTACTGGGGGGAAAGCGGGGTGGGGGGAGGGATAATTGGGAGACTGGGATTGACAAATACACACTACTATATATAAAATAGATAACTAATGAGGACCAACTGTATAGCACAGGGAACTCTGCTCAATACTCTGTAATGACCTATATGGGAAAAGAATCTAAAAAAGAGTGGATATATGTATATGTATAATTGATACACTTTGCTGTATACCTGAAACCAGTGCAACATTGCAAATAAACTATACTCTAATAAAATTTTTTTAAAAAAATACAACTTTTGAGAGAATACAGTGCACCAGGGAGACTAGGATGATTATTATAAGCAAGATAATTCTTAATGTCTGGAGTGCACTTCAGAGCCATGGTCCCCAAGACCCAAAGCAATCAGAATAAAATAAGTCAAAGAAAGACCCCACTGAAGTAGTCACTTTCTTAAACCAACTGCCTTGTTCACTGACCTTATGTAGCTGAGTCTCAACTTCCCCAGAAGTGTTAATCCAGGTGTAGCAGGTGGTGTTGGCCACAGCACAGACATCTCCTTGCTCAGTTAAAAGATAATAAAGGGCTATCCTATTTTTAAGAACAACTTTGGCCAGAGAGTATAGGGATTTTTGTTGGGCAGCTATTGTTTTAGCAGCAGATTCTGCAATATCTTCAAGAGTTAAGGAGAGATTCCTAATCATAGACTCATTTGCACTTACTCTTAGCCAGGAGAACACTGATCTACCAATGGAAGCTAATTTTGAATCTTGAATTGCTCCTGGTAATTTTAGTTTGAGTCTGTGGCTTGGGACTAGAAAGGCGACAGCCCTGAGGTCAGTACAACTTAAAACCCTGTAGACTGCCTAGGTGGTTTTATTCTGGTTACTTTTGCCCTGTGTCCCTTTCCTTGTACAGAGCCTGGAAGCAGGATTCCCTGGGTATGGGGTTATTAACCAGAGACAGGGAAATGGACACCCAGGGTTAGGGAGTCTGACACAATAGAGAGAAACTGAATTTGTTCCAGAGAAACTGAGGTATTGGAAATCAGGGAGAAGTCTGTGATAGAAAGAACTATAGGATCAACAGCACTGTGGCAAATCCAACAGTTGTTTGGAGGTTGGATTACTTTCCTTTGCGATAGCCTGGGATGTGTGAACAATGGCATTATCTTTCCAGGGCAGAACAAGGCAAAAGCTGGACAAAAGGTCATAAAGACCTTTGTGGTATAAGAATTAGAGAAAAGATGGCCAGAGAGGGAAGGAGAAATGGAAAGAAATATTCTTGATCTCATGTCTTGGGAGGAAGCAGTGTACCTTGATATTGGCTACTTCTCTTCCTAGGCAATTTGATTTTGAGGTCTCCAGTGTTTACATGAGACCAGATATCAGGTGGAGCCTCCTTCAGTTGTGAAAGGTACACTCAAGTTTCAACACCTTGTAATTTGGCAGTGGTGTTATTGGTCAAGAATGCGTTGTAGGGTCTTTTCTATGAATCTCACTTTTGCAAAATAATCAGAATAAAACAATAGCTGTCTGTAAATGAAAAAGAGTTAAAAATATCCATGGTTAGAGGCCTGTTGTGAGTTCATTATAATGGAATTGACAAGGAAATTTGGTTATTTCTATGTCACACAACATTTTAAAATAATGATGGGAATTATGACTGATAATATTATACCAGGAGATATCAGATTTCTAGGAAATTCATACAGTTTCTGAAATTCTTATAACATATGCCTATACAAATACAATGAAAGGAGGCTTAGTATTACTTCCTATTTGACAATGCTTCCCATGTAATTGAACATGTCAAATAAGCCTATTTATTTTAATCTCTCTCTTTTATAAGGAGAGAGAACAAATCTTTTGAGATATCTCAGGGACCCTCTGGAAAACCCCAAAGTTAGTTAGAGTTCAAAAAGACTTCATTTAGAATTTGATTTGGGGAAGTTTGCCAAAAAATATCAAAAGTTATGGACATTTGAATAAAAGGATCACAGATCATTATGAAACAATACTCAATTATCCACTGAACCAAAGAGACAATAAAAGATTTTAAAACAAATACAGAAGGTTACAAAGTTGTGAGCAAAACTTAGATCTTTTTTAATATTGACAAGAAGACTCTGTTTTCTTAAGTAATTAAAGGACTGATTAAGACAACATGTAGCACAGGAAATTATTTTGATAAAACACAAAATCTTTGCTTTCTAGGCAGATTATTTAAAAGGTAAAAAAAAAAAAAAAATCACAATCTGTTATCAAAAGTAGACCAAAAATCCAATAAAACTTTGTCCTTTTAACAGAGAGAAAAACAATTCTAATTTTCAGTGTACTTTTGATATTAAAACTCATTTTTTAATTTAAATAAATTTATCCCAATCTTACCCAGCTTGACCATGCATAAAATTCTTTCCCAAGATTCTTTTCCCACAAAACTGATAAAAGTTCATCCTATTTTCCCGCCTCTTTCTCATTCTGGAACAATCAATCATTCTACTTTCCTTGTCTACTTTTCACACAGAGTTGTTTCATTTCATCCTTATTATTTCTGCATAGTCTTAAAATTAAAATTCCTAACCCTTAAAATTCTTAATTAAAATTCCCAACCCTTAGAATCCTTAATTCCTAGTGAGGAATTACCTAAGAGGTAAGCAATGGTGGACTGTCTCTTATACTAGCATTCTGTGTATTGCCAGACTTATAAATATATTTCATAATTTCTGGAAGTATATTCTTCCTCATTGTAAATTTTTAAATGTGGCACAGAACATGTTTACTCATAGACCCAAATATCTTAAATTTCTCAGTAGTAAGAAGCCAAAAGTAGATAAGCCTATGTTCACTAATTAAAATTTCAGTATTTTATTTTATTTGTAAATGATCTAGATATTCAATGACTATCAATTATTTGATTAAACTTAGCAAAACTCTAAGATTTCAAGTTACCAAAAAGATTTGGGGAAACTATTTAAATAGACATGCCATGGAACATAATTCAACATAATTTCTGAAAATTCACCTAGAAACTTTTGTTCCACTTACATATATTTAATTCACTTGTTCTCAACAATTATGTTTAGCGTACTCATGAAAATTTTATCTTACCAAGTTATTTTTCTTGGAGACAAATTTTGTAACAGAGATAACACAAAATTATTTGACTAGTAAACCCAGGCAGAATAAAAGCTGCATGTCTGCATTATTTTTTAATGCTGATAACCCTGAAGACATAATTAATTTAATTAAACTAACAAACTTAAACTACCTTTAATGCTGAATACTTTCCCAGATCACGTGAACTTGAAAAGTATTTGGGTTCATTTTTACTGTATTTCTGAGAGTTTTAGGAATACTTAATTCATACAAGTCCTTGTTTGTTTTTAAGCCAATTAAATAACATTCTTTTACAAACTAATTTTAATAATACCATCCAGAGTTAGAAAAATATCTCACATTTACAATCTATGTATCTATCTATCTAGACACACATAAACATACAGACAAATGCAAACAGAGACCTTAGAGCCTTTGTTTTAAATTTTCAGGCATGAGATGAACATAACAATGAAAAATCTCCTAGTTCATAAAGGAACAGTTGGATCTAAATTGTGTTTCTGGAAGATGGAATAAGTTAAGGTTAACTTCTCAGATGGCTAAAGCATTTTATTAATACTTGTGGAGAAGATACACGATTGTTCATACACCTAAGTCCCAAATAACCATTTCTTTCTTTTCTATTTTTTTTTCTGTTAAGAATTACCTCCCTGAGGTTTGCATTTTAAAGAGATAACCTAGATAAGAGTTCCTGGAAAGGACCAGGTCGAACATTTACGTCTCAAGGGCACAGGGAAAGAGTGCAAGCACCATCAAGAAGAACTTTTGATTCCTAAGGCCAGAATTTTTATAATATTTACAAGCTCTTTGAAATAAATAGGTGAGGTTTTAGGCTTGATAAAAAGGATAGGTGAACTTTGCATTGTTTCTGGAGCTGCATTTTCTGTTCTTGTAAAGATCCAATTTACAAGACAAAATTTCTCAATGAATTGGTTGCAACCTGAATGGTCAGGCCATGGGCCGACACAACCATACAACTACATTATCCTCAATTTGCTTCTTCAATGAAGGTGGAAATCAAAAGATTTCTATGTTCTAGAGTTAGAGCTGTGTGTCTTTGGAATGTTTAATAAAGCCTTCCACAAAGTCTTCAGAGGTTTTTCCTTCCTGCTGGGTACATTTAGCCTAGGGGAGAAGGCCTAAAAAAGTTTCGTATTAGCTTTTGAATATCAGCTTCTAATCTGGCCAACTTCTGACCATAGAGCTACTTAAAAAAATCCTTTAAAATATCATACCAGGTTTTAGACAGGACAAACAATAAATATTCCTGGCAATATTGGACAACCCCATGGACTGAGGAGGCATCCTCAAAGAGGTTGCAAAAGACATTACCTTCCCAAGATCCAGAGCCATTCCCAAAGATAGCTAAAATAAAGAAGGAATTAGACAATTTCCCTGAGGGCTGGAAGCAGTCTGATAGGACCCTAGATGCAAATGGAGTTCAACCCATATCTCTGTCCAGCCTCAGCTATCCACAAATGAGGTGCAACCCACATTTCTGTCTGGCTTATTTTTGAGTGTAGCTCTGGTATCTACCGCTACTTGGCAAGGTTTCCCAGTAATTTTAATTTTAGTTTCCCTTGGTTGTTTAAGGGAATAATGTAGAAGTTTGCTAGAAAATCCCTTAGAGTCTCAGCAACCGTGGGAGGGGCCCAAATGGGGGCCCTTCTTCAAGGGTAGATATGGGGGTGTCTGTAAGACCATAACTTGGTGGACTTTGTTTATAGTCATATTGTCTCTTTAGAGTGGAAGACAATTCAGACAGGATTAGCACAATGAATAATCAAGTAAAGGAGGATAGAGTGGGAGAGGTAGGCGTTGCATCTGTCATGTAGTCTTCTGTTTTAGGTACCTCTATGTTTTTAATTTTCATTAGCCTTTTATGATGAATCTTTCAATGAAGCTATTTTGGAATTTTGAAGCCTTTTGGAGGCTTCCACATGCCAATTAAAAGAGGTATCCCATTCTGTTTGATTTGGGAACACTTACTTTCAAGTGCACTTCTTAAATGAACAATCTTGTCTAATTGGAAAGTTCATCATAATGGCCATTGTAATTTTAGACTGTCTTTAGTAAGATTTTGCCATTTTTGTAGATATCTACAGCTTTGGGGACCACAGTTCTTAGACACAAAATAAGCAAGTGTGCTAGAAGGTGGTGTTCTCAATTCTTTGGATCTTGAGGATCCCATTTCTTTAGCTAAGACTTGGGTGTCTTGGAGCCAAAATTAATACCTATGAGGAATGTACCTTCTTGACACATATCTTGTCAGGTTTCAGCAAGGACAAACAGTAAATACTCCTGGTAATATTTGACAACCCTTTTGGACCCATGAGCCATCCCCAGAAGGGTGCAAAAGATATTACCCTCCCAAGATCCAGAGCCACTTCCAAGGATAGTCAAAAGAAAGAAAGATTTAGATAATTTCCATGAAGGCTGGCAGCAGAGTGGTATGATCTTAGCTGCAAATGGAGTACCAGTGCACTGGGGATAGTGTGGTTTTACAATGTACTTCATTGCATGGAAATTTTCTTGAGGTTGGTCGGTGACCTAGTGTCAATCTAACCCATTCCATGACCAGCTTATTCTAATATGGGAATCTCTGAGTCAGGGAGCAAATGGTCAAACAGCTTTTAAGTACTAGATCTGTGCCCACCAATTGTGCAGCTTTTGCCTTCTGAGATTCCCATTAGCAATAGCCTTTACCTCACGTGCACATGTGCAGAAACCAACAGTAACCAAGGAAATGGAACTGTGGACACCAGCAGCAACCAAAGAGATGGTACTGAGGACTGATCTAGAGAAGGCCTTAAGTGCACACCATCAGCATTTCCCAAAGTGGGACCACTGACTGAACCAGCAGACCTCAATAAATGGGGACTAGGAACCAAGCCAAGGGCTAAGGACTCAGGTTCCAGGTGGAACTGCCTTCCAGCCCAAGCTGACACTACGCCCTGGACTGGGACCACAGACTAACCAAGCACTAAGAACTAGTGCTCGGTTAGAGCCTCCTGTCAGTCTAGACTGACCCGTTAATCTTGGACTGGAAAGCCAACTAAATTGGGAGCTGGACACAAAGAGAATGGAGCTCAGAACCAAGAGGAACTTATCCATGGCCCTTGGAAATGGTGAGAAAGACAGAGAACTGAAAGGGTTTGTGGGTAAAAATGCCTGTGTTTCTTGTTGTCCCCAAAGCTATAAGTCTCCCTTGGATTCCACTGCTGCTACAAATATTGTTAAAAACAAAATTTAATTGAATAAATTTTAAAGATCTTACTGCCTTTATTCAATGATTCATGAATTGGAGAGCATCACATCTAGCAGATAGAAAGTTGCTCTGGGGAGCTGTACAAAATGAAAGACTTATAGGCAGAAAGGAGCAGGACAAGGAAATTATACCAGCAAAAAGTGGGTTGGCTGTGGCAAGGTCACTTACCTTTAGCGGATGTCAGATGTCTATCACTAGTGCTGATCAGGTCATTTCTGATTAGCTGGTTCAAGATTCCATTTCTGGGAAAGACTGAAAGAGTAATTGTCTTGGTTTGGTGATGTGGGGCTCAGCATAAATAACTCTATTTTGGACCTATTGTCTTGTTTTTAACAGTATCCAACAGAAATATTTGTAGGGATGGGGGGACAAGATGCTAGAGTAGGAAGATCCTGGGCCTGCCTCCTCTTGTGGACACACCAAAATTACAAATACATATAGAGAAAATATCTCTGAGAACCAACTGAAGACTAGTAAAAAAGATTTTCTACAACTAAAGATAAAAAGAAAAAGCCACATTAAGATGTGTGCAAGGGTGAAGATGCGATCTGGCTGGGACCCAAACCCCTGTGTTGGAGACCCAGAGGCAAGAGGGATCAGGAGTTCTCAACCCCACATCAGGCTCCCCAACATGAGGGACATGTATGGGAAAGAAGAGCACCCATAATACCTTGCTTTGAAACCAGCAGGGCTTATGTGTGGGAGAGCTGGAGGACTGAAGGAGACCAAGGCTCTACTCTGAAAGGGAACATGCAAAAACTTACTTGCTGCAAGTTCCAGTGCAGAGGCAGCACTTTGAAAAGTGTCTGGGTCATATGTAAAGAAGATTCATTAGCTAACTTTAGGGTGTGTGCCTGAGTCAGGGATATGTTGGAAATTTTTCCAGGTATGGAGGAGTTGGTGAGCACCAGTTTGGGGTTTTTTTGGGTTTTTTTGGTTCACCTTCTGCCTAGGTGGCCCATTGCTGGTGGGCTTCATTTTTGACTCTTCCCATCTAACTCATTAGCACCACTTGCCTTGCCTCAGGTTGACCTGCAGACCCAACCCAGCGATGCTCCTCCATAGTGATCCCCCTGCCTCACCAGATCCAGCTGTCATCCTTAGCTGCTACTGGTGTACCCCCAAAGCAGTTCCCACTACAGGCTTTAGTCCCACACACCAGAGTACTCATGACAGTTGTGGCTGGACCTTACAGCCAGCTGCATCAGGGGACAGGCCTGCACACTAGGGCACTTGCAGCAATTGTGGCCCAGCTACAGGAATAGGGCACATGCAGCCCACACTGGGGACACTCTTTGAGCACCTGGCTCTGTCACCTGGGGTAGGACCATGCTACTGGGCCCCACAGGACACCTTCTACACATAGCCACTCTTCCAAGTCCAGGAGACATACCTGATCTACCTAATACATACAAATAAACACAGAGAGGCAAAATGAAGAGAGCAAGGAATATCTTTCAAACCAAAGAAGAAGATAAAATCTCAGCAAAAAGAACTAAACAAAACAGAATAATCAATCTTCCAGATAAGTGTTCAAGGTAATGGTCATAAAGATGCTCACCAAATTCAGGAGAATAGAGGTACACAGTGAGAACTTCAACAAAGAGAAAATATAAAAAGGAACCAATTAGAACTAAAGAATACACAAACTGAATAAAAAATACACTAGAAGAAACCAATGGCAAACTAAGTGATGCAGGAAAACAGATCAGAAATCTGAAGGACAGAGTAGTGGAAATTATCCAATCAGAATAGCAAAAAGAAAAAATGAAACAAAAAGAAGTTAGAATAGTTTAAGTGACCTCTGGGACAATATCTAGCATATTAACATTCAAAGTACTAAAAGAAAAAAATTTTAAAAAACCCAAGGATACTCTATCAATTCTGAAGGTTATCATTCAGAATTGAAGGATAGATAAAGAGTTTCCCAGACAAGCAAAAGCTAAAGGAATTCATCACCACTAAACCAACCTTGTAAGAAATGTTAAAGGGACTCCTTTAAACAGAAAAGAACAAAACCATAACTAGAAATATAAAAGTTATGAAAGATAAAAATCTCACCATAAAGGCAAACATATGGTAAAGGTAGTTGATTGACCCCCTATATAGCTATTATGAAGGTTAAAAGACAAAACTAGTAAAATTATATGTATCTACTAATTAGTTAAGGGATACACAAAATAAAAGATGTAAAATATGACATCAAAAACATAAAACATGTGGAGGTGGGTAGTAAGAATGAAGTGCTTTTAGAATGTGCTCAAGCTTAAGTGATCATCAACTTAAAACGGACTGCTACATATATAAGGTGGTATATGAGAACCTCATGGTAACCACATCAAAAAACTAAGATACACAAAAACAAAGGGAAAGGAATATAAACGTAACACTAAAGAAAGTCAACAAATCACAAAGGAAGAGAGCAAGAAAAGAAAAAAGAAACAGATAAGAACAACAAAAATAACCAGAAACGATTAACAGAATGGAAATAAGTACATACTTGTCAATAATTACTTTAAATGTAAATGGACTAAATGCGCCAATAAAAGACATAGGGTGGCTGAATGGATTTAAAAAGAAGAACCATATACATGCTAACTACAAGACACTCACTTCAGATTCAAAGATACTCACAGACAGAAAGTGAGGGCATGGGAAAGTATATTCCATGCAAATGGAAACTAAAAGAAAGCTGAAGTAGCAATAGACTTTAAAACAAATACTGTAATAGGAGACAAAATAGACTTTAAAATAAATAATGTAAAATAGACTTTGAAACAAATACTGTAACAAGAGACAAAGAAGGGCTTATATAATGATAAAGGGATCAATCTAACAAGAAGATATAACACTTATTAATATATATGCACCCAACATAAGAGCACCTAAATACACAAAGAAAATATAAACAGATGTAAAGGGAGCAACTGACAGTAATACAATAATAGTAGTGGACTTTAAGACTCCAGTTACATTAATGGACAGAGCATCCAGACAGAAAAGTCTATAAGGGGACACTGGCCTTAATGGAAAAGTTATAACAGAGGGATATATATATATATATATATATATATATATATATATATATATATATATATATATTCCTTTCAAGTGCACATGGAACATTCTCTAGGATAGAATAGATCATGTGTTAGGTCACAAAACAAGTCTCAGTAACTTTAAGAAGATTGAAATCATATAAAGGATCTTTTCTGACTGCAATGATATGAGATTAGAAATCAACTACATGCAAGAAGAAAACTGGAAGAAAACACAAGCACTTGGAGATAAGCATCTTGCTACTAAACAACCAATGGCTCACTGAAGAAATCAAAGAGGAAACCAAAAAATACCTTGAGATAAATGAAAATGGAAACACAATGTTTCAAAATCTATGGAACACAGCAAAGGTAATTCTAAGTTTATAGCAATACAGGCCTACCTCAAGAAACAACAAACGTATCAAATAAACCACTTAAACTTACACCTAAAGAAACTAAAACAAGAAGAACAAAACCCAAAGTTAGTATAAAGAAGGAAATAATAATAACCATAGCAAAAATAAATGAAATAGAGACTTAAAAATAGTAAAAAAGATCAATGAAACTAAGAGCTGGTTCTTTGAAAAGATAAACAAAAATCAATAAACCTTTAGCCAGGCTCATAAAAGAAAAAGACAGAGTGCCCAAATAAACAAAATCAGAGATGAAGGAGGAGAAGTTGCAACCAGCACCACAGAAATACAAAGGATCATAAGACGTTACTATGAACAGTTATATACTAAGAAATTGGACAACCTAGAAGAATATATAAATTCCTAGAAACATTCAACCTTCCAAGACTGAACCAGGAAGAAATAGAAAATATGAACAGACCAGTCACAAGTAATGAAATTGAAACTGTGATTGAAAATCTTCCAACAAAAAAAAGTCCAGAACAAAATGCCTTCACAGGTGAATTCTATCAAACATTTAGAGAAGAGGTAACACCCATCTTTCTCAAACTCTTCCAAAAAATTGCAGAGGAAGGAACACTCCCAAACTCATTCTATGAAGCCACCATCACCCTGATACCAAAACCAGACAAAGATATTACAAAAAAATAAAATTAGAGACCAGTATCACTGATGAATATAGATGCAAAAATCCTCAACAAAATACTAGCAAACAGAATCCAACAACACATTAAAAGGATCACACACCATGATCAAGTGGGATTTATCCCAGGGATGCAAGGATTCTTCAATATACGCAAATCAATCAATGTGATACACCATATTAACAAATTGAAGAAGAAAAACCATATGATCATCTCAATAGTTGCAGAAAAATCTTTTGACAAAATTCAACAACCATTTATGATAAAAACTCTCCAGAAAGAGGGCCTAGACGGAACCTACCTCAACATAATAAAGGCCATATACGACAAACCCACAGCAAACATCAGTCTCAGTGGTGAAAAACTGAAAGCATTTCTTCTAAGATCAGGAACAAGACAAGGTTGTCCACTCTCACCACTATTATTCAACATAGTTTTGGAAGTCCTAGCCACGGCAATCAGAGAAGAAAAAGAAATAAAAGGAATCCAAACCAGAAAACAAGAAGTAAAGCTGTCACTGTTTGCAGATGACATGATACTATAAATAGAGAATCCTAAAGATGCTATCAGAAAACTACTGGAGCTAATCAATGAATTTGGTAAAGTAGCAGGATACAAAATTAATGCACAGAAATCTCTTGCATTCCTATACACTAATGATGAAAAATCTGAAAGAGAAATTAAGGAAACACTCCCATTTACCATTGCAACAAAAAGAATAAAATACCTAGGAATAAACCTACCAAAGGAGACAAAAGACCTCTATGCACAAAACTGTAAGACACTGATGAAAGAAATTAAAGATGATACAAACAGATGGAGAGATGTACCATGTTCTTGGATTGGAAGAATCAACATTGTGAAAATGACTATACTACCCAAAGCAACCTACAGATTCAATGCAATCCCTATCAAACTTCCAATGGCATTTTTCACAGAACTAGAACAAGAAATTTCACAATATATATGGAAACACAAAAGACCCCGAATAGCCAAAACAATCTTGAGAAAGAAAAATGGAGCTGGAGGAATCAGGTTCCTGGACTTCAAACTATAGTACAAAGCTACAGTAATCAAGACAATATGGTACTGGCACAAAAACAGAAATATAGATCAATGGAACAGGATAGAAAGCCCAGAGATAAACCCATGCACCTATGGTCAACTAATCTATGACAAAGGAGGCAAGGATATACAAAGGAGAAAAGACAGTCTCTTCAATAAGTGGTGCTGGGAAAACTGGACAGCTACATGTGAAAGAATGAAATTAGAACACTCTCTAACACCATACACAAACTCAAAATGGATTAGAGACCTAAATGTAAGACCAGACACTATAAAACTCTTAGAGGAAAACATAGGAAGAACACTCTTTGACATAAATCACAGCAAGATCTTTTTTAATCCACCTCCTAGAGTAATGGAAATAAAAACAAAAATAAACAAATGGGACCTAATGAGACTTAAAAACTTTTGCAAAGCAAAGGAAACTACAAGCAAGACGAAAAGACAACCCTCAGAATGGAGAAAATATTTGCAAATGAATCAATGGACAAAGGATTAATCCCCAAAGTATATAAACAGCTCATGCAGCTCAATATTAAAAAAACAAACAACCCAGTAAAAAAATGTGCCAAAGACCTAAATAGACATTTCTTCAAAGAAGACATACAGATGGCCAAGAAGCACAGGAAAAGATGCTCAACGTCACTAATTATTAGAGAAATGCAAATCAAAACTACAATGAAGTATCACCCCACACCAGTTAGAATAGGCATCATCAGAAAATCTACAAACAACAAATGCTGGTGAGGGTGTGGAGAAAAGGGAACGCTCCTACACTGTTGGTGGGAATGTAAATTGGTACAGCCGCTACAGAGAACAGTATGGAGGTTCCTTAAAAAACTAAAAATAGAATTACCATATGACCCAGCAATCCCACTACTATGCATATACCCAGAGAAAACCATAATTCAAAAACACACATGCACCCCAGTGTTCATTGTAGCACTATTTACAATAGCCAGGTAATGGAAGCAATCTAAATGCCCATCAACAGACGAATGGATAAAGAAGATGTGGTACATGTATACAATGGTATATTACTCAGCCAGAAAAAGGAATGAAATTGGGTCGTTTGTAGAGACGTGGATATATCTAGAGACTGTCATACAGAGTGAAGTAAGTCTGAACGAGAAAAACAAATATCATATATTAACACATATATATGGAACCTAGGAAAATGGTACAGATGAACTGGTTTGCAGGGTAGAAATAGAGACACAGATGTAGAGAACAAACGTATGGACACCAAGGGGGGGAAAGTGGTGAGGGGGGCGGCTGGTGGTGGTGGGATGAATTGGGAGATTGGGATTGTCAATCTTGTCCCAATCTTTCTTCTTTGAAGAAATGTCTATTTAGGTCTTTTATACACTAATATGTATAAAATAGATACTAATAAGAACCTGCTGTATAAAAAAATAAATTAAATAAAATTCAAAAATTAAAAAAAAAATGGGCAGAAGACCAAAAAAACCTCTAACCAGTCTCAAAAAAAAAAAAAAAAAAAAACAGAGTTCCCAAATAAATAAAATCAGAGATGAAGGAGGAGAAGTTGCAACCAGCACCACAGAAATGCAAAGGATCATAAGATGTTACTATGAACAGTAATATACCAAGAAATTGGACAACCTAGAAGAATTATATAAATTCCTAGAAACATACAAACTTCCAAGACTGAATCAGGAAGAAGTAGAAAATCTGAACAGACTAATTACTAGCAATGTCATTAAATTAGCAATCACAAAATTCCCAACAATTAAAGTCCAGGAAAAGATAACATCACAGATGAATTCTACCAAACATTTAAAGAAGACTAATACCTATGCTTCTCAAACTATTCCAAAGAACAGAAGAGAGATTCTTCCAAACTCATTCTATAAGACTAGCATTACTCAGATACCAAAACCAGAAGAAAGACACTATAAAAAAAAAAAAAAAAACTACAGGCCAATATCGCCGATAAATACAGATGCAAATATCCTCAACAAAATATTAGCAACCAAATTCAACATTAACAGGATCATACACCATGATAAAGTGAGATTTATTCCAGGGATGCAAGAATGGGTCAAATCTGCAAATCAGTCAACATGATACACCACATTAACAAAACGAAGGATAAAAATTATATGATTATCTCAATAGATGCAGGAAAAACTTTTGACAAAATTCAACATCCTTTTATGATAATAACTCTTTAAAAAGTGGTGTAGAGGGAACAAAACTCAACATAATAAAGGCCATTAATGACAAAACCACAGCTAACATCATATTCAATGCTGAAAAGCTGGAAGCATTTCCTCTAAGATCAGGAACAAGGCAAAGATGTTCACTTTTGCCACTTTTATTCACATTGTATTAGAAGTCCTAGCCACAGAAATCAGACAAGAAAAAGAAATAAAAGTCATCCAAATTAGAAAGGAAGAAGTAAAACTGTTACTGTTTGCAGATGACATGTTACTATGTAAAGAAAACCCTAAAGACTCAACCAAAATAGTATTAGAACTAATAACTGTATTCAGTAAATTTCTAGGATACAAAATTAATATACAGAAATCTGTAGAGTTTCTATACACTAATAACAATCTACTAGAAAGAGAAATTAAGAAAATTCCATTTACAATTGCATCAAAAAGAATAAAATACCTAGAATTAAATTTGATGAAGGAGGTGAGAAACCTGTACTCTGCAAACTATGAGACATTGATGAAAGGTAGCGAAGATAGAATAAATGGAAGGACATACTGTGTTCAGGGACTGGAAGAATTAATATTGTTAAAATAACCATACTAGCCAAAGCAATCTACAGATTCAATACAATCCCTATCAAAATACCAATGTCATTTTTCACAGAACTAGAACAAATAATTCTAAATTTTGTGTGGAACTTCAAAAAACCCCAGATAGCCAAAACAATCTTTAGAAAGAAGAACAAAGTTGGAGGTATCACACTTCCTGATTTCAAACTATACTATAAAGATTTAATAATCAAAACAGTATGGTACTGGCACAAAAACAGACATATAGATCAATGGAACACAATAGAGAGCTCAGAAATAAACCAATGTTTATATGGTCAATTAATCTTTGACAAAAGAGGCAAGGATATACAGTGAGGAAAAAATATTCTCTTCAAAAAATGGTGTTGGGTAAACTGGACAACTACATGCAAAAGAATGAAACTGGACCATATTCTTATATCATATACAAAAATAAATTCAAAATAGAAAAACAAATACCATGTGCTAACACACATATATGGAATCTAAAAAAAAAAGGTTCTGAAGAACTTAGGGGCAGGACAGGAATAAAGATGCAGACGTAGAGAATGGACTTGAGGACATAGGGAGGGGCAAGGGTAAGCTGGGAGTAAGTGAGAGAGTGGCATGGACTTATATACACTACCAAATATAAAATAGATAGCTGGTCGGAAGCAGCCACATAGCACAGGGAGATCAGCTCGGTGCTTTGTGACCACCTAGAGGGGTGGGATAGGGAGGGTGGCAGTGAGACACAAGAGGGAGGAGATATAGGGATATATGTATGCATACAGCTGATTCACTTTGTTATACAGCAGAAACTAACACAACATTGTAAAGCAATTATACTCCAATAAAGGTGTTAAAAAAAAAACAACAAAAACCAAAAAAACCAAAATAGATTAAAGACTTAAATGTAAGACCTAAAACCATAAAACTCCTAGAAGGAAACATAGGTAGTGTGCTCTTTGACATCAATCTTAGCAATATATTTTTTGATCTGTCTCCTCAGGCAAAGGCAACAAAAGCAAAAATAAACAAATATGGCTATATCAAACTAAAAGCTTTTGCATAGTGAAGAAAACCATCAGCAAAATGAAAAGGCAACTTAAGGAATGGGAGAAGATATTTGCAAATGATATATCTAATAAGGGGTTAATATCCAACTTATATAAATAAATTATGCAACTCAATATATTAAAAAAATTCTGATTAAAAAATGGACAGAGGATCTGCATAGACATTTTTCCAAAGAATACCATACAGATGGCCAACATACACATGAAAAGGTGCTCAATATCACTTGTCGTCAGGGAAATGCAAATCAAAACCACAATGAGGTATCACCTTACACCTGCCAGATGGCTATTAACAAAAAAACAACAAATAACAAATGATGAGAATGCGGAGAAAAGGGAAACCTCATGCACCGTTGGTGGGAATGTAAATTGGTGTAGTCACTATGGAAAACAGTATGGAGGTTCCTCAAAAATTTTAAAAATAGGGACTTCCCTGGTGGCACAGTAGTTAAGAATCCACCTGCCAATGCAGGGGACACGGGTTTGATCCCTGGTCTAGGAAGATCCCACATGCTGCGGAACAGCTAAGCCCATGCACCACAACTACTGAGCCTGAGCTCTAGAGCCCACAAGCCACAACTACTAAGCCCGCATGCTACAGCTACTGAAGCCCGCGTGCCTAGAGCTCATGCTCCACAACAAGAGAAGCCACTGCAATGAGAAGCCTGTGCACTGCAATGAAGAGTAGCCCCTGCTTGCTGCAACTAGAGAAAGCCCCTGTGCAGCAACGAAGACCCAATGCAGCCAAAAATAAATAAATAAATAAATTTATTAAAAAAAAATTTAAAATAGAACTACCATGTGATCCAGCAATTCCACTCCTGGGTATTTATCTGAAGAATAAAAAAACACTGATTAGAAAAGATATATGCATTCCTGTTTTAATTGTAACATTATTTACAATGGCTAAGATATGGAAGCAACCCACATGCACATCAATAGATAAATGGATAAAGAAGATATAGTATATATGTAGATAGATATAGATTAACAGATATATATAGACATAATGGATATATAATGGAATATTACTCAGTCATGAAAAATAATGAAATCTTGTTATTTGCAACAACATGGATGGACCTAGAAGGTATTATGCTAAGTGAAATAAGTCAGACAGAGAAATACATATATCATATGATTTCACTTATATGTGGAATCTAAAAACAAAACAAATGAACAAACAAAACAAAACAGAAAAAGACTCATAGATACAGAGAACAAACTGGGGGTTACTAGGGGTGGCATTAGGTGAAATAGGTGAAGGAAATTAAGAGGTCCAAACTTCCAGTTATATATAATATATGTTGGAATGTAGTATACAGCATAAGGGATATAGTCAATAACACTATAATAATTTTGTATGGTGACAGATGGTTACTGACATATCTTGGTGATTCTTTCATAATGTATTTAAATATTGAATCACTATGTGGTACACTTGAAACTAACATAATATTATACATCAACTACACTTCCATAAAAAAATTTCAGGTTTGATAACTACAAAAAGAGAAATATCCGTAGGTATCATGTTCAGAAAACTAAAATACTTTTCAGATTCATTTTGCTTCTTCATCTCATAAAAACCTAGTGATAAAGTCCTGATAGGTGAAGGAGCTTGGAGAGGTCCTGCTTCTCATGAGAAATCCTCTCACGCATGGAAGCCATGTGTCCTGCTTTTGTGTCCAGAACCTTTTCTTCCACATCACAATGATGTTCACTCCCCTCCAACCTGTTAGTTATACACAAATAAAACAGACTGCAGTCCCTGTCCTAGTGGTAAGGACAGCCCGTTATGCCTGGTTCTCTCTTTCCAAGTCTGGGTGTCTCAGAGGAACCTGTGCTGAGATAACGGGAATCTTGTGGAGGCAGCACCTGGGCCATGGGCCAGTGGGAAGGGGGCCTGCAGTGACTTCCAAGAGGAGGTGCTTTGTGAGTCTGGTCTCAAAGGAGGAGACTTGGCCAGGCTGGTAGGAGAAGATGGACATTCTGGGCCAAGACAGCCAAGGAGCAAAACAGCAGAAAGGATATTCTTTGGGCCCAGCCCCCAGATTTGCTTGCTGGTGGCCATTCAAAGTCATGAGAATCTCTCACTTGACTCTCGAGCCTGGAGAAGAAGTATAGTTTGCTGCTACTGAAAGGAGGAGCATTCCACTGCCCCCAGGGCTGCCCATGCCCCTTGGGGTCTCAGGAGGGGTGAAGAGAAAACCAGCTGCGGAAGAGGAATGGGGAAAAAGAGTAAGAAAAGACTATCAGAGGCGGGGCATTCTCAGATTGAAGCTTACAACCGTGGACAACTAAAGCCAGAGGGGCAGAGAAAGCAGGCAGTCCAAAGTCTGCACTGGGCTGGACCTGTTCTGTAATACGTTCTTCTCCTTCTGACTTTAAAGAGTTCTTAAGGGGATCTTGAGTTTGATTCTGTGAATTAATAGATAGGAGGTTGTGGGTAAGTTGTGTGATGTCTTTGAACTTCAGTGTTGTCATTCAGAAAGTGGAGGTTATAATGCCATCTTCATAAAATTATGAAGATTGCATGAAAAAATCCAAGTTAAGTAGATATCGGAGACTATACATGTGTTGAATAAATACATTTCCTTTACTCTCTGCTTGTCAGGGGACAGGCGACTGTTCTCCCTTCCTCAAAAGGTGAAGGAACTCAGGCCCCAGACCAGGTCTCAGCTCCTCCTAGAGCTTTCAAGGTCTTCTGGCTGAGAGCAGGGTGATCATCGTACTGGGGGATTGTCACGCAGTCCTGTTTCTCCAGCAGTTAATATCAGCTCCCCACTCCTACCCCAAAGCTTTTTGTGTCCACAGTGAGAGTCAACTGTGGCCACTCCTCTATCAGGATAACAATTACACTTACCCCCTTCTGCAGGGAGTCAAGACACAGGCAGAAAGAGAGTTGAAATGCTTTTTCCAGAAGCCCTGCAAGCAGAGAGAGCTGGAGCTGGAATTCCCAAGCCTTGAATCTCTCATTCCCTGCTTTCATTCTTTGAGCCATGTTCCCTCTCCTCCATAGCCCAATTAAAAACAAAACAAAACAAAAAGCAATGTTGCCTGAAGAGAAAAGCGCAAAGCTAGTTAGGGGAAGAGTCTGGCAATTAGCTGTTGTTGGAATGTTTTTTTTTTTTTTTTCCTTCAGATGGTTCAAAAGCCTTCACAAATAATTTTAGAATAGATTGCCAAACAAGATAGCAACAGTGTTTCTCAATAACAATGACAAAAAACAAGACTGTGGTTTCCCTCACTGTTTGGCTTGCAGCTTTCTTGGGAAGGAACATGGGGGAGGGCGGTGTCCCCAGGCTGGTAATGGGAACCAGGCTGGTGGGCCTTGCAGAGGATGGAAGGCTGTTCCCTTATCTCTCATGATCACTGTTTTTGGAGGATACAGCAAGGCCTGAGTGTTTAGAAGGAAGGGATAGGAGCAGACTGAGAGCTGGCAGGAGGCAGTAGCCCCCAAGTATTCCAACAAGGATGGACGACCCACTGGCTTCCTCCCTCACTCCCGTGATTGTCTCCCAGAGACTGCCTTTCCGATGGTCCTCGTTGTGTACCAGGCAGCCTCTCTCTCCTGGGTGATAAGCGTCAGTGACGGATAGCTGAGTTCTCCTCAGTATGTGGAGGGTGGGTTGGCTGCAGGAGTGGCCCGGGAGGCTCTGAGCTCCATCCTTACTCAGCAGTGAGTGTAGTTTGACATCATGACCGGTGGTTTTAGTTATCAGAGTAAATAGCTCCCCTTCTTGAGCTTCCACAAAAATGTTGGTTTGCTGAAAAAGAAACTTTTACATGGACAACCTTTAAAGGCACTCCTGGGCCTAAGAGCATGTGATTTTTGAGATGTTGGGTGGCTGGCCCAGGGCTGGGGGGAAGCAGGAGGGGGGCACAGTGGCAAAAAGTGAAAGGAGGTTTTGCTCTCAGGGATATGCAGGCACAGGGTTGGCCTCAGAAAGGGGCGTCTCCTTAAACTTGGCATCCTTGGCCCCTCTGTAGCCTCAGCCCAGTCCCAGCTCTGGTGGGTGAGCAGATATTCTTCCCTCTTAGTTCCTGGAGAGCCACATGGTCATCTGAGGTCACTTAGACTAGCCAAGAAAGACAGCCACCCAGTGAATGGGAAGGATGATAAGCTCTTTTCTGAGCCAAAGAAAGCTCAGCCCATTGGAGAAGGGAAAATGCAAGTATAATAGGGTCAGGGGCTTCCTTTCCAGCACATCTGAGAGATGATGGGGGAAGAAGGGGTCTGTAAGGTCAGAGGGAGAGACCTGGGTTTGAATCCTAGAACTGTGATCCTGGACAAGTCACTTCACCTCTCTGAACCCCAGTTCTCTCATTCATAAAACAAGACGATAATACCCTCCTCAAAAGGTTGTTGAGAAAGACATAGAAGGTCACAGAAACGACGGTCTTGGGATGTGAAAGACATTCATACGATGTAAATTTCTCACTCCTTCCAGATAGTACTGGGGGGAGAAAATTCCAGAAAACCTTAAGTCCATCCACTGAACCCATCAACTCCCCCATCATTCTCAAGTGAAGATGGGGAGAGTTGTCCTTACAACTTGTTACCACCCTTTTCTGCTTCCTGCCTAACTTGGATAGCCTTGGTCTTCCCAGAGTGGAGGGCTAGAAAGAAGGAAGAAGTGGCATCGTTATCTTACCAGACATTCCGGAGGCGGAGATACTCCTGGGAGAGGGAAGTGGGCATAAGAGGAGAGGGGAGGAGAGGCAACATTCACTGCACTGGCCTCTGTACTGGGTGTGTTTGTGTGCTAAGGGGCTGGTGTTCAAATCAGCTGAACTGACCCAATATCTGGGGTCTTTCTTCTGCACCTCTTGATTCATATAGGTAGGCATGCGTGTCTGCCTCAGATGGCTCCACCCCTGCCCTTATAATGAAAATAGTGATGGAAATTGTACCGATATCAATGGAAGTTGTGGAAGTGTAACTTAAATCCATTCTCGCTGGTCCGAAGCTTGTGATCTGGCTCTGTTGCCACACCACACCCAGGGGTTGATGTCCCTGACTTATTCGCCCAAGTCTAGGTCTCTTCCATGAGTTTGTATGAGTTAAGGCAGCGGTCCCAACCTTTCTGGCACCAGGGACCAGTTTCATGGAAGACAAGTTTTTAATGGACCGGGGGTCGCGGGTATATGATGGTTCAGGCGGTAATGCGAGTGATGGGGAGCGATGGGGAGCCATCCGGAGCACCAGATGAAGCTTCGCTCACTCGCCCGCCGCTCACCTCCTGCTGTGCTGCCCGGTGTGTAACAGACTGGTACCAGTCTGCGGACTGGGGGTTGGGAACTCCTGAGTTAAGGTAACACTGTTGTCAAAAACAAAGCTCAAAAAAACCAAAACAAAACAAAACAAAAAACAAAAAACAAAGCTCAACTTGTAGGTCCA
Organism: Balaenoptera musculus; assembly: GCF_009873245.2. NCBI lineage: Eukaryota > Metazoa > Chordata > Mammalia > Artiodactyla > Balaenopteridae > Balaenoptera > Balaenoptera musculus. The sequence goes on along the minus strand of NC_045790.1, from coordinate 17,651,634 downwards.
CACTTGGAACACTTGGCTTCCAGGGTTGCCATCCTCATCTGCCATTGTAAAAGGAAAGAGCATGGAGAGTCAAGCCCAGGAGGCTTCGTGAGCCACTTCACTTTCCCTCACATCCTACAGGAAGGAGCTCAGTTAAAGGCTGCACTGCAAGCGAGGCTGGGAGCCGCTGCTCTGCCGTGGAGACAAAGGACTTCTGCATCAGCTGACAGTGGCTGGGGTGAACTTATTGAAGAGCAAGGAGCCCTTGGGGGTCACCCCCCCCCCCCGGCTGTCCTCTGTTTGCTGCCCATTGCCTGATTCTGACCCTGGCCTGTACCCAGTGCTGGAGTCCTATTTCATATGACCGCCACTGGAGACCCATAGAGTTCCTGACAATCTTTAAAAACCCAGGTAGGGGACGGGTCCTGGGTGATCCAATTGCTCTCCCAGAAGAAGAGTATATTGGCTGTGAGGGGAGTTTGCTTGTCATGTCCTGTAGCAGGGTTTGTTTAGAGAGGGGAAGCTGGCCTTAGAATTCATGGAATGAGTATAACTGAATCACTTTGCTGTATACCTGTAACTAACACATCATTGTTAATCAACTTTACTCCAAAAAAAAAAAAAAATCTAGGCTAAAAAAAAACCCCAAACAAACAAACAAAAAATAAAACAACAACAAAAAAGAATTCCATGGAAATGTGTTTCCAAGGAAGAGGGAATTGTAGGGTAACAGAAGGGGCTTGGAGGCAAAAGACCCAAGTTCTGATTTTGACTCCATCCCTTACTGTCGGTGGGCAAGTTACCCTGCCCCCCCATGCCTCAGTTTCCTCATTGGTGTGATAAAGCAAATCTTCTCCTAGGGCTACTGTGAGGAATGGACACGATGAAGGTGTTTGAACGTGTTTGGCATGTACTCTGCGCTTGCTACATGTTAATATCAGTCCTACTGGGAAGGGAGGAAATTAAGCCCGCTTCCTTTTCTTAATCACCGTCAATGTCTAGTTCCCGCTGTGCCTTCTTTTCACCAGCAGAGCATTCTCAAAAGTTGTGTATCAATTGAGTTTTTTTTTTTTCTAAATTAAATCTCATTTCCAATGCACCGAGGGAGCTGGGGATTTAAAAGAATTCTCTAGTTTGTCTTTTTGTAAAGCTAATAACCCCCCCTTGATGCCTTTGGTACAAATCAGTGTTTTCATTTATTAGCTTTGTTGAAAGTGGGGTTACCTTGTCTTTATTAAGAAGCCCGCATATACAGACTTGGGGCTGGCACAGAGATTGAACAAGTCAGTTTAACAAATCTGGTCCCTCCTGCCGTGGGGGATGCAGCTGAAGAGAAGCTGAAGGATATCAGGGAGAGAAGAGAGCCATGGAAGACGCTTGGGGAGGCCACCAGCTCCTCTCTCTGTTGGCGCTTGTGAATAGTGGCTGGGACCTGCCAAGGGGGACAAAGGAGGAGGACATTTCCATTTTACATCTGTGAGTGCTCTCCCAAGAGAGAGTCCCACTGTGCCCAGGTGAATTCTTTTTTTTTTTTAAATAAATAAATGAATTTATTTATTTTTAATTTTGGCTGCGTTGCTGTGCGCAGGCTTTCTCTAGTTGCGGCGAGCGGGGGCTACTCTTCACTGTGGTGCGCGGACTTCTCATTGTGGTGGCTTCTCCTGTTGCAGAGCACAGGCTCTAGGTACACAGGCTTCAGTAGTTGTGGCGCTCCAGCTCAGTAGTTGTGGCTCACGGGCTTAGTTGCCCCGCAGCATGTGGGATCTTCCCGGACCAGGGCTCAAACCCATGTCCTCTGCATTGGCAGGCGGATTCTTAACCACTGCGCCACCAGGGAAGTCCCCAGGTGCATTCGTGATGCTGCATTTCTGTCCCTTTATTGGTATCTATTCCTCTCCCCCCATCCCCCTCCTGCCAACTGTTTGCTGGTGGATAAAACAGTGTTCTGCCCCTCAGATCCCTAGACACGTGTCCTGAGGTCCCAGGACTGACTTCAGCACAGACACAAATTGATCCGTCTAGTCTTTAAATCTCATTTGGTTTGTCTGTTTTCCCTAATAAGAAGAATAGGATTAGTTAGCTTGCTACTCAGCAGGGCTCCAGTATGGAATTTACTTAAATTATCTCCTTAATAAAATTACTAAATATAGCATCAACATAGTTACAAAGTGGGGGGGGGGGAAGAGTAATGCTCTTAGATTGTGTCTTTAAAAAACAAAGCAATGTTCCACCACCAGGGGAAATGAAATTTCAGCTTCTTAACCAGTAGGTACAACATGGGGGGCTGGGGAGCAGGAAGCTCAGGAAGGGTAGGGGACAAAGAGGGAGAGAGAGAAGGCGAGAAATCTCTAAGCCAGACACAGAGATAACCATTTAATTAATTGCTCTCCAGGGATTTGCTGGGTATTTGGAATGAGGTCAAGAATGTAAACAGTTCTTGCCTTCCTGAAAAAGATATTCTGATTACCTTCTCTCAGTGTCAAAGATATTGTTCCAGTAAAATAAAAATACTAGATGTGACAGTAGGTCTGGGTATTGTGTGTGTGTGTGTGTGCAGGCCAAAACTGCGGGTGGGGGCGGGGTAGAAAGCATAATGTTAGAAACTGGGGGCAGAAACTGAAGTTTTGTATTAGAGGCACATTTTAGCGCTACCTATGGGAGAAACACAGAAGAGACCCCACAATGTTTTGATTCCTCCCTTAGTTCTTATACGCAAGACGTTCTCTGTATTCTACCTCCCCAGAGTCTCTTGTCTTCAAGGCCCCCGTCACTCCCTTTATTCAGTTCCTTCTCTGTTTAAACACTCTCCATAACTCTCTCCCACGACCCACTTCTAACCTCTCATATCCCATCTTCATAGGGCTGCAGAGGCATCTTCCTAAAGTATGCATAGATCATGCATTGTGCCGAAAAAGTCTGTGGTCCCTGATACTCTCACCCCATAGTCCTCAGCCTGACGTTCAGGGTCTCCTACCTCGCACCTGACACTTCCTGCTCTGCCTCCTCCACAAGATCCCACCCCAACTCCCGCCTCTGGTGATACCAGAAAGATGCTCTTCAGTTGCATCCTCCGCAGCCAGGCACACCCTCACCAGCTCTCTGTGTGTGGTCCACACTCGGATGCTCAGGCCCAGCTCACACTCAGCTGCTCCACCCCTCTGTGTCCCACATCACTTCCAGCTACAGCTCTACATGGCGCTGGTCCTGGCTTTTCAGTAGAGTCAGATGTTTACTCTCTGAATGCAAGGCAGCTTGGTGTAGGGAACCAACCAGACCAGGTTCGTACTCCAGATCTACCACCGACCAGCTGTGCAAATTCAGATGGGTTTCTCCATCTCTCTGGGACTCCCCATCTGTAGGAGAGGAATAGAGGCATCTACCCTATCGAGCTGTTAAGGGGATCAGATTGTGTAATGGCTACAAAGCGCTTCATGCAGAGGAAGCATCCAGAAAAAGGAAGGTGTGTTCTTCTTGTCTGTCTCCCTCTCTTGGCTTCTGAGCTCCTTCAGAAAAGTACAGTGTCTTCTTCAACTTTGTATGCCAGCAACTAGCACAGTACTATCGCATGGCAGGCTTCGACAATTTCTTGAATGGATAAGGGCAACGAGCAATGAGGGTTCCCACAAGTATCCCCTGTACTCCTGGTTATCTTCCTGTTCAGGACTTGGGCTCCGGGGATATGTTAAAAGGAAGAGAGAGCTTCCTATGCGTCTACATATTAGGATGCTCCATCCCTTCTCTGGCAACTGCCTCATCCCCCACTGTAGGCAGCACGAACCAGTTTATAGCGGGGATCCATCCATTCCTCTCACAGCTGATGGACCAGGAACAGAACTAAGGAGTCAGGACAAAGCAATAAACAAAGAACACAAACCTCCAACTATTGGGCAGATCTCCCAAAGCCCCTCCTTCCTCTTTTCTACACCCACAGTCTCACTTTGGTCCCTTTTTCATGTCCCTCCCCCACTGACCTGGCCCCCTTTCTCTCTACTTATCCTGCACTTTCCATTGGAGTCCCATGGAAGGACCACCCCCCTCCAAGACCACCCACATGGTGTCTTTTATCTGGGCCATACACTTGACCTTCAACTTATTTGATGAGAGATTATTTCCAAAAGGTTTCATTCAACTGTGCTGTATCTGCTGCAAGACTGCAGATTCCTTAAGGGTATGGACACTCCCTAGGGCCTTGTGCCACGATGCTCATTAATGGAATAACAAAATGATTGCACCCTATCTTCTTTAAAAACAAATAATTTACCATGGTGCCAAATTCAAGAGGTGGATGAAGATACCTAGGGTAAAGTTTCCCTCCCATCCCTGTTTCTAAACTACTAGATTGTTCTCCCTGGAGGCAACAGTTCTATCGTGTACCTTTCCAGAGATATTTTATGCATCTGCAAGCAAATAGGCATAGCTATTCTTTTTCCTCTTGTTACATATTTAACAGCCTGCCATACGAACTTCTCTGTACTTTGTTCCTTTTTTTTGGCTTAGGAATCTATCTTGGTGCAGTGATTTTAAAGATATGTCCACAGATTCTTCGATACTTGTCTCCTCAAGAGGTGGAGGTAGACTCCCCTGCCCTTGGCTGTGGCTGGAAGGGACTTGCTTCTAGTGAGTAGAATGTGGCAGAAGAGGTGGGTGTCACTTCCAAGACTAGCTTATAAACTGTCTCTTCTGTCCTGGGAGCTCTCTCTCTCGAATCACTTATCTGAGGGAGCCAGCTTTTTTATCCAGGTGACACCCAAGCAGCCTAGGAGAGGTTCTCAAGCTGAAGGACTGAGTCCTGCCTGGTGAGCGTGGAGGCTGATCTTCTGAGACTGGCCAACAGTGACGGCACTAGATTAGGAAGCAGATCCTGGATCCTCCCCAGTCAAGTCTTGAGATGCACCCAGCCCTAGTCCACGGCTTGACTCCAACCTCATGGGGGACCCTCAGCCAGAAGCCCCCAGCTAAGCTGCTTCCAAATTCCTGCCCATGGAAACTGTGAGATAGTAAATGTTGCTTTAAACCAATACATTTGTTAGCAGCAATACACTTGGAGGTCCTTCCACAAGGGAACTTAGAGGGTGTGTCTGTTCCTTTACTTAGCTATTTTGTATTTCATTGTCTGCTGGCAGCATTGTTTATTTTAATCAGTCCCCCATTGATAGGCATTTTGGCTATTTCCAAGCTGTGTTCTTTAAACAATGCTGCAGTGAAAAATGTGATAAACATAGCCTTTTACGTGTGTGAGTGTATCTGTAGCATAAATTCCTAGGATTGGAAAAGCCATGTCAAAGGGTTTATGTTTCTTTTATTTTGACCTGCTCTGCCAAATTGCCTTGCACAGAGGCTGCACCAATCCTCACCTCTTCTTGGCCATAGAGGGGAGGGCTGGTTTGTCCATATCCTCACCATCTTCTGGGACCCTTCTGGAACAAGGCACATAGGACAGACTTAATATGTTTGGTGATTGACTATCTTCTGCATCTCAACAGGAAATGAATCAGAATCCCGTTGGTTTGTCTAGGATCCCGGAGGTTCTCTGGCCTCACCCAGCAAATTCGGTCTCTGCAGTGAGTTGTAGCAGCAGTAAGTAAGAGCAGCGCTGGGCAGTCGCAGCAGCCTGGTATGTCAAAAAACAAAAATACAAAACCAGACTAAGCCTTGTCTGTTTCAGTTCCTGCTCCTAGTAAGAAAGGAAACACCCAGGGGCCTGAAAAATCTGTGCTGTGGAGATGTAAAGGGAGATCTGTAGTTTGCAGGTGTCTGGTGACCTTCTAGTCGCCGTAGGGAAGGGAGCTGCTGGCCCCCTCTGAACCTGGCCGGGGCGGCTGGGCCTTCAAACACTTCCGCCCCAGCTTTTCTCTCTGAGCAGCGGCTGCCAGGGGCTCGCACAGCAGGCGGTGCTGTTTCCTGGCTGCAGGAGAGCGCCTGTGAAGCCGGCTCCGAGCTGATTGAAGCGAGCAGGTGCTGGCTCTCACCTGCAAGCCCCAGTGTCTTCTGGCTCTTGGCCATTGGGTATGGTAGTCTTCTCCCAGTGGTGTGCAGGCTCCTCTTTCCTTGATCTAGGAGGGTGGGAGAGGAAAGAGAAGGTAAGCAGCCTCCCAAAATTCTGAAGAAAAGAGAACTCCCTGGGTACAGAGTTTTCTGGAAAGCAGGGATGCTATGCCCTCTTCCTGGCTCCCTGTATCCAAGGAATGGAATGGCTTCCTGTAAGTGGCTCTTTCGTGCACTCATTCACTCAACCAATATTTCCTGAGCACCTACTGTGTGCAGTGTACTTGCTATACGGAAATCTTTAGCTTCTTAGGGAGCTAATCCCACCCAGAACCCAGGATCTGTGTCCACTGCTAGATGCTAAGTGCGCTTCTCCGTGCGCTCTCCTCTGTCAAAGGAAGCCCCCCCCGTCACCCCCTTCTGCTCTCCATCGCTCTTAGAGGAAATCCAAGCCCCTCCACCTGCCACTGGTGCTCCACCGGAATGCGATGGCTCACATTTCCCTTTTGGCTTTCTGTCTAGCCGCTTCTTACCTCAAAATCTGCAATCTAGTCACATTGAACCTGTCTCTCTTTGTTCATTCATCTATTCAATCACTTCTTCTTTCTTTTTTTATCATGTACAATATGCCAGGCACTATGTTCTGTGCTACAGGTATAGCTATGCAGAAGTGGTAGGGTCCCTGCCCTCAGGGAGCTAACTTCTGGTGTTGAAGAAAGACAATAAGTGAGCAAATGGTACCCACTGCAGGTTGTGACAATGCCTTGAAGGGAATAAATAGGCTGATGGAGACAGAGGAGTGAATAAAGGCTGGCCAGGGAATGTCTTTCCAAAGAGGTGACATTTAAGCTGAGGGCTGAGGACTGGATCTTGGGGACCTGCTTTCTGAGCAAAGGGACAGGTAGACAAAGACAAAGACTGTGCTCTTTTAACCCCAGGTCTTCATTCGTTGCTGCTTTTATTCTCTGGCACCTTCCCCAGACTGAATCCTGCTCATTCCATGCAGATGCCTCTTCCTCCAGGAAGCCTTCCCTGGCTTCTCCTCTTCCTCCACTTGTAGGCCATGCTTCCCCTCTCATCCTGTGTAGTGCTTGTTACACTGAATGTTTCTGCCCGTTTACTTAGTCAACTCTGGACTGGCTAGAACCATGTCTGACTCATTTGCTGTCAGAACCTGTGGTGGATTGAAATGTGTGTCCACAATGATATATTGAATAATCCCTGGCACCTGTGAAGGTGGCCTTATTTGAAAATAGGATCTTTCAGATGTAATCAAATTGAGGTGAGGTCAGACTGGACTAGGGTTGGCCCGAAATTCAATGACTGGGGTCCTTATAAGAAGAGAGAGGTTTGGAGACAGAGACACACAGTGGGAAGACGGTGAGGTGAAGATAGAGGCAGAAATTGGAGTGATGTAGCTACAAGCCAGTGAGGGCCCAGGACTGCGGGGAGTCACCCCAGCTGGGAGGAGGTGAGGACGGATTCCTTCTCTAGAAGAATGACTGTAAGAAAGATTTGCCTCTAGGGTCTTCACACGGAGTGAGGTCCTGCCAACACCCTTCATTTGAGACTTCTAGACTCCAGAACTATGAGAGAAAACATTCTGTTATTTTTAGCTACCCAGCTTATGGTAATATGTTAGAGCAGCCACAGGAAACTCTTATGGAGACCCAGGCCTGAGAGGGCTCCTGGTCCAGCACATTGCTCAGTTGAATGAATGAACACCCTGTTGACTGAAAAAAAAAAAAAAGCACAATGTGAGAATTGTGTGTCAAGTTTTATTTGGGGCAAAATGAGGACTATAGCCCAGGCGACAGCATCTCAGATAGCCCTGAGAAACTGCTCCAAAGAGGCAGGGGGGTAGGTCAGTGTTATATGTGATTTTAGTGAAGGGGGACCACACGCAGTCAAGCACACATTTGGGGAGAGGCTTGGTGCTAGTCAGGAGGAGCAGACGTCACCGTTAATGATTTTAGTGCTCTTCTGGATACAAGGAGATGCAAGAATTGGGCTCATAAAATCTTCTCCTGAAAATATCTAACTATCTGAAGACCTGTTCTGCCAGCTTTTCCCAGAGCACAGAGTGCCACATTGCTGATCTTCACCTGAACTCCTTTCAGGGGGCGTTGGAGCTCAGCAGCTACAGGGCTTATAATTTAATTCTTGTAGAAGTATATGGCAAAATGCAATGTGTGTTGGCAGCCCTAAACTGCTGTCACCTCCCATGTCCAGTGTGACCTCTGCGTCCCCTGTCCAGCCAGGGACCCTCGCAGAGCACGGCCGCTGGGCAGGAAGGAGGCCTCATGCCTGCTTTGTGTTTTCCTGTGGGAATTCCCTTTCTGGCATGTCTTGGGGAGATCTGTGGTTTTTAATCTCGAATCTTGAGAAAAATGAGTGGAGAAATCAGAAAAATGGTGAAAAGGATTATAAGTCTCTTGTGAGAATTAAAGCTTACAGTAAACAGAAAGACCTCACAGCTTTGAAGGAATTCACTGAGATCAAGTTGATAGCAAGATTGGGAAAGGCTGAGGTGTGGGATTGAGGGTTAAGGTGGACATTCCTGGGCACAGGGGCAGGAGCAGGCGGAAGAGATGAGCTCATGATCTGAGAACTGATCAGTAGTCATTGTCAAGTTGAAGCACGTATTTACCGCCCTGTCTGCTAACAGTCACCTGTGCAAATAAAGTACATATTACTAAGTTTATGCGTGCGGTATCCTGTTTACAGACACTTTGAACGATGTTCCTAAAAATAACAACTTTTGGAAGCAAAATAAGTCCTTAAATTGGCAATTTGACAAACGATTCTGTATGATGCCGTTAACCTGGGTGGGAGACCTGGATATTACATTATTCAAATTCCACCCAAAAATGTTCTCTGGTGTTTTCTGGCATTTAAATATTCACTATAGGCTACAGTTCTTTTTTTTGGGTATCTTTTTATTTATTTATTTATTTATTTATTTTTGGCTGCGTTGGGGTCTTCGTTGCCGCACGCAGGCTTTCTCTAGTTGACGGGAGCGGGGACTACTCTTCTATGCGGTGAGTGGGATTCTCATTGTGTTGGCTTCTCTTGTTGCGGAGCGCGGGCTCTAGGGCGCACAGGCTTCAGTAGTCGTGGCTCACGGGCTCTAGAGCGCAGGCTCAGTAGTTGTGGCGCACGGGCTCAGTAGTTATGGCGCATGGGCTTAGTTGCTCCACGGCATGTGGGATCTTCCCGGACCAGGGCTCGAACTCGTGTCTCCTGCATTGGCAGGAAGATTCTTAACCACTGTGCCACCACGGAAGCCCTAGGCTACAGTTCTTTGTAAATTACTACTAAACTGAATTTTTCTTGTTTATTAAATAGCTATCTTAAGAAATAGATTCATAATAATAAAGAGTATGAAGAATGTTGGAAGTATTTAAAAAATAATTTGATTTGGGGAATTCTGATTTGTTGCTTCCAAATCTGGAAGATTAATATCTGTTGGGAATTTGGAAGCCTTCGTTAGACATAGCTTCTGCACCTCAAGTAACAGTTGGCTCAATCTCAAACCCGTCAAAATCCCTTTCTTCGGGTTGAAAGTGGGACTATGGTGGGACCAGTCTACTTGCTCAGGAGGGAGTCCCGCTCTTCCCTGGGCCAGCTGTGCGACCTTGGGCAGGCAAAGTCACCTCTGCGGGCAGTTTCCTTATCCCCGCTCCCGTGCACTGAACGCCTGCTTGGTTGATCTCACAGATTTCTCCAGCCCCTGCAATCTGTGATCTAATCTCTCTGTTTAGGCTACATTTCCAAGTGAAAATACTCTGCAACCTACTTCCAACTCAACTGGCTGCTGGGCAGGCTTTTCCTTGTGTCCAGGGAGTGTGATTTAGGGAGGATTTATCTGCTGCCTGACCCTGGGCACATCCCTCATGTACATTACTTTGCTTCATCCCCAGCACAACCCTGTGAGGGAAGCTTAATCCTATTTTACAGATGATCAAGCTAAGGCTCAGAGAGGTCACGTATTGTGTCCAGGGTCACAGAGCTGGTTAAGTGGTGGGTCAAGGAGAAGGGGGGGTGGGGTGGTCCTGTGAAATGACCTCTGGGCTTGGGTGGAAACAGGCTGCACAGAGAGCCCTCCTCTGCCTCTTTGCTTTGTTTGCATTTCTTGCCTCTTGCACAGAGGGAGTCTCCTGTGGAGTGCTTTATGGACCAGAGGGAAATTGACATCCTGTGGGAAGTGCTGGCTGTTCCAGCACTGCCTAAACTTTGGCTTCAGTGCTGAAGAGAGAAGAAAAATCTGGTGCAGATTAAAGTATGGGGCGGCGTATAGGCTGCTGTGTCTTCTTCCCGCTCTGTAGGGGCTTGGTGAGAGGCCACTGTGTACCGGCCATGCTGTCAGCCCTGGGGTATGGAGGTGGATCAAATTCGTGCCCCCAGAGTGGGCCTGTGGTGTGATGGGGGAAGCAGGTGAGGACACAGTCCCCTGGTAGTGCTGGGTGTGGCTGGAGGACCCATAGGGCCAATGGAATCACCTCTCCCACTCTAGTGCCTCAGTGTCCCCTTCTGTAAAATGGTACGTGGGGAATGGCAGTTCCTTCCTGATTTGTATTTCCCAGATGTATGATCAAAATAAAGCTGACTTTATACGCCCACTTTTAAAAAGTGCTTAATGTCATACATTTTAAGCTCTAGAACAAATGGCCATGATATTTACGTTACAATTGGATTCTTCACTGGCCAGAGGATCGATGCAGGTATCTTTAGGGGAGAAAGCTTCCTTCTGCTATGGACTGAATTCTGCACCACACCACCCCCCCCCAAATTCATATATTGAAGCCCTAAGCCACCAATATGACTGTATTTAGAGACAGGAATGTGGGGAGATAATTAAGGTTAAATGAGGTTATAAAGGTGGGGCTGTAATCCTATAGGATCGGTGGCCTTATAAGCAGAGGAAGAGAGGGAAACCTCTCTCTTTCCACCCCGAGGAAAGGCTATGTGAGGATCAGCAGAAGGTGGCCGTCTGCAACCCAAGGGGGAGAGCTCTCACCAGACACCAGCTCTGCTGACACCTTCATCTCAGACTTCCCACCATCAGAAAATAAATTTCAGTATTTAAGGCCCCCAGCTGGGTAGCCTAAGCTGACTGATAACACTGTCTTAGTTCATTTGGACCAATATAACAAAATATCATAGCCTGGGTGTCATATTAACAGCAGACATTTATTTCTCACAGCTGTGGAGTCCAAGATCAGGGTACCAGCATGGTCAGTTGAGGGCCCACTTCTTGGTTTATAGCTGGTGTTCTCACCTGGCGGAAGGAGCTAGGGAGCTCTCTGAGTCCTCTTTTACAAGGGCACTAATCCCATTAGTGATTAGGTGACCTAACCACTTCCCAATGGCCCCACCTCCAAATACTCCCAAATTTTCAGGGGGGTTAAGATAGCAACATATGAATTTTGGGGGACACAGACATTCAGGCAATCGCATACCCCCTCCTTGCCTCGGTGGCATGTAAATGTGCTTAGACTTCAGTTATTAACATGAAGAAAAGGTGTGTGCGTGTGTGTGGGGGGAGTATGGATGCGTGTGTGTAAGGGTGGGGTGTGTGCATAGGGGTGTGTGTCTGTATGTACATTCTGCTACTTTAGACAAACCTTCCGAGAAACACAATCAGAAAACGGGTGAGAAGTCCCCTCCGTGAGAGTAAGAGGCCCCCTTCTCTGTGGGGTAAGCCCCTCACCACCGAGGATCCCCCTTCTGAGACCCTGATGGTATCCGAGATCTGGAGGCCACAAAGTTCTGTTTCTTGGCCCTCACTGCCTTGTTCCCCTGCCCCAACGTGAACAGGCAACGTGAACAGAGATCCAGCTTTATCTCTGTCTCCTAGCAACCATGCTTGGAAGGTGGAAAGAACATGGCAGGGCCCGGAGACTGGGCTGGGTCAAGAGGGCAGGTGGGAGACCTGGGCGCTGCTCCAGGAAGCCCGTGTCCTCAGGGCTAGACAGATGCTTTCTCAGTGGTGTTGCTAACGGTGGGGTGGGCGGCGGTCATTATTTAACTGTATAATTTGTGTTGACAGAATGGATAAGAATGTTTCATCAAGCAATTACACAAAGGAGTCTGACTTGTTCCAGCGCACAAAGGTGACAGCCGGCAAAAATTAATGTGCACGTGTGCTGGTGCATTAAATGTCTGCCACCAGACTGGAGGGAGACATCCCCTTCTCCTGGCAAAGTGAGAACAGTTCAAGCAAGAAGCATCTCCTCCCTCAGCTGCTCACCCCAGTAAGTGTCCCCCGGGGTCCTGGCCTCTCCCTCATGCCCTGGGAGCCTCTTACTCCAGCCATCTCTAGTAGAGTGGGGCTCAGACCATCATACTCTACCTTCCTCTGCCTTTGATGTTCGTCTTAACTAGAGGTCATGTGGATGAAGATGAAAGGTCCTTGGAGGAAAAGCAATGTCACAAAAAGCTGCTTGCATCTGAGGATGGGGGGGAGAAGATGGGGCTTAGAGAGAGGCTGTCTTCTTGTCTGCTTTGCCTAAGTCATAAGAGGAGCCCTTCTTGCTTTTTTTCTGTTTTTCTCTGCTTTCCTTTGGTGACCTTCCCTCTCCTTCCCTCTCCCTCCCCTCCCCTCTCCTTCTCTTCTCTTTATTAAAGGAAGGTTTGGGGGGGAAGGTTTAGTGATCACATGCGGGTTCATGAATATTAGCAGCTACAAATGGGGAGACAGTCTTATGGGGTGAAAAGGAACAGGATTAGGAATCCATAGGCCAGCGCTTCTATTTCTGGCTTTGCCACTGGATCGCTGCGTGATCCTGGGCAGCTGGGCCTCGGCTGCCTCACTTCTAAAGCACACGGGTCAGACTAGGTAGTGTTCAGGGCCCCTTGCAGTTCTAACTTTCCGGACTACTCCACTGGCCATTTCACAAAAATCTTGAGATTTGGTGCCTTGGGCCCCCCTAAGTGACTGCCTGCCATTGTCACAGCAATGGGCGGGGGGGGGGGGGGGCAGGGCGGACATGCCGCTCAGACTTTCCCTTCCGACTGTCGGAAAACTCTGAGCGGGGCAGTACTGGGTACAGGACTTACTCTTTTTCTGGTTCCCTCATCCCTGTACATTTTTCCCCAATGAAAATATCTTTATTATTACTATTATTATTGGACGATTAAAGTCCTTATACATGTTGCAAAAAGAAATTCAATTACAGACATATTCCAAGTGAAATTCCCCCTTATAACCAGATTCATCCATGGTGTATATGTTCCTAGAGTTTTAAAAGCACACCCGTATATATGACATATGTGCTTTGATTAGTGGAATTTTGATTCTTGCTTTGATTTTCTGATTCATGGACTGCTGACATGGTGACCACCAGGACTGTCGTAGCAAAAGGAGGGAAGGGAGCAGCGGCTTCCGAGGGGAGGCAGAGAGACACTCTGTCCCCATCGGCAAGCTGGGTCCTGTCTTCTGGGCACCAGCACGCTCTCTCCTAGTGCTAGGTGTGTGCAAGTTTCAACCTGAAGGAATTTTAGAACTCGTGATGGGTAACTGTATGTGTCAACTTGACTGGGCTAAGGGACACCCAGATAACTGGGTAAAGCAGCATTTCTGGGTCTGTTGAGAGTGTCTCTGAATGAAATTAGCTTCGAATCAATAGACTGAGTAAAGAAGACGGCCCTCACCAATGAACGTGAACCTAATCTAATATGTCAAGGGCCTGAATAGAACAGACAGCTGGAGGAAGGAGGAATTCACTCTCGCTTGAGCTGAGACATCTGTCTTCTCCTGCCCTTAGAGGTCAGTGCTCCCTGGGCTGAGTTATACCACCAGCTTTCCTGGTTTTCCAACTTGTAGACAGTAGACTGTGGGACTTCTTGGACTCCGTAATCATGTGAGCCAATTTCTATAATAAATCTCTTCTTATGTATATCCTGTTGGTTCTGTTCTCTGGAGAACCCTAGCACAGAC